>NW_027529573.1:6444391-6449940 GCF_008692635.1 Crocuta crocuta | reverse complement strand
CGCCTCAGAGGTCTGGCGATTCCTCAGTGCCCGGCTCAGGGGCCAGCTCAGGGCCCAGCTCAGGATCCGGCTCAGGGCCCGGCTCAGGGGCCAGCTCAGGGCCTGGCTCAGGCCCCGGCTCAGGATCCGGCTCAGGGCCCGGCTCAGGGCCCAGTTCAGGGCTTCCGAGTGCTGAGTGACAGGCGCGCCCCTTCCAGATTCTGCAGGTGGGCCAGCAGCCCTGGGGATTCAGTGCCAAACAGGGACATAGGGGGACCCAGGGCCGTGTATTCCAGCCTGTCCCTGCCTTTTGTCTGGTGTTTCATGCAAAACAGGTGGTCTTGATCTTCATGTGAAATAACACTATTTTTAAACATCTAAACTTGTTTTTATTTATTTAATTTTAAATAATGTTTATTTTTGAGAGAGAGCATGTGCACATGCACCCATGTGGGAGAAGGGGTAGGGAGAGAGGTGCAGAGGATCCGAAGCAGGCTGCGCCCTGTCAGCACAGAGCCCGAGGAGGGGCTCGAACTCACGAACTGGGAGATCATGGTCTGAGCCAAAGTTGGATGCTCAACCAGTCGAGCCACCCAGGTGCCCCTTATTTTATTTTGTTTAGGATTTTATGTTTAAGTAATCTCCACACCCAGTGTGGGGCTCAAACTCACAACCTGGAGATCAAGAGTTGCATGTTCCACCTACCGTCCCAGCCAGGCACCCAAAATCTTACAATTTTTCAGTGTCAAAAAAAAGTAAGTCACCATTTTCCTTGTGCAGTACTCGAAAGCTACCACTAGAGGGAGAGATGGAGACGATCTAGTTCCAACGTTTTATTATCAGTTTTTAACCCTCCCTTTTGCCTTAGGGCCTTCACTCTGAGAAAGCCAAGTCTTCTGTGTCCGTATGGATTTTCTTTTTAACACATGCCACTGATTTTGGTACACGTGTCACCCAGCTCCGTTCCCCCTTAGGTCCCTTACCAGTTTCTATTTTACAAGCCTTGCACCGAGGTCTTGGGCCGAGGTGGGGACATTCTCCTGCAGCCTGCACAGCCCCGGCCACCCCATTTGTCTTCAGTTATGATGTTTCCCTTCTGAAGGAATTACTTTGTGGGGGGGAAATTCTGTTTTGTTTTTTAATTTCTAAAATGACTGTAACATATGTGTGTGTCTGGGGGATGGGTAGCCCATAATGAGAGCCCCATGAATATAGAAATGGCATTTCTGACTTGAGCAGTATTTCCAGAGATGCTAAATCTTCTACTTGAACACAGGCTGTCTTGAGAAGAGGAACATTTGGTCCTATTTCAGTTGATCTTGGTTCCATGCTACCTCTTCTGAGAAGCCCTCCTGGGTTGCATCCTTTGCAGTGAACTCCAGGCCCTTTAACCCCCCAATGTGGTAGGTAGTGCTTTTCTCCTGTAGACCCTGAGCTCCCTGAGGGCAAGGATCCGGTTTCACTCAGCCTTGCTCAGGTCCCAGCTGCTCCACAATTAACCCTCAAGGCATCAGCTGTTGAGCACCTGGAGTCTGATACCACCTGGGCTCGTCCTCACAGCAGCAGCCCCACAGGGGAAGAAATCAACGTCAGCCTCGATTTCATCTGAAGAAACTGAGGCACCAGAGGAGACGCAGGTTCTTCAGGGTGATGCTGTGGCAGGATCCGGGTTGGGTTGGAGCGCAGGCCTGTCTGACTTCAAGTGCCTGCTTTCTGCCCCCTCTTCCTGGAAGGCTCCTTGAATTAGCCGAGAGGGGACTCCCCAGCTGGGGTCTAGGGGCTGCTGGGCACGCATGTGCCCACCTTGAGGCTTTTTCTCTGGCTGTGACTTCTGTTTTGTTTTGGTTTTTTTAAGTTTATTTTACTTATTTTGAGAGGGAGAGCACCGGAGGGACCGAGAGAGGGGGAGAAAGAGAGAATCCCAGGCAGGCTCCGCACGGTCAGCAGTGAGCCCGATGCGGGGCTGGAACTCACTAACCGTGAGATCATGACCTGAGCCGCAATCAAGAGGACCACCCGGACGCCCCTCTTTCTGTAACTTCTTCCCTCAATCCTTTGCTGTCCCTCCCCCCATTCTCCCTTGCCTCTTTTTTCTTCTTTTTTCTCCTTCTTCTCCAAAAGCTTATTGGACTATTATTTGCGTACCATGAAATTCACTCATTTTAACTCTACAATTTAACAATTTTTAGTAAGTTTATAAAGGAGTACAACCAGCACCATGAATTCCAGAACCGTTTCATCACCCCAGAAATGCCCTGTGGGTTGGCTCTGCCCTGGCCAGAGGGGCTCTGAGGTGCTTTTCTTGGGGCGGCGGGGGGTGGGGGGGCCGCGGAGATAAGTCCCTAACCTGATGGGCTGACCCCAGCTTGGGCTCCTGCTGGGTGGCTGGACTTAATATGCCACTAGCCAGTCACAGGCAGTGTGCTTTGAGCCCCTGCTGAGAGCCCCCAGCCCTGAGCACTTTACACTTAGTACCTCATTTCCTCCTCCCAGGGACACTGTGGGGCAGGCACCATCACCACCCCTATTTTATACTAGGGAACCCCGGGCTCAGAGAGGTTAAATCACCAGCCCAGTATCTCATAGGTAGCTACTGCTGGGATGGGGATTTGAACCCAGGCTTGTCTGCCTGCGGCACCTATACCCTTCACTGGCATCCCAGGCTGCCTCCGTGAACCTGCTCCCTCCTTCCGGCTCCCAGTTACCCCCTTGGATAGCCTTCCGCCCTGTCTGTGCCCTGCTTCTCTAGGAACCGTCAGCCTCAGGAACACAGGGGGCATGTGTATGGCTTCTGTGCATTCCCCTCCCCTTTTAAGTTTATTTGTTTTGGGAGAGAGAGCACATGCAGGTGCATGAGTAGGGGGGAACAG
This sequence comes from Crocuta crocuta, assembly GCF_008692635.1. NCBI lineage: Eukaryota > Metazoa > Chordata > Mammalia > Carnivora > Hyaenidae > Crocuta > Crocuta crocuta. The sequence continues at coordinate 6,447,091 of NW_027529573.1, read as the reverse complement.
AGAGAGAGGGAGAGAGAGAGCATCCCAAGGACGCTCTGTACTGTCAGTGCAGAGCCTGATGTGGGGTACCCGAACCATGAGATCATGATCTGAGCTGAAACCTAGAGTCGGACGCTTAACTCCCAGGCGCCCTGTCGGTCCCTTTTTTGTTGTGCTGTGCACACAGTATGTCTGCCCTTGATGTGTTTTGGGTCCACAGATGCAAGTGTGATTTCCTAGTCAGCAGGGCTAGTGCTGGGGGCAGTGGAAATTCTGAGCCCTTCAGGAAATGGTTACAGAGCACCTACTAAACGCTGGGCTGGGAGCAGTGGAAATTCTGAGCCTTTGGGAAGTGGTTACAGAGCACCTACTAAGCGCTGGGCTGTGTGCCAGGCCCTGCTATGGGGAGCATAGAGCCCTGTGGAGGCGATCGGCTCTCATCACACCGAGCACCCTGACACACTCCGAGAGGGGCTCAGTGACTCGTGCTTGCTCGGAGGGCTTCCTGGAAACATGCTGCTGGCGTGGGGCTTGACAGATGGTTGCGTTTCTAAAGCTGGAAAGGGCATTCCTGGCCGAGGGCACTGAGCAAAGGCTGTGAGGTTGAGGGTCCACACATGGTTGAGGAATGGGTTTGGCTGGGGCAGCACATTGAGGCCATATGGATGAGGGCATTGAAGGCCAAGCCAGGGGACCCTGATGGACAACAGGCTGTGGGGCCAGCAGGCAGGCCCTTTCAGCGTTTTGGGTGGTGGCCACGTGGCACCATCCCCGGCATGGGGCCTGGCCACCACAGGTGCACCGGGAGCGCGTGCTGGGTGAGTGGCTGCCTGCGCCTACAGGGTTGTAAACTCAGACGCCTGTGAGGGCCGGGCATGGCCCAGGCCTGGGTCGTGGGGAACAGGAGGAATGTGGCGGATCTGGTCCCCAGGCAGCACCGCAGGAATGCAGGCCGGTGGGCTAGGCGGTCCCGTATCCCCGGAGAAGCCGTAATCAGCATTGCTGCACACAGTTCGCCAGATGCACCATGATGGCAATTTTAACAGACTCCCGTCCCCTGTGGCTGGTTTCTGCGGCCTGCTCATTTCTCCGGAGGTCCACGTGGTTGGGGTACCTTCATGCTGCTCTTGAATGAATGGACGATGTTAATAAGAGTGGCCCTGGGACCTCCTGTGGCCAGATAATTGCATTTGGACTTGGGGAGACAGGCTTCCCAGGGGCGGGGAAGCAGAACGCTCTGCCGGAAGGGGCACTCTGGCCGCTGTGACTGGGGCCACCTTCAACCCGGGGGCTGGGGGCCGCCCAGAGGGGCGGGGCAGTTCCATCTGAAGGTTCCAAGCTCAGCAGGAGCAGGGGGGAGCCAGGTGAAGGGAGAGGGGAGGATACTCATTTTCTAGGACCCCAGCAAACTACCGCATACCCACCCCGTGGCTCAAAAACAAGAGAAACTTGCTCTCCCGCAGCTCTGGAGGACAGAAGTCTGAGGTCCGGGCACCGGCAGGGCCAGGCTCCCTCCGAACATTCTAAGGGAGGCTCCTTCCTTGTCTGTCCCAGCTGGTGGTGGCTCCAGGCCCTTGTTGTTTTGTGGCCACCTGGCTCCAGGCTGCGTCTCTGTTCTCACGTCCTGGCCTTCCCTGTGGTTGCATCTTCGATTCCATCTCATTCAGGGATGCTTGTTAGATTTAGGGCCTCCCTGGCTCATCCGGCATCATCTTATCTGCACATCTTTAACCTGATTACATCTGCAAGTCCTTTGTCTGAAGGAGGTCACATTTACCGGTTCTGGGCAGGCATATCTTTTTGGGGGAGAAAGACTGCTTCTGACTCAGGAACAGCACAAGCAAAGGCCCTGTGGGCACATGACTCACGTGGGGGTGGGGGGAGGAGCTGGTGTAGGGTCAGGTGGTAAAAGGCAGGCAGGGGCCTGAGGTTGGGGGATGGGAGTCAGGGATAGGAAGGCATTGAAGGTATGTGTGCTTGGGGGTGTGTGTGTGTGCAGGTGGCTTCCCTACCAGGTGGACACGAATCCCATACTAGGGACTCACCCAGACTAGGGAGAGGTCACTGCAGCCTGGAGGGGGCGCTGCTCCAGGGGGCACGCCCTGGTGACTGTCACCACCCCTGGGTTGGGGCTTCCACCCCTGCCGGCCTGGTCTTGGGTCAGCCCTGACTCCCTCTTGGACTTGCTGGTCTGGCTTTTTCACTTTTTTTTTTTTTAAGTTTATTTATTTTGAGAGGGTGGGGAGAGAGAGAGAGAGAGAGAGGCAGAGAATCCCAANGTTTAAGTTGATTTATTGTGGGGGGGGGGGGGAGAGAGAGAGAGAGAGGCAGAGAGAGAATCCCAAGCGGGCTCCATGCTGTCAGTGCAGGGTCCCTTGTGGGGCTAGAACCCACGAACTGTGGGATCATGACGTGACCTGAAGCCAAGAGCGGGTCACTTAACCGACTGAGCCACCCAGGCGGCCCTGGCGTTTTCACTTTTATTCTTCCCACCCTGCCCTGTCTCCCTCCCCTCTGTCTCCCTCCCCACCCCTTCCCTGCCCTCCCCCAGCTGTGCTCCGTTCTCTTTGTCCCTGACTGCCTCCCAGGCCATCTGTCTCCTTGCTCCCTCCGTCTTTCTTTGGGCTCCTCCCTTCTTTCTGCCTGTGCCTCTTCTTTGCCAGAAAGACTTGGCTCTCATGCTCCCCTCCCCCACCGCCCCTGCCCCCTGCCCGTCTCTGC
>NW_027529573.1:6412950-6444305 GCF_008692635.1 Crocuta crocuta | reverse complement strand
GCCCCCTCCCCGTCTCTGCCCCCTCCCACACTCTTCCCTCTGGGTCCTCATCCTGGTCAGGCCGGATGGAGACGGAAAAGGAACAGCTGGCCCTCAGCAGCCTCCACTCACGGGGCGGATGGACAGTTGGTCAGCGTGTCACTAGGCAAGGGCCACCTGTCCCCTGTCCCTTAGCCCCTCAGTTAGACTTTACTGGTGCTCAGTCCATCAGGTCACCACACGTACCCTAGCTGTGCCGCCGGCCGGCGAGTGGGGCCCCGGCCTCTGGTCGTGCCGTCGGGACTTGTCTCTCTGGCTGTCCCGGCGGGCGGTCAGTCAACGTGCTGGGCCCGGCCTTCTGGCTGTTCCTTTGGGTGGTCAGGCCTCGCGCAGGGCCTGGCCGTACCTTCTGCTGCACCCTCGGTTTGGACCGGCCCTTGACTGACTTGTAGCAGGCAGTGAGCCTCGCCTGCCGGATGTGGGGTGCCAAGAACTGAAGAGGCCACAGGCCTGCTTTTGAAGAGCTTTGAAGTTCACCCTGTGGCTTCCTCAGCTGCTGAGCTCAGCTGGTGCCTGTGCTGTTCAGACGAGCTTCCTGTCAGCCGCTCGGCCCGGCCCTGGGTCGTGGGGCTGGTGTGTGTGGCAGATGGGCCCGGGGTCGGGGGCGGGGGGAGCCTGGCTCGGAGCCCACGCCTCTGCCAACTGCTGTACCCCTCCCCCCACCAAGCAGAAGCCTCGGGCCTGGCCCGTGTGTGGAGCGCTTGCTGTGTGTGCCCGTCTGGTCCCGACCGAGCCCAGGAGGTGGCCTTGGGTCTGCCTCACGGCTTGGCTGCCCCACTCACCTGGGGCGGCTCCCTTTGCCTTTTGGAGCCTCAGTTTCCTTATCCGGCTGGCGGAATCTCCCGTGGAAATGCTGTGGGGACGAGACTAGACGTTTTCGTATTATTACACCTCACTGAATTTGCAGAAGCCTGAGAGGCGGGGCTAATCCATCCCATTTTACAGAAGGGGTAACTGAGGCCCAGGGAATGGAAAGACTGGCCACCATCAGTCTCTTTTGAAGGAGACATCTAAGAAAGTTCCCCTGGGAGGGTCTTAGATGCGCTATAATTTGCATTTTTAACCTCTGCAAATGGATGCTTCCCCCAAACCCCCACACCACACGCCTGGCGGATGGTGACTCTGGGAGCCGGTGTCTCCTTTCCTTGGCAGCCCTGACTGCCCACCAGAGTGCATGGAACCCAGAACTCATGTTCAGGAGGCCCAGGATCCAGGTCTGGCTCAGTTTCCAACTCGCTATGTAGCCTTGACCAAGTCTCTAGGCTTCTCTGGGCCTCGGTTTTCCCCTTTTGTAAAATGGGGACAATCAGGTCCTCCTTCCAGGGCTAGAAGCTTAATCGAGTCACAAGGAACTTGACCAGAGCCAGGAGGGGCTGTGCAAACCGATGGGACGCAGCTGAGTTGATTTATTTCCTTTCCGTGTGAGGAGCTGGGTGTGGGGGCTCCCTCTCCCCATGTGGTCTGCGGGGAGGAACCACACACACTTGTCCTTACACATCCACACACTCAGACATGCACAGACGCTCACACAGACACACACACCAGTTCTTCCTGCCACACTGCTGAGAAGCCCTCCATCACCAGGGTCCAGAGGGCTCGGCTGGCTTTGGGAGGAGCCGCCTTGGGACCCGCCCCCAGGACGAGCCTCCAGAGAGGTTCCAGGCAGGGCTCACAGGCCCTGAGCAGTGACATCCCCACCCCAGAGGTAGTTGTGGCAGCTAGCGGGGTGTCTGGCTGGTGTCCTGGCCACGAGCCAGCCTCTGAATGATTCATGCCGCCTTGAACTTGACTCCGGTGTGATCAGCCGAGCGGGAAGAGCCGCCCCCTCCAGAGAAAAGCTGGAAAGGCACCCGGTGCTGGCAGCATAACCCCAGGGTGCCTGAAATGGAGTATTATTACTGCCCCAGCCTCCTGAAGTTTGTGCAGTACCTGTGGGTGAGTGTGGCCACCTGGACTCGAACTTTCCTTTTCTTCCTTGCCTCATGCCAAATTGGCTCTTTGGCTCTGTCTGGCTAGCGGTGTCTCTGTTTTCTTAAGAAACGGTGGCTGTTTTCAAGGAGGAGGGAGTGTTGGGGAGAGGGATGGGGGTCTGGTTTGGGAGGGAGAGCAGGCGAAGGGCACAGAGTCCAGACTCCAGTGATCGCTGGTTCCTGAGGGCTGGTCACCAGTGCCCCCTCCCCCTCCAGTCCTCGGGAAAAACAAGAAAAACAGGGACAGCACCAGTGAGGTTTTCAGAAAGTGACATTTCTTTGATTTAAGAGACTATTCTTTATTCTGAAATGATATCCGTCTTGCCTTGTGTGTGAAAACATCCTGTCTTTTATGATGAAAAGAACAGATTTCGTTCTCCTTTCAATGAACTTAGTGAGCAAAGTAAAAAGTTAGAATCCTTTCATTGCGTTCTCTCCTCTGTACAACAAAGGGGAAAAATAAAACCACAACTTTTTTTTTTCTTGTGAAATACGAAAGTCAGGGAACCCATGCGGAAGTGCTTGGTGGGGCACGGAGTGCTTTTTCAGACCTTCTTCTGACTCTGAAACTGACTGGCTGTGTGTGCCCAGGAATGTTGCCTCCCCTCTCTGGGCCTCTGTTTCATCATCTATGAAATTAAGGGGTGGGTGGTAGGTAATGGCGGGTTGTGTGACATTCATCAGGGCTCTGTGACCAGACGGGCTTAGCAGGGAATTGTTATAAGTGGATCTCAGAGTTTTCCAGAACGTTTGCCACCCGGTTGAAAACGCCCAGAAGGGAAAGACTTGGGAAATATTATTTTTCCCCCTGCTGAATGTTTGCAAATATTTCAGATGCCTTCTCACCCAGGGAATTTTCCGGAGCTCCTAAAAATACAACTTTAGGAAACATTGTTCTTCACCCGTCTCTCCCCCAGCGTCTGTGTTCCCTCCTCAGGCTCCTGGAGTAGATAGAAAACAGGAGACCCTCCTGATCCATGCCCTTTGATCATTAATGTTTGAATATTGTCATTTTTTTTAATGTTTATGTATTTTTGAGAGAGCGAGAGAAAAAAGAGAGAGAGAGAGAGAGAGAGTGCGCGCAGGAGCAGGGGAGCACACACACACACACACACACACACACAATCTGAAGCAGGCTCCAAGCTCTGAGCTGTCACCCCACCCCAGAGCTGGGCACAGGTCTTGAACTCACAAACTCAAGATCATGACCTGAGCTCGGTTGCTTAACTGACTGAGCCACCGAGGTGCCCCTAAGTATTGTCATATTTTAAATGTAAGACAGTATTTATTGATTTATTTTTGTTTTTCTAATTATGAAAATAATATGTGGACATGGTAGAAAACTTGAAAAATCCTAAAGGGCATAAAATGAAGGAAGAAAATAAGTCACCCACAGTCATTTGTATTTTTGAAATCTGTCATCCACAGGGTCCTGATGACCTTGATGTGCCCAGGTGTGTGTCAGGCTCTGGGCTTGCTGTTAGGGAGGCTGTGATATTGTGATTAAATTTTTTTTTTTTAGTTTTTGAGAGACAGAGCAGGAGCAGGGGAGGGGCACAGAGAGAGGGAGACACAGAATCTGAAACAGGCTCTAGGCCGTGAGCTGTCAGCACAGAGCCTGGTATGGGGCTCGAACCCATGAACTGCGAAATCATGACCTGAGCCCAAGTCCGATGCTCGACTGACTGAGCCACCCAGGCGTCTCTATGATACTGTGATTTCAATAAGAAATACATATTTGGTCTTCCTTCCTGTTTCTGACACAGAATTTCCTGGAATTTCCTAACTGATAAAGAGTAATAAACACGTTTTGAGATTATGTTAATGAGGGGACTTTTGGGCCCCACCTAAGGATGGGAGCTAGTTGCCCCGGGGAACCCACTGTGGGATTAGAGAGTTAGAAATCTCAGCCCACACCTGACCTCCAGGGAGGGCGAGGGCCTGGAGGCTGAAATAATCCCCAGCGGGCAGTGACTTAATCAGCCGTGCCCTGTGTAATGACATCTACATAAAAACCTGGAAAGGACAGTGGGGGGCTTCTGGGTTGGTGGGCACGTGGAGACTCGGAGAGGGGTGTGAGCTAGCTCAGAGGACAGAGGACACAGGCGTGCTGCACCCTTTCCCAGACCCTGCTGTGTACCCCTCTTCCATCTGGCTGCTCACCAGTTCCATGCTTTTACAATAAGCTGGTGATCTCGTAAGTGAAATGTTTCCCTGGGTTCTGAGAGCCACTCTTGCAAATTCATTGAAGGCAAGGAGGAGGTCCTGGGCAGCTCCGATCCACAACCAGTCTGTTGGAAGCCCAGGTGACAACCGGAACTCACGATTGGCATTGGAATGGGGGCTGGAGGTCTGATGGCTGCCTCCAGCTTGGCAGTGTCAGAATTGAGCTGAAATGGTAGGACGTCCACCCGATGTTAGAGAATTGCTTGGTGGTGTTGGAAACAAACACACGTACATGTTGGAATTGACGTCAGAATCAGAAACACGGAGCTAAGATACAAACTACCATCCCGGGAACCCGGAGCTCGGTGTGGGCGCTGGGCACATCGGCATACAGCTACCCATTTGTGTCCACTTAACACACACAGCCGCGGCTCGGAGCCAGGATCAGATACTCAGAATGCAGTTGGACGAGACAGACGTGGCCCCTGAACCTTGTGGGGTCACAGGCCCTGCACAAGGAATTGGAGCAAACAGCACATGTGTATTAGGATGGGGTGGTGCCAGAGCTGTGGGGGACATGGGCTCATCCGGGCTGGGGGCGGGGAGCCTGGGAGAGTCTCCCAGGGAAGCTGAGCACTAGAGAATATGTAGGAGCTGGTAGGTGAATGCTAGGGCAGGGCCGGGGGAAGGGTATGCCGGGCAGAAGGAACAGCGTGTGCGAAGGGCTGCGGTGGGTGATTGCCAGTCATGCTCAAGGCTGGTCCCAGAGACCAGCATAAACTCAGCCTGGCCGGTGGGAGGTGAGGGGGGGGTGGGGGAGGAGGACGCTGTCAGCTTAGCAGGGGCAGCTGTGTGGGGCAGGTGGCTCCTTTCCTGGCTGTGCCCCCAACTCTCAGTGTGACCTGGGGCAAGCGTCTGGTTCTCTGGGCCTCAGTTTCCCCATCTGAACCATAAAGAGGGAGAGAGGCGAGGGGGTTTAGAAGGTCCTTCCAGGAGGGAAGCCCAGAGATTTCCAGTCGGGCGCCCACCTCCTGTGAGTGACCAGGTCCTGGAGTGTTGAGGTGCCGTGTGTTTTTGCACCGCACCCGCACTTTCCCCCGCCCTCCTCTCTGCCGCTGACAGCCTGCTGCACGTGTGACACGATTGGCCCTGGGTCTGGAATGCGAAGCTGGGGACCCTAGAAAACCCTCGGGCTTCAGATCCGGATGGTAATGGAGCCGGATGGTGTCGGGTAGGCCACTTTACGTCACCAGACTCTAGCTTCCTCATCTTCGAAGTGGGGACACACCGCCTTCCTCATTCGCTTGTTGGGACCATTCCTGGGAAGCCTCTTAGCTGGTTTCTGAAGCCTGGAAGTTGCTGCTCAGCAAATGTGAGCTCTTCCTCGCTCCCAGGAACCTACCATCAGATTGAAAGTGACCGGCTGGTGCCAACTATGACACACGTCCCTGGTGGGGGGCAGGGGCGGGGGAGGGTGTCTCTCCCCATAGAGGGGAATCCCCCCCCGCCACCCATTCATTGTCCCATTATCCTAGTTTTTTAAAGTTACCTTTTTTTTCTCTTTAGAATTTTCACTTTTAGATTTATAGAAATGTCACAAACATAGCAGGGAGTTCCTGATACCCTTCCCCCATCTTCCTCTGTGATAGCATCTTGCTATAAGCACCATATGTTTACCTAAGGGAAGCGATTGGTTCAATACTATTAACTAAATGATTACCTTTACTCCAGCGGTTCCCATCTGGGGGCAGTTTTGACCTTCAGGGGACACTTGGCAATAGCGGTGACGTTCTTTGATTGTCACCACTGAGGGAAAAGGGGTGGCACTGGCATCTGGAGGTTAGAGGCCAGGGACGCCGCACAGGACGGCCGCCATGCCCCAAACTCCCTCCACGGAGACTAAGCTGGCCCGAAACGTCCATTAGCACCGAGGCTGAGAAAACCTGGGGGATTCAGATTTCACCCAGTTTTCCACCATCTTTTTTCTGTTCCAGGACCCAAGCCGGGATCCCACCTCGTGTGTTGCCTGTCGGATTTACCCGTAGCAGGGGGGCAACTGCAGGCTGGGCAAATGAGTGCTTAGATCCACAAACCACTTCTTTGTGTGTGCCCGCTGAGAACACGAGCGTGTGCCCACCCCACTTAGGGATGCTGCATCAACATGCTGCTCCGTGGCTGCCTAGAATTCCCACTTGTCACCAGCCTTGACGTATTGGCTGTCTTCCGGTGGCTTTCGCTGTACAGACAACTCCGTGACTGATGGCGTTCTCACCCTTCAGTGTATTTTTGTGATGTTTTTATTTAAATTCCAGTTGGTTAACAGACAGTGTGACATCGGCTTCAGGTGTGTGATACAGTGACTCAGCACTTCCACGCATCACCCCGCGCCCGTCCCTATGCCCTCGCAGCCTCAAACCTGTACGTACCTTTCAGGTTATTTCAAAAGCCGGCTTCTTAGGGGCCAGGCCTCGGCGGCGGCAGGTTTCTGCAGAGTTGTCATCTGTTGATGGGGTGTCGGTGGCTTCCTGTTGGTGGCTTGAGTCCACCACACAGCTACAACTGGGGGTGGGGGGAGAAACTGCCAGCCCCCTCCATCCACTAATCTCCTATGTTGCTGGGACACTTAGCCAGACAATCCCGAGGCTGGTGGCCTTTTCAGGGCACTGGCATCAAGCTGCTGGTTTGAGGTTGTCAACTGCAACAGTGTAGCATTGACGGTAATAATAATTAATAATTAATGATGGCCACCACCATTCCTCCTGAGCATTTACAACATCCTGGCTCAGTGCCCTTCATGGCGGTGTCTCCTCCCATCCTCACTGGAATATACCATGGGTAGATTTCACGATCGCCCTTGTTTTGTGTTTAGGGAAACTGGGGCCCAGAGAGGTTATGCAGCTCATCTAAGGTTCCCCAGCTGGAAGTTGTCAGAGCCTGTATCTGAGCTTAGGTCTCCCAGTGTGCCACTTTAACTACCTCACTGAACCCGTTGTTCTGGCTTCTCATTTGGGGAAACTGAGGCTCACGGGGCTGAGGCAACTTGCCAGCCCACGGGAAAGGTTTTTGTTCATTGTGAGGTTTGCAAGGTGGAAGATGATAGAAGGATGTTGCACGGGGCCAAGCAGGGCTGGAGGCAGAGAGCCCTGGCTCAGAATCCCAGCTTCACCGAAAGCACGTCCCATTGCTGCTCTGGGCCTCAGTTTCCCTGTGTGTGAGTGGAAGTGGTCGGCCCCACCTTTCAGGGCCCCACTGAGGACTCACTGCGATAAGGACATTAGTATTCTTGGCACAGGGCTGGACTCAGAATGGGCGCTCTGTTTCTAGATATTCTTTTTTGGGGGGCGGGGACGGCTCTGCTATAATGGCAGAGACACGCTGCACCCCCCCACCCCCTGACACACACGCACTTTCTTAGGCTCTCGTGGCTGGCCACCCACAGCTAAGGGGGTTACCAGAGTGTCACTTGTGGCAGCTTCTCCTGGAAGATGCCATGTGACATGGAGTCCAAGATCAAGGACGGTCCCCTGTGCTGTTGGTTGTGGGTGCCTCCCCTGCCCCTTCCTCCCTGCCAGGATCGGTGGTTCAGTGGCTCGATCTCCATGGAATGAGGGGGAAACCCTTTGCTTCCCCTTGTGGTTGGTAAGCTTCATCTCCCCTCGCTTGACTCCATGGCAAGATTTTTTTTTAATGGAAAAATGTCCAAATGTCTAAATGTGGTTAAATCGGCCGTTCTTTCCCTCGGGCTTCCTTTCTCCGTGTTTACTTAGCTCCAGCCCTCACGCGGCTTGTCACCACATCCGGGAGCTAAGGGCACACCTGCAGGGGTCTTTCTCCCCCAGGCCAACCCGGGTGGCATCGTGACAATCCTCCTAACAACCCCAGGAGGTCCGTATTGTTGTTATTTCACATTTGAGGAATCAGAGATTCCAAGAGGTTGAGCACCCACCTGATATGAAAGAGCCCGTAAGGGGCGGAGCCGGGATTTGAACTTGGGACGTCTGACGTCCAAGCCCCCGTGTGTGATCACTGCACACGGCTTCCCTGGGGCAGAAGCGCTGCCCGTCCCGCCCGCCGCTGAGTCCCCAGCACAGTGTCCAGGTTGTGTTACTGGTGGTGCCCTGGACACGGGCTGATGGACCGCCCGCCGGACCCGGTGGGTCACAGTGAAACGTTTGGGGATGAGCTGCCCGTGAGCTTTGACGCGCGCCTGGCGCTCAGCACAAGCCCGTCAATGGTCGCCATTGCTACTGTCGTTATTTTCATTACCAGCTTCTGAATCTTAGATCTTGGCGCCTCCCGGGTGTGCCAAGGGCCTGGTTTGGCTTTGCAGTGTTTTGTGGCCAAAATAGAAGAACTGGCTATTTTTGTGTTGTTTGACTTGGGCCTGGGGTTTGGGCCACAGGATGGCTTGCGTCATGAGAGGTTTGCATCTGACTTGAGTCGTGACAGCCAAGTTGCAGAGCAGAGAACACGGTCTTGGAGTCAGGTTCTTCCAGCTTCCAGTTCGCACGGAGCTGCTTCCTAGTGGGGCGTGGGGCTCTGAGCAAGTCCCTTAACCTCTCAGAAAGTCAGTTTCGCCTTCTAGAGAGTGGGAATGATGATAGCATCTCCCTCATGAGGCGTCCTGAGGATGCAAGTAATGCAAACAAAGCAGGCACATAGTAGGTTTTGAATAAGGGCTCAAGACTGACATCAGTGTAGACCCCGAATGGGCCTTCAATTCAGTTCAGTTAAACACATGTGCCAGGCCCTGAGCTAAGTGCTTGGGATACAACAGTGAACAATATGGTCAAAGATCCCTGTCTCAGGGATTAACATTCTAGCGGGTTCAGGCAGTGAACAATGGGCGTGATACGTAAGAACACTAACATGTCAGGGGGTGGTGTGTGCCGTGGAAAGGAGGAAGTAAGCAAGTAAGAAGGCTCAGGTGGACTTGGATGGGTGGGGCCGAGGGGCCTACCTGAGAAGGTGACATTTAGACAGAGACTTTGGAAAAGGGGAGGGAATAGGCCAGGGGAGCTTGGGGGAAGAGGCAGCAGTCAGTGCAAAGGTCCTGGGGTCTAAGTGTGCACAGGTACTTTTGTGGATCTGGAAGGAGGCAGGGTGGCTGCAGAAGAGTGAGTGAGGGGAGCAGAGTTGGAAGCAAGGTCGTGGAAGTCACTTGAAGGACTTTGTCTTGTGCTGTGAGGGTGACAGAGCCATGGAGGGGTGTCACTTCGAGTGACACTATCTGACTTAGGTTTGAATGGATCCCTCCGGTTGCTGCGCAGGGAACAGACTGAAGCAGGACTGAAGCAAGATGAGGAAGGGCAGTGAGGACCCACTGCAGGTGTCTGGGTGGGAGACGGTGGTGGCTCAGACCAGGGGCAGCTGAGGAGGTGAGGAGAAGGGGGCAGGTTTTGGATCTGTTTTGAAAGTTGAGCAACAGGAATTGCTGCTGGATTGGGTGGGGGGTGGGGGAGAAAGAGAAGAATCCTGAAGACACCGAGGGTTTGGGGCCTGGCCATCGGAAGGATGGAACTGCCATTGACTTCCGTTAGCAAAACTGCAGGTGGGCGGATCCGCAGCTGAGGCCGACCAGGACCCGGCTTTGGACTTGGAGAATGTCCGTCAGCACCCCGTGTCCTCACATGTTCCCCACCTCTCCCCGGCCTCGCTTTCCCCATCTGTACAACAGGAATGGTAATTCCTGCCCTGCCATGTCTCACGGTAGCTGAGATGCTCGGGTGGGAACTTTTATTTTATTTTTTTTAAAGCGTATGCATTTATTTTGAGAGAATGAGAGAGCAGAGGAGGGGCTGAAGGAGAGAGAGAGGGAATCCCAAGTAGGTTCTGCGCTGTCAGCACGGAGCCCGATTCAGGCCTTGAACTCAAAACCCATGAGATCATGACCTGGGCTGAAATCAAGAGTCAGGCGCTTCACTGAGCCACCCAGATGCCCCTGAGTGGGAATTTTAAAGGGTTAAAATATCAAGTCAAGTCTATGTGGTGAGGTGTTTTAGTCCCTTAGATAATTCCTGGCATTTCTGAGCCCCCACCAGGAGGCACCCGGAGCCTTAGACACAAGCAGGCCCTGCTAACTTCCACTGTAGGGTTCACAAGACTCCACCTGGCACATCTGTCTTGGTGACAGCTCCTGACTCTTCCCACCCGTCTGGGCCCCTCCTGGCAGGACCAGCCCCCCACCCCCACCCCTGTTAGTCTGCAGGGTCCTCAACATAAAACGAAAAGAGAACCCTGTGATGGGGGCAGCTCCCCCGGCTTGCAGGGCCCCTCCGTGGTCCTCACTGGGCCCCAGCCACCCTCCTATGCCTTCAGGAGTTTCGTGCTGTCCAGAGTAGCCGGTCCCTGCGCTTGGATGGAGGGCTTTCAGGCTGGCAGCCCTTGACGTCCCCAAGGAGCCGTTGCTGAGTTTCAGACATTCCAGGGCTTCAAGCATCTGGAAGGGGCCTGCCAACTCTGTGACGGCCAAAAGGAATGATAAATGCAGGGTAGAAGCTCTGGAAGGGTGGGCCTGTGGGCAAAACACTTCTGGGAGCCAGGAGTCCCAAGAGTGATTGCTGTGTGACCCCAAGGCAATTACTTGCCCTCTCTGGGCCTCAGGTTCTTTATTGGTATCATGAAGTATTGGACTGGATTCTCCCTAAGGTTTTATTTACTGGGCACAGCCTTTCAGTTCTATGAGCCTAGTAAAGAATGGAGCTTTGGGGTCAGACAGCCCTGAGTTTCAATCCAGCCTTCCCTGCTGTGTGACCTTGAGTGAGTGGCTTCATGTCTCTGAGCCTCAGTTTTCTCTCTGGGGATGAGAAATCCCTTTTTCAATGAGGATTGTGTAAGCACCTCATTGCAGAGACCAGCAGGAAGAACACCTGGCACACGGTAGGCCCTACAGTAGAGATGGAAACAGTTTACCTTTTTGCATTCCTTCCGGTGGATATTCTGTGAACCAACTTGGTGCTATAACTGGCTGCCTCAGGGGCGGAATGATTTCCAGGTTGAGGCACTAGAGGGCGCTCCTGTTCTAACAAATCCACCTTTCTTGAAGGTGAATTTTTTAAATTTTATTTTATTAAAAAAATTTTTTTATAATGTTTATTATTTTTGAGAGAGACAAAGAGTGAACAGGGGAGGGGCAGAGCGAGAGGGAGACACAGAATCCGAAGCAGGCTCCAGGTTCTGAGCTGTCAGCACACAGCTCGATGTGGGGCTCGAACCCGCAAACCGCGAAATCATAACCTGACCTGAAGTTGGACACTCAACCGACTGNTTGAATTATCCCCATGTTACAGATCGAGTCGTTGAGGGAAGCCTGGCTTGTCTGAGGCCACGGGGCTAGGAGGCCCCAGAACCTGGTTTCTAGGGCAGGGCTTTCTCATGGGGCACCTGTGGCCCCTTTTTGCGCCCTGAGGTCTTCTGCAGCCAGAGTGTCATCACCAGGAAGGAGGAGTCAGGCTGCTCAGATCAGTCTTGGTGCGATAAGGCGGGGCAGCCCCTGGCCCCTGTGTATTTCAGCCCAATATGGAGAAGGGGTATAGCGTGGAACGGAAACGATGGAGGCAGGTGGGTTGGGTACATTTTGCTGAATCCTACAGAGTCCTTACAGAGGAAGGTCCTTACAGAGAAGGTTGGACCTTACAGAGAAGCTGTACCTTTTTTTGTTTGTTTGTTTTGGTAGCAAATCTGGCTTCAGACCATCAGTAATGCAGGTTAGTGCCCTCTCTGCTACCCACTTCTGTCACTGGCGGGCAAAGGGCTTTTTCAGAGCTGAAATTTGGATTTGGGACTTGCAAGCTGAATGGCTACATGGTGTCCATGTTTGAGGCAGAACAGTACGGATATGTGGGGAGGCAGCCTGGGAGCCAGGACGCTGGGGTCTGGTCCTGGCTGTGTGACCTGGCACCAGGCACTGCCCCTTTCTGGGCCCAGTGTCTTCATCTTTGAAATGCACTCCCTGGCTTTTCCCAGGGTCAGTTTGCTGCGTGCGTGTACTGAGCGCCTGCTCCGGGCTGGGCCCTGAGTTGGCTCTTAAAGCCTGAGTAGGACCAGAGGCGAATGGGCAGTCAGGTGGCAAGACCAGCATGTGCAAAGGCCTGGCGGTTCTGCAAGAGGTGGGAGATTAGAGGGCGCCTTTATTTGGAGCCTGAAGAACATAATGTCGATATTTCCTCCAAGGGGAATGAACGTATGCATGGGAAGGTTGTCAAGAAACTTGGTACAAATTATTCTTTTAAGAAAACACCTTGCTTTCTTTTTAAGAAAACCTGTTTTTATTTTATTTTATTTTTTATTTTTAAATTTATTTTTGAGAGACAGAGCAAATGGGAGAAGGGCAGAGAGAGAGGGAGACACAGAAACAGGCTCCAGGCTCTGAGCTGGCTGTCAGCACACAGCCCAATGTGGGGCTCAAACCTGCGAACCGTGAGATCCTAACCTGAGCCGAAGTTGGACGCTCAACCGTCTGAGCCACCCAGGCACCCCTGTTTTTATTTTTTATGCAGAAATCCTGAGGGAGGGATGGAGGGAAAACCATTTGTAGATGTGTTCTATTTAATGTTAACATTTTTTTATTAAACTCATATTCATAAAACATAAGCAGGTGCGTGTTGTTGACATAATATTATATTATAGTTATGATGTAGATGTAATAACATGGTATAGAAGGTGTTTTTTACCTCCCCTTATGGGTCCAGTGTGTGTATTTGCCGGGACTTCCAGATTAAAATACCATAGCCTGAGTGGCCTAAACAACAGAAATTTATTTTTTCAGTTCTGGAGGTTAGAAGTCCAAGATCAAGGTGCTGGTATGTTTGGTTTCTCCTGAGGCCTTTCGTCTTGCAGACGGCTGCCTTCTCGTTGTGCCCTCACGCGGCTTGCCTCTCTGCTCACGCACCCTTACGTCTCTGTGTGTCCAAGTTTCCTCTTCCTATGAGGACACCAGTCCGATTGGATTAAGACCCACCCTAATGGCTTCGTTTTGACCTATCACCTCGCAAAAGGCTCTGTGTCCAAATACAGTCACATTCTGAGGTCCCGGGTCTAGGATGCTTCAGCATTCAAATTTGGGGGAAACACAGTTCTGCCCATAGCAGCCAGGCACCGGGCAAAGCTCTTTGTATTGCTTTATTTTATCCTCACAACAGTCCTGCGAGGGAGGGGCCATTACCATCCCCATTTCACAGATGGTGAAACTGAGGCTCCGAGAGAGGGAGAGTCACCTGCAGAAGATCCCACAGCTGCCCAGCGGGGCAGCTGGGATTTGATCCCACGCGGTTTTGCCTCGGAGCCTGCGCTGTGTTAGTGTGTGTTTATAAATGGACTTTAATCCCGAGGATGCCTCTTTTACTCTCTCACGTTCTGTCGAAGTTACCAGAGATTTCCCGGCTGCCAGTCTGTACTCTGCCCTGTCCGTGTTTAGGTGCCCTTGGAGAAGACCCAGACGGGGAGGGCACCAGCTTGTTGGCCTTTTGGCACCTTCCCGCCTGCTCCCTGCCCGGCCCCTCACTGCCTGTGTTTGCCGAGAGCCGCGCGGGCCCATGAA
The DNA here is from genome assembly GCF_008692635.1 of Crocuta crocuta. NCBI lineage: Eukaryota > Metazoa > Chordata > Mammalia > Carnivora > Hyaenidae > Crocuta > Crocuta crocuta. Next base: position 6,430,592 of record NW_027529573.1, on the reverse strand, counting down.
AGCAGCCTTTGTCCTCCAGTCCATTCCTCCTGGAGGGATGACCTAAGTCCCATCTGGGGAACAAAGCATCGGCCTGGCACATGAGTTCAGGTCAGAGCCTCCCAGGCCCCCCCGGGGAGGGGGCGGCCCTGGTTACAGGGCGGCCGAGGGGGTGGGCTCGGGAAAGCCGCAGAGCCTTCCTGTGCCCTGAGTGAGAAGCCGGGGGCTCCTGTGTGCACCGAGCTTTACAGTTTATAAAGTCCCACGTGTTGTGGTTTAGTGGATCCTCGCAGACAGTGCAAGGCCTTCGGGGCAGGGGCTCCGATAGGCAGGTACCCGTCGTCCTGGGGAGCCACTTCCAACCCCTGGGGCTGTGAACCCGCCACTGTTTAATACGCTCGTAGCATTTGGTACATCAGGGGACTGGGGCAGCGCTCAGTGGGGACGGCTGCTCTGTGATAATGGGGGGTCAGCTGGGAGCCCAGAAGGGCTGTGGGCTGGAATCATCCGGAGGCTTCTCACCTCCCTGCCTGGTGCCTGTGGTGACCCAGGAGCTGGGCTTCTGGGGGACTGTTGACCGGGCACCTAAATGCGGCCACTACAGCCGCGAGCCCACAAGGCAGATGGACACAGCCCCCGGAGGTTACACAGCGTCCCTTGCACTGTTCCCTGTGCACTGAAGTAGCCTCAAGCCTCCTTCCCCCTGGATTCAAGGAGAGGGGGCATGGACCCTACCTTTCCGTGGGAGAAGTGCCAGTTTGCAGTCATGTTTCAAAGCCACCCTGGCTAGAAGTAAAAGGAAATGCGGCCAGGTATCATTTATTGAGCACTTACTGTGTGCCACGGCTTCATGCAGACGAGCCCATAGAAGCCTCCTCACAGCCCCCGGGCGGGGGTGGATTCAGAGCCTGCGGTTTTCCTGCCACACTTGGCCTGAGAGGGTGGGGGGGGAAATGAGGGAAATCAACATTGGTGTTGAACTTGCCACAGTCGGAAGCCGTGGGCTGACTTTTTCCCCTTCCTTGTCTAAACTTAGAATATTCCTGGAGTTGTTGAAAATTCTCACTTAGGTGTCTGACGCATCTCGTCCCCACTCNCGAGAGGGCACATTGCACACCCCCCAGCTGGCTGCCTCTCTCAGAGCTTTTGAGGAACCATCTGGTGGGGCCCTGTGGTCCTGATGGAGGAAGCCGTTACTCATCCCTGTGCCGGCACCGCGTTCTCTGTCCTTCCAGGGCCGGCCTTGGGGCTCATTTATCTGCCTTCCAGGGTCTGACAGTTGGCAGGTGCCCAGTATTTGTTTGGTGAGTGGAACCCATCAGTGATGAAGGGGGGAAGGACGGCTGGCTGGTCAAGGGCAGTGGTTCCCTCTTATCTGTGTCCCTGGCACACAACAGGCACTCAATAAGTGCTCATTGTACCAAGTGAATGAAGATATGAATGGATGGATGAGCCTGAGAGCAGTGACTGTGCCAAGTGTTTGTGTCCTGGTCACACAGCACAGTGTTTGACACCCATGCACTCTGTCCATGAATGTCAAGCTGAATGGATGAGTGAGCGAAAAGCGAAACTTCTGGAGAGTAGGGACACATTTTGATGATTTATTTCCCCAGTTCCTAGAACAAGGTATACAGTGGGTGCTCAATAAATGTATGTTGAGCTGAATACATGAATAAATGAAACTCTGGGAGGCGGTAGGGCCCGTGTCTTGTTCATTTCTTTCCTCAGCTGTTAATACGGGGCCAGGCATACAGCAGGTGCCTGTTAGCACATGCTCCCCGTGCTGCCCCAACCTTTGCAGGACTGAGAGGGGAAGGCTGGCTGGGTGGACCTGGCCTGTCTTGATTTGCCCCCCGCCCCGCCCGCCGGGCCCCACTGCAGACACTTCCTGCTGTTCCAGTCGGCACAGGTGGACAGGACGTCCTCGAAGGCCTGTGAGCCGTTTCCCCTATTTTCTCCACGCTGGGCTGGCCTTGAATGGGACCAAGGCACCAGTGCGAGTCCCATTTCCGTCGGGCTGTGGGACTGTACCCCCTGGGACTCCTCTTACTGACCATGTTAGCAGTTCTGTTTTAGAGCCGGCTGACCAGCTTACAGCCAGCAAGGGAAGCCTGGGAGAATGTTCTACCCAGAAGCCAGCCCCAAAAATCACCTCGTTTTGATGCTGGCCAGGCAAGGTAACCCCCCAACAGCTGAGCATCAGGCACAGGACAGAGTCTAGGCTTTGGGGGTCTGGAGAGCCGGATTCACATCTACCTCTGTGACTTTAAGTAAATGGGGTGTCAGAAACCTTTTATTTATATATTTTTTTCAATCCGGGGATGTACATGTCTGTTGCCTTTTCCAACTCCTTGTGCTGATGCCGGGCGCTCCCCGAGATACGATTTCAGTGGATTCCCAGCTACTGTGTCTAAAGAACTGTCTGCCCCAGATCGAGAGGCAGTGTCTCAGGCCGGGTTCCCGAGAAGCAGAGCCTGCGACAGGGACTCACGTGTATGGCATTCAGTGGAGAGGTGGAGTCTGGGAGGCGCCTGGGAGGGTAAGGAGCATCACCACTTAAGACCCACCTTGAAGCAGGCGGGTAGCTCTTCCTCCACTGGCCAAGCTCTGTTGTGACCGCTGGCACCGCAGAAACCGGGGGGCAGGTGTACAGATGGCATTTACGACAGCCAGCCAGGCTGGAGGGTCACTGACTCGATTCAGCAAGGTGTGGGGTGTACCTTAGCTGGCATAGTCAATGCTTAATAAACAGTAGCCTGGCAAGCATGAAAATCTGTTAAAGAAATGAAGGTGGATGAATGAGAGCTGACGTTGCAAACATATGTTCCTCAAGCCCACAAGGGGCCAGGTTTGAGGAGCGGGTGCCGAGGTGAGGCCCCTACATCCCCTCTGCTTCCGAGGAGGGTGGACACACTCATAAATGGACACACGTGTGGTCGCCCCGTACCCGGACCGTCTCCATGCACTGAGGTGAAAGATTAGGTAGAAGACGAAAAGTTTTAACGCAAGTGTCCAAACATTAACAGGTAAGTATTTTTTTTTAACTGCAGAAGTGATACATACACACACGGTAAACATTTCCGACAGTGCGGAATCGTATTCTCAGGAAAAATCAGGCTCCTTGACCTGCAGTCCCTTCCCAAAACCTGGTGACCATTTTCATATGTCTCCTTTTAGAAATGTTCTCTGTGCACGAAAGACCGTGTGTATGTCTCTTTATCCACACACATACACACACGTTTTTAAAATAAATCAGACCTCGCTGTGCTATATGCAGTGTACTATGCCTTGATTTTTCTTTTTCTTATAAACTTGAGATCTTTCCCTATAAGGGCAGTAGGTCTATGGTACACTGATGGCTTTATATTTTTCCTTGCCCTATAATTTATCGATCCGGTCTCCTCTGGGTGGATGTGCAGGCTGTTTCCAGTTTTACACACCGTAAACCAAGGCTGGGGTGCACGTGCTCATGCGGACTTCTTTGTGCCCTTGGCGTGTTGCGTCTGAAGGAGAAGTGCCTAACCGTGGACTTGGACTTGGGTCATTGGACGGAAGAATAGGGGTTTTCCAGGCGGGCCGGGGGAGAGGGGGATGGGGAGGTGTTCAGGCAGACAGAGCGTGTGTGTGGATAGAGGGGCTGAGGACAGGGTGGCCTCGAGCACAGGTGTGGTCTGAGTCCCCATGCCTGGGGCTCTGGCCTGATGCTCTAGTGCCCAGTCATTGGCCAGGGTTTTACTTCGCTCTAGGAATCCAGGGGGAGCAGGTGCGTGTTTATGAGGGTTCTGGCCTCTTCCTGCTCTTGGGTCTGGGGGTTCGCCACCGGGCATCGTGAGCTCTGGAGCCCTCAGCTCCAACGCTGTCTCAGTCGAGAGATCCCAGTGTTTCTCTTTAAGTCTCCCAGGCCCTGGCCTCCCCAAGCCCACGGCTCGTTTGGTGAGAAGCCCTCGGTGGCAGGTTTTCTTGGAATTCCTCCGCTCCCAGGTTTTGGCAGGTTCAGTCTGGCTCCCACCTAAACCCTGTGGCCCCAGTTGGGCCCCAGGGTGGCTGTGGGAGAGAGTCCGCTAACGGCTAACCTGCTTCTTCCCTCCTTCCCCTTCCCCCCGCATTGGCTCTGGAAGTCGAAATCACAGATGTCTGCCAGCGTCTCTTGTCCCTTAGAGCACGGACATTCCGTTGGGAACATCTCACACCCAGCGAGCGGCTCTGAGGCCCCTGTGGACAGCCAGCCAAAGGCTGGCTCCCTCTTTCTCCGTAAGGCAAAGGAGGTGACTAGTTACTGAGTGCTTGCTGTATACCAGACGCCACGCAAGGCACTGTTTCTTATCTCCTCATTGGGTTCATGTGGCGCCCCGGTCCAACAGTATTGTTCCTGCTGCTTTATCATAGGCCCAGAGAGGTGCAGTGACTTGCCCAGGGTCACACAGCCATCAGATGATGGATGTACACCAATCCCACAGTTCAGTCCTTTCTCCTCTGCCATGTTGCTCCCTGCTGTTCCTTGCTGGGAGATCGTTGCTGGGAAGGCTCTTCCACCAGACGTCTATCCCGTCAGACCATAGGCCCCATGGGCAGCGGTCTTCCTCTGTCTCATCCACCTACTGTGTCCCCAGAGTCCAGCCACACGGCCTGGCACATAGTTGATGCCCAGTGAATATCAGTTGAATGACTAAGTGAACTCATGAAGGGTAAGGTATTGGTCTGTCTGATTACAAACAAAACTTTCATCTGCATATAGTAGTATTTATTATGATGATTTGGTCCTGAAGCTCAGAGTTTAGACTCACATTTTTAAAAACGAAAGCCCTCTCTCTATCATTACATGCCAGTTTATCTCTGGGGAATCTGACATTTTGCATTTTCTCCTCTGGGAGCCAAGTGAGGATTGTCTATTCTGTAGAATGTCACCAGAGAAAGGAATCTGAACGTTTCCTTTAGAAATTCCTGCATAAAACGCTCAAGCGCTCGCTCGGGAGAAGCGTGCTTGAAGGTTTCAGTTGCCATGGCTACCGGGTAACCGAGCGGATTGTGTTCCTACTTATGGCTTCCACTAGACCTTCAACCGCAGTATCTCGGTTACAGGATTTGGGCTTTGAAGTGCATTTTCCGCAGTGAGGGCTTGGGAGGGGTTCTCGGTGCTAAGTCCCTTGCCCGCTGTCGCCAGCAGGGACTGGTGTCCTGCGCCCCCCTGACCGTCAGGCTCCATCTTCTCTGCGCCAGACGCCAGTCTTGGCACTGAGCATTAGTGCAGAACAAGAAAAGCACAGTCCCTGCCCCAGCAGAGTGTGTGTTCTAGTGGCAGAGACAGGAGTGCATACGCACAGTGTGCACCCGTATATGCGTGGAGACAATAAAACAGTGGCGGAGACTGGAAGGAGATGTGGCTGCAAAGGGCTCTAGGAGGGCATGGCATTAGAGCAGAGATCTGAAAGGAGGAGCCTCCGTGTGGGGATCTGGGGAAGGAGTGTATCAGGCAGGGGGAACAGGACATGCAAAGGCCCTGAGGTGGGAGCCAGCTTGGAGGGGTTGAGGCCAACAGGAAGGCCAACATGGCCAGCCTACTAATGCCAAGTGAGGGGGGCCGGTGGGGGTCTTGAGGGCCAGGGCAGAGCATTTGGAGTTTATTCTGGTCGTAGTGGGGGAGCTGAGGGAGCACTCCCAGTGGGGGTTAACATGACGGCATGGAAAATTAGGAAACTCATGCAGGCTGTTGTGTGTGGAGGGGGTGCCCCAGAGGGGCAGGAGGAAGAGCAGAGAGGCCAGCGGTGATGTGGGCTTGTCTCTGGTGCTGAGGCAGGATGGGGGAGTGAGGAAGAAGCGATCTAGTTCAGGCTGTCGTTTCGAAGAGGGGATAGTGAGGAGAGATGAGAAACTAAGGAAGGTTCCAGGCTTCTGGCTGGGACAATGGGGTGGGTGGTGGCACTTTTTGCTGTGAGGAGGGAGCAGATTTCAGTCTGGGCATCAAGAGTTCTGTTCTGTTGTACATTTCAGATGCCATTAGATTTTGGAACAGAGAGGGGGTGGGACTGAAGGAGGTTTCATCTGGCTTTTTAAAAGATGGGTGATGTTCAGAGTTCCCAGAGGGGCTGGCCCAGCAGGAGGGGAAGCGCTGGGCTGCAGGGGATGGGAGACCGTTGGAGGCGGGGCTGATCTCCTGGAGTTGGTGGGAGGAGGTGCCTTGGGGCTCAGAGGAGGGCTGGCCTGGGCTGCAAGGGGACCCCTTCTTTCCTGGCAGTGGAAAGGGGGGAGGCGGGCTGGGCTCTTGGATGCAGGGGGCAAGTGAGGATGGCGTCTTTCTCCTCCGATTTGCAATGAAGTGAGAGGTGAGGTCACTGGCTGCATGTGGAAGGGGAAAGGAAGGGAGACTTGGAGCTGAGCGGAAAGAGTGAATTGACTAAGGTCTGGAAGCAGGCAGGTGCCTGGGTTCAAGTCCAGCCCTCCAACCACCGGCAAGTCACTAAGCATCAGTGCCCATCGAGTGCTTACTACATGCTGAGCGACGCTCAGGCCGCCCTCCACAGCGGTTCCTATTATCATCCCCATTTACAGACCAGGAGACTGAGACTCAGAGAGGTGCTGCTACTCACCCAAGGTCACACAGCGTATCGGTGGACAGGCCAGAGTTTGAGCCCAGGCACTCTGGGCCGTGCTTTCCAGGCTGGAAATCAAATCTGAGGTCCCTGTGTCTCATCTTTCAAGAGGAGACGAGCCCTCGGGAGGTTTTGGGTGGACGCTGCTTGGCCCACGGTAGGCACGTCAGTGACGTCCACTGCCTCCGCTGACCTGCTTCCGTTCGCCTGGTTTCCGCTAAGTGACATTTGCTGCGGACATCTCATTACTGCACACATTTTCAGTTGCTCGGAGAGGTCCTTCCTCGGAAGGAGCTCATTAAGTCCATTTTGAAATGAGAGCACTTGGCAGGGGGAACGGAAGGTGGCTACGGTGGTTACGATCATAAGCTGAAAATAAACTTGTTTNCCCTCATCCCCCGCCTCTTCCCTAGCAGGACCCACTGGGGGGACGAGGTCGCAGCTGCCTTCTTATAAGCAAACCGTCAACTCAGACCCTCTTGAGGAAGGACCGGCTTCATCAGAACGAATGGGACCTTTCCTGGTGGGGGTGAGGGATGGGGCTGGATTAACTATCCTGTTGGTTCATTGGTTGATTGACTGATTTTTGTTTGCTTCACGTTTTTACTTACATTCCAGTTCGTTAACATACAGTGTAATGTTACTGTACATTTCAGGAGTCGAACCGTCCTGTGTAAACATACTGTGGGGGTGGTTCCGCCCACAGCTCTGAGCTTTCTGGGGGGGCCCGGCGCCGGCACATGTGGAGGAAATGAGGGGGTCAGACCAGAAGGGCTCTTACAGGTTGTCAGTGGCAGCCCCGGAGATGGGACAGCAGAGGCCGCACGGCAGCCGGGCCTCCCACCCGCAGCCCCAAGGCGGGGAGTGACCGGCCAGCACGAGCAGCTCCGAGGTGCACCAGGAAGGGGACCCAGCTGGTGGACGCAGCCCCCTCCGCCTTCCCGCACTGGCCTCTCCAGGCCTCCTTCCCTTACCGGAAAGACAGCGGGGCCGGTGTAGAGCTCAGGGCAGCGTTGCTAGAAAATACGTCGTGTGGGGGCGCCCAGGGGGTTGGGTGTCCTACTCTCGGTTTCTGCTCGAGTTGTGGTCTCACAGTTCATGGGTTTGAGTCCCGCGCTGGGCTCTGTGCTCACAGAGCAGAGCCTGCTTGGGATTCTCTCTCTCTGCCCCTCCCCTGCTCTCTCTCTCAAAAAATAAATACGCATAATTTTTTTTAAAAAACTTTAGAAAACATGTCACGTGTTTTGAGACCATTGTGAAAATGGACACTCTGAAAAGATGCTGACGACTTTGTGTCTCGATGACCCCAGTCGGTAGCCTGGGCGGGTCTGGGGATCCTGGGGATCCAGCCCTTCTTCCTCTTGCTTCCCGCCCCCTTCACCTCCTTGCTGAGCACTGACCCCGTACCTGGCGTCTGCTGGTTCCACTCGTTCCTGACCAGCGACTTGGGGACGGTGTCAGGGGCTGGGATCCCCGCGGCACACAGGACAGCCGTGAGTGCATCACCTGTTGCGTGGGGTTGCTGAGACTTGATTAAAGGCTTGCTCCAGAAAATGTGTACGGAAGCTCATTGACCTGCAAACCAGATGGACCCAGGTCCCACAGCCACCTTTGACGCTTCCTAGCTAAGCAGCCCCGGGCACAACACTGCACACCCCTGAGCCTCACCCTCCCACGCTGCAATGTGGCCGAGGTGCCACCCGTCTCAGAGTGTGGTTTCGGAGACTCTGGGGAGAAATGGTGCATGTGGGTCTCACAGAAGGTGGGGCTCCGTGTGGTCCAGTCTCTGGACTGAATCATCCAGGAGTCTAACACCGAAACTAAACAATTGCTGTGTTTGTGTGTGTCTGTGAAGGAACCTTCAAGAACCTATAACTAATAAGCCCCAGTTGTGCTCATGGCCTGTGGTCCCTCTGGACGCATCCCTGCACATCCAGTCTATATACATTTATGTTTCCTCGCCTTCTTGGGGGTCTGTCTCGTCCCTGGCCCTTTATGGGTTAGCTTGACCTATGCTCTGCTGACCAAGGTTAGCCTTTAGCTGCTTTCTTGGGCCGTCCCCGGGATCAGGAGGACTCAGAGCGGCGCGCCAGACCTGTTCCCTGCCTGCTGCAGACGGCATTTGGAGAACGAAATCTGGTTCTTCTCGTTCTGTCTGGAATGAGCGAGAAGCTTAGAGCTCCCAGGGAGTTCCGGTGTGTGCCTGTGCGCCGTCTGGCCAGACGGAAGAGCCATAGGAGTGAGCCCAGCACCCCTCACACCTGCTCCCGCACCTGGGAGTCCCAGGGAGAACTTGTGCATGCTTGGCACAGCCCCCAAGGGCCCCTGAGGCCAGAGCGGCGGGTGAGGCCGCCTGTCTGCAGGCCACCTCTGAGAGCTGCCTCTGGGGACCCTGGTGACAGATTCAGAACATGCAGGGGCTTCATTTCGCGCGTCCTCAGCCACTTTATGGAGCCGTCAGGGCTGGTCTTAGCTTTCCCCTAAGACACACGAGGTCTCCTGGGGCCTCTGGCTTCCCAGGCCTCCTTCCCCACCTGCTTCTCTGCTGGTCCCTCTTGGGACTTTCCTACCCCATGTCCCTCACCCTCAGATTTGTGCTTATTCCAAGAGCCACCGCTGTTACAGGTTTTGAATAGCTTTATTGAGCATTAGTGGATATAAGACATTCCACATCTTTAAAGTCTGCAGTTCGATGAGTTTTGTTTGACAGGTCTGTTCCCCAGGAAACACCACCCCAATTAATGTCACAAACATATTCATCTCCCCCAAGAGTATCCNCCCCCCCCCCGCCCTCCAGCAACCACTGATCTGCCCTCTGTCACTATAGATTAGTTTGCATTTCTAGGATTTTATATCAGTGGAATCGTATACTGGCGTTCCCCTTCATCTGGGTTTCTTACGCTTTGCATGATGACTTTGAGATTCATCCACGTGGTGGTGGATGTCATTAGCTAGTCCCTTCTCATTGCTGAGGACTGTTCCGTTGCGTGGATGTGCCCATTGGTACATCCGTTCACCTGCTGGTAGACGTTTGGGCCGATTCCAGTGTTGTGATGAACAAAGCTATTGCGAACCTGGGGCGCCTGGAGGGCTCAGGAGGTTAAGCATCTGACTCTTGATTTCAGCTCAGGTCATGATCTCACAGTTCGTGAGATCGAGCCCTGCATCGGGCTCTGTGCTGACAGTGCAGACAGAGCCTGCTTGGGATTCTCTCTCCTCTCTCTGCCCTTCTCTAGCTTTTGCGTGTGCACGCGCTCTCTCTCAAAATAAATAAACTTAAAAAGAAAAGGTATCTGGTTCAAAAAAAAAAAAAAGCTACCGTGAACCTTCATGCACAAGTCTCTGTATGGACGCACTCATTTCTCTCGGTTAAATACCTAGGCCTGGAATGGCTGGGCTCCGTGGCATGTGTAGGTCACAACTTGTAAGATATTGCCCACTGTCTTCCAAAGGGGTCACACCATTTTGCTTCACACCGCCTGAGAGTTTCGGTCTCTCTCCATCCTCACCAACACTTCATACATCACTGTCATCTGATGGGTAAGGAGTGAAAGGAACAAAAGACCCCATGAAGACAGTCAAACAGTGAGGACACATATCACTTCACATAATTCACATTGTAGTCAGTGGGAGATGTAGTCAAGGTTCAGCAAATAATAGCCTCTGAGCAAAGAATGACTTTTACATTTTTAAAAGGTTGTAAAAAAAATTGTAAGAAATGTATCCTCCGCCCCCCCGCCCCTGCCCCAGGCCTTTCATGGGGGTCCCAGGGTGGAGAACAGTGTGGCATCATGGCCACACAGGGTCCTTGCTGTGTGATCATGGCCAAGTAGCTTGCCTTCTCTGAGCCTTACTGCCCTGGTCTATAAAATGTGTACAAGATGGTTCCCCCTCCTTACAAGGCGATGCTGAGGACGCCATAAATTATCGGAATCAAAGGGCTCTGCCCGGGCTTGCTGTGTGGTTGGGGGTCTACAGGCTGTAATGCTGACCCCCTTGCTCTGTGCCCGGCCTCAGGATGGGCCCTGGAGATAAAGAATGGAGTCGACACAGCCGTGACTTTCAAAGTGTCCACAGCTGGTGGAAATTGGCCTTGATAGTACAGCACCTAGAGAACACAGGGATGGGGAAGCCTGGGGGTGCAGAGCCCGGAGGAGGCATTGCCTGAGGACCCCCAGCAACTGAGGGCAGAGCCTAGCAGTCCTCAAACCCGGGTCTGCCAGTTCAGGGGGCGTTCACTCCCCGCTTCCCCCCCCCCGCCATTTCATCAGAGCAGGTAGGATGCAAGGTGCCCTCTGAGGCCACCAGGCGGATACAGCTGAGCCCTTTTTGGAAATAAGGGCAAGAAGGGGGGGGTCCCTGAGGCCATCTTGGGGAACCATGTGCTCATCATGATGAGGCTTTACATGGGGTTCTGGCCGAGCCAAGCCCGAGGCAGAGAAGTGGAGAGCTGGAAAGAAGAACACAGGGTTAGATCTGCTCCTGGGCTCACCAGGGCGGGTTGCCTGGGAGTGGGGTGGAGTTAGGAGCGCAGGGGGAGGGCTCACAGGGCAGGGTGCCTGAGGGGTAGGAGCTCAGGGGAGGGTTCACCAGAGCAGGGTGCCCAGGGGGTGGGAGTGCAGGGGGAGGGCTCACAGGGCAGGGTGCTTGAGGGGGTAGGGGTGCAGGGGGTGGGCTCAGCCAGACCTGGGTGTGATTCACGGCTCTGCACGCAGTGTAGCATCCCTGTGACGCAGGCTAGTGACTTTGTCATTTGGCGTCTCTGTCCCCATCTGTCCAGTGGCCATCACGACTTTTCTGGGTGACGTGGGTCACGGCAGTGACAGGGTGTGCAGCAGGCCGTTGGCAAACGAGAACTGCCGTGATCTGTTACTACACTTGCTGTGGACTCCGGATGATGCTGCCCCGCGAGCCCGGCGCCCCCGGGGCCTGTGTCGTGTCCCCCGCCTGGCCTGCTGCAGGTGTGAAGTCAGAAGGGAGGGAGGCAGAGAGCAAGGAGAGAAAGGCCTCTGACCCATCCTCCTAACCTGGTATTAGCCACATGCCAACGCTAACGTCTTGGGGTGCTGTCGAGGGGCAAGTTCGGCCAAGTCTCGCAAGCTCACCGCCCAGGGATGCATTTCCTAGGGGTTGTCACATGTCCCTTGTCCCAGGTCTGAGCTGTTGTTCCCAAGAACATCTTGGTTCTCTTTGGCTAACTGATCCCCAAGTGGAGAAATTTCAGCTGCTGTGAGGGAAGGAAACATGTTGTCCAGCCCCAGCCAAGGCAGCTGGACAGAGCACAGCGGGGCCCCCCTTCTTCCCAGGATGCCCGAGGAGAGGAGGGTGGCTGTGTGGCAGGGCCCCATGGGCAGCCCAGCCTGGTGACTTCGACCCTGGATTCCGCTTTAGAGGAGGCGGGGGCCTGATTTATCAGGTGCCCGAGCTCAGAAGAGGGACTCTCATTACCGCCTGGCCTCGCTGTGCCCAGAGGGGCCCCACGGCAGAGAATGCTGCTTTCCCCTTGAGCTCAGGGCAGGGCCTGATGAAGAAGGGTCCTGAGACCCTGGCTGTGTCTAGAAAGACATCCTTTCCAGATCATTTTTCCCCCTCCCCTTCCAAGGTTCATTAAGGGCGTCTTAGGTCACGAAAATGGCTGTTTGAGTCAGAATGTGATGAATGGACACACAAGGAAATAGCCTTGGGCTTGGTGTATAAATACCCTGGGGTTCACTGGGGAGCTCAAGCCATTTCTGGGTTTGGGTTTTTCTTTTCTTTTCTTTTTTTTCCCCCCGTAGCCGACTTCTTTTCCCTGTTGCCTTGGAAACAAGCCTAGTGAGGGGGATGTCGGGAGTTGGATGACTCGGGTTCAAGTCTCAGTGGCTCCTTCATTTCGCACGGTAGGGATGTCTCGGCCTCCTAAGCACGGCATGCCGTGAATCAGGGTGAATGGGACACATCCCCGCCGCCCGTGGTGACATGACATCAATTAGAATAGAATAAGGATTACCCCTCGTGGCTGGCATTTAGTGTCTCCCTTGTTCCAGGCAAGAACAATCTCAATCGGTTCTTTGCCACAGCCTTTTGAATGGGCAGGCTTTCTGATCTTGTCTCTACCAGAAGGACACTGTGGCCCTGAGCTGAAGGGCCACTGTGGCTCTGAGCTGAGGGGCGTCAGCCTTGGAGGGAGACCCTGAGACATCGGCTGACTCTCTGAAAGCATCGCTTATCTGAGGGGGAGAGAAAACAGGTGTAAACTGGGTCCACAAGCCACCCCTTCCCCACGTGGCCCAAGGACTTATGCTCTAAGCCTGGTGGGGAGAAAGGAAACTGGCTGATTTACAAGCAGACCAGTCTTTCTACGTGTGTTTCCTGACCCCAGGAAGTCAGGGACATCCCAGAGAAGTGTGTGTAAAAGTCACCTCCTCACACCATGGGGCTTGGGGCTGAATCGGCCACTTTAAAAGGTCTTAGAGTTATGGGTAGAGTTTGGCTTCTGCACTGGGGAGGGCTTTGGAATCAGACAAGCCTGCGTTCAAGTCCCAGAGCCCTGCCTACTGGTTCAGTGACCTTGAACAAGTTCCTTGGCTCTTTAAACCTCACAGTCTTTCTTTGCAAAATTGGATTAAGTGATATCAGAACTCACCCTTCAGGGCTGTTGTGAGAGCTGAATGAGATGAGATGTGTGTGGGTAACTAGTTCCTGGCACATAGTAAATCCTCAATTAATGGTTGTGATTTTCACTGCCATCACCTTCCTCAGCAATGCGATGTTAGCATATTTCTAGGCCCCGGACGCACACTTTGGGTATGAGCAATGTTTGGGGAACCGGGACGTGAAGGGGGTCATGTAAATGAGACTTTCTGGGGCTGGTATGGAAAGGGCCAAAGTTGCTGGGGTGGTCTTGGGGTGAGGGGAGGTTCTGTAGAGATGGGAGAAAGGGGGAAGGCAGCTTTAGACAGGGAGGCAGCAAGCCCAAAAGCCCAGAGGCAAGACTGAATATGGTCACGTCTCCTGGCCATTGCATATGGTTGGTCTTTATTTCACCCTTCTTGGCGTACTCCTATTCATCCTTCAAAACCCATGCAGGTACCCCTCCTCCAATAGCAGATCCTCAGTAAATGGTCATCTTCCCTTTGCTCTTGTTTTCTCAACATCTCCCTTTCTTGGGTTGGTCTGGAGTCCCTCTTACGTTCCCACAGCGTGTTATTCATGTGACGCCTTGTGTTGCAATTGCTCATCTTTTTTTTCTGGCTTTTTCTTCTGCCTGAGAAATTCTCTAGCGCGTGCATGTCTATATCAGATTCTTGGGAGAAAATGTAGCTTCACGTTTGAGTTGGTCCCTTGGAAAACACCCCCTCTGCCCCCTTAATGACTGAGAATCAGAAAGCTGCCCTGGGCTCTTGAGGGACTATCAGTCCCTGTCTGGGCCCCCACAGAGCTCGCCCAAAGTAACTGCACGGGGAATGTTTGCTGAATGAATGAATGGCCGACATTCTCCTTCCAGTAACGGCACACGCTTGTCTGGAAATGGTGATCTCTGGGTCCCACCTCCCATCGTGGATAAAATTCCCATTCATTTCCTGGATGTCAGCAGTTTCTGCAGCATTTTTTGGATTAATTATGTAAGGAGATGGCTTCCTTTCCTTTTTCATGCCCAGCAACGTCCCAGGAGTTTCCTGGAGAGAATAGAAGAGTTTGCAGAAAGAGCCCTCTGGGGGGGAAAGTGCTTGTTCTGCGTCCCAGTTTTTGGGGAGCGACGCTTTTTATAGTCACACATTCAGACCACATTGTACCTAAAGGGAGCCAGGAGGGAGCAGGCAGGCAATCTGGCTTTTCAGCTCACTTCCGTACCACTCCTCCCTTCTGGATGGAGGTGGGACTGTGGAGTCCTGCCTTGGTCTCCCCTGGTTCTCGGGATGCTTGTCTTCCATCCAGACTGATTTGGTGGGGCCAGGTAGGACTTCCTCCACCGTGTCCAAAGTGTGAAGCCAGGGTTAGCAAGCTCCACCACTTAATAGCTGTTTGCCCATGGGCTGGTCGCTGAACTCCCCTGTGCCTCAGTTTTCCCATCTGTGCAAGGAGGGTAACAATCATAGCAGAAACCTCATTTCATTGTTGGGAGGAGCAGATGATATAATGCAATGAGGTAACGCAATTCCTGGCATCCAGGGAGTGGTAACGACCATGTCAATAGCAATGATGAGTTTGATGATTTCATCTCTGAAAATCAGAGAGGTCAAGCAACTTACTCAGTGTCCCACAGCTAATAAAAGCTAGAGGCAGGTCTGCAAATCCTTAACTGTGATACTATGTTGCTTTAGCAAATCCAAGGCTGGACGAGGGTGAGGGCAACCCACCTACGGTACAAAATTTAGGGAGGCACACAAAAAGTCAGTAATCAAGATAAATAGTGTTTTAATGTAGTATGTGTTAAAATTTTTATTTATTTTAGAGAGAGAGTGTGCGCGAGCAGGGGAGAGGGGCAGAGAGAGAGAATATTTCAAGTAGGCTCCATGCTCAGCTTGGAGCCCAACATGGCTCTTGATCCCATGACCCTGGGGTCACAGCATGAGCCAAAATCAAGAGTTGGATGCTTAGCTGACTGAATCGCCCAGGTGCCCCTAGATGGGGCATTTTTAAAAAAGTATTAGGCTCTTACTAATTTTTCACAAATGTACAACTCATAGATGACCACAGTAAACGTCCTTGTGGCGAAATGTTTGTATATGGATCCTTCTCATTCTCAAAGACCGGTTTCTCGGTGTGAAATTGGATCATGAACTTCAGGGTGAGAAGGCAGGCACGTCCTTCTACCCCGCATCATTTTTAAACATACAGAAGAGTTATATAGGGGACGGGGGACTCACAGACCCTCACCAGCTAAATAATAGAACTGCTAACATTTTGCTACATTTGCTTTATAAAAATCTAGCCAGCCAGCCATTTCTTAGTACATCTTTTTTGCTTTTTCCTGTGCATATCAAAGTAAGTACAGACATCGGTATATGCTTTTACATGTAGGTCACTAGTTAGCAGGCCATTGTTTTTTGTTTTTTTGTTGTTTATTTTTAGTGTTTATTTATTTTTGAGAGAGCGAGAGAGACAGAGTGTGAGTGGGGAAGGAGCAGAGAGAGAGAGAGGAGATGCAGAATCTGAAGCAGGCTCCAGGCTCTCAGCTGTCAGCACAGAGTCTGATGCGGGGCTCGAACCCATGAACCATGAGATCCTGACCTGAGCTGAAGTCAGAGGCTCAACCGACTGAGCCACCTCGGCGCCCCAGGCCATTGTTTATAAATAATACTTTTGATCTTGGATGTTAAATTCCCTTTGGAATTATATATACTGATTGCCTTTTCCATCTGCTGTAGATAAAAATGTCTCTTTCATCACAGCCTGGCCAACACTGGGTATTATCATTTTAAGGTGATTTGTATACTGTTTTGATTGAACTTTTTTCCCTCCCAAAGGTTCCCAGACTTCCCGGCTCTGTGTCCAGATGGTCTGTTAAAAAGCTGTGTCCTTTTGCAGCACTTTAGGTATTTCTGGTGTCGCTTTGCAGGGCCCAGGTGGGAAGGACTCAGCTGTTTGCCATGTCTGCCTCCTCCGGCTGTTCCTAGCTCGCTGGATGAGGGAGCAGGGTTGTGAGGTGGCCTGCCTGCTGCAGGAGGCTGACTGTGGTCGCTCCACGTGAGGAAACGGTCCCACTTTGAGAGCAGAAGCCCTGGGACCATGGAGGGTGGAAGGGGATGGCAGCCACACGTATGGAGGTAGAATCCGGTGCCCCATGCATGTTTCCTCATCTACAGGATGGGGTCATGCTTCCTAACATATGGGACCTGTAGCTGCTACAGGAACCCCTCCTCACCTCCTCACCCATTCTTTCCCCCCATCAATCCCCCTGTCCTCGGTTTCCCGATGAGCCAGACACTGTCCTGCATGTCATGTGATTTCTGTGGGTCAGGAATTCAGGAGCAGTTGGGCTGGGGGGTCTCTGCCTCAGGGACTCTCATCAGGTTGACGTCAAGGGTAGCGATCATCTGAGGGTTTGACCGGGGAGGTGGAATCTACTTGCAAAGTGGTTCACTCGTACGGCTGGCAAGTTGGTGCTGGCTTTGGGCTGGGGGCCTCAAAGTCCCCAGATCAGGCTCTGCGTCCTCACTACATGGTGGCTGGCTTCCCCTGGCACCATCGAAGAGAGGAAACGGATGCTTTTTCTGTCCCAGCTTTGGAAGTCATGCCTTGTCATCTCTGCCTTTTATTCTTGGGCTCAGAGACCAACTCTGATTCACTGTGGGAGGGGACCATGCCGGGTGTGGATGACAGGGGCCAGGAGCATTGGGCGCCATCTTTGAGTTCCTACCACACTGGACAACCTTAGCCGATGACTTCGCTTTCGCTGAGGATGGTATTGGGAATTCAGTGTTGCTCTCAGTAAATATTAGTCACTGTCATCGTTGCCTGCTTAGTCCTTGATGGCAGGGATCTACTTAGTCTCGGTACCCAGTGCCTGGCCCAGAGCAAGTACTCTCTGAATACTCTCTGAATGTTGGAGTGAATGAACAAATGAATGAATGAACGAATGAACAGCCATAAGGACTGGGAATCCAGAGTAGAAAGAGATCTGGGTCAGCCGTATCATCAGAAATGCTTTCATAAAAACGTTCTCAAGCAAGACCCTTTGATCAGTGTCTAGCAAATATTTATTCAAAACTGAGGTAACATGGGTGGGGGAAGGCACTGGGATGCGGTCAGACCTATCAAGGTATCAGTCCTGGACTCGACGTTCTAACAATAAATATTTATTGAACTCCAGCTCTGGGCTAGGTGCCATGTCGGACCCAGAACACCGTGGGGGCGGGGAGTCAGAACAGCCTCTGTCTGTGCCCTGGTAGTATCTTTGCTGTGTGACTGTGGGCAAGTGAGTGTACATCTCTGAGCCTGCATTTCCTCACCTGCAAAATGGGGGCATGGGTCCCCCCTGGAGGGAGAGAGCCCCTTCAACAAGTGTGTCTCCCCTCTGTTATCCAGCTGCAGTGATCCTTCCCGACAGGCACCCTCTCTGGTCTCAGATGCTACTGTCTTGTTGAGGCACCC
>NW_027529573.1:6351579-6412816 GCF_008692635.1 Crocuta crocuta | reverse complement strand
GCAGACTCAGCTCCACAAGGGTTAAAACCCAGGAACTCATGTGACCCAGTGTAAACCATGAATCATTCCCTCCCGTTGCTCCCTGTGCTGAGCCTCCCGCCCAGGACGGGGCAGATGCTGTGCCCCGGGGTTGCCATGGCAACCCCGCCTTCACTGAGCGACAGCCCAGCCCAGTTCCTTCCTTGGGGGACCTTGGGGCTGTGTCACCTGGCTGGGTGTTGCTTTCTAGGGAGGGAGGGAGAGGAGGCTGGAAAGGAGAGAGAGAGACAGACACACAGACAAGCCTGGGGACAAACAAGTGGAACTTGAGACACGGGGAGGGTGTAGAAAACCTGACGGAGAAACAGGCCACCAGAGGGAGACAGACCGACAGCCGAGATGCTGAGGAGGTCCCGAGATGCCGCCTGTCACCCTAGAGGCAGTTTCCCAACTGTCCCAACCTTCCCAGGGCTGCCAGATCTCCTGCAGCCGCGAGCACACACGTGCAGCCCGCGGTGAGGGCACAGGGCGGGTAGGCTGCTGGCACGTGAAGTCGCCATCGGCCCCGAGGGACGGTGAGCGAGTTGGGACTTGGGGGAGGAAGAAAAAAATGGGGGCGGACGTCAGCTCCCTGGGCGGCCGCCTCCCCGAGGCCCCTCCTGCATTCCTGGGCAGCGAAGCCCCTCGCTAAGACGGGGACTGATGTCATCCCGGGCTGCCGAGCCAAGAGCCAAGGGAGAGCCGGGGGACCCGGGGCCCTGCTGGCTGGCTCCGGAAGTGAGCTAGCTGCCTGCTGGCCGACAGGTTTGGAGTCTCTGGCCCGAGGACGAAAAACCTGAATGGCACGGGTCAGGTGAGCAGGGTCCAGCTGGGGGCAGCCTGCCCACCTGGTTCTTCCAGTGTGCACGTGGGAGGGACAGCGAGCACCGGGGGGAGCCCAGGGCTACCGCCTCTTCCTCCCCCACCTCGCGGGGACTGTCACACCCTGGAGTGAGTGCTGCTAGATTCCCCCAAGCTCCCGTCACAGCCGGTGCCGCTGTGAGTGCTGCCCTGCCGCCTCTGGGGCTGGGGCTGGGGCTGGGACCGCCCAGCGTGTTGACTTTACAAGTCGGGTGGGTGGACTCCCGGCCTGACCCTGACCTGCCTCCGAATTCTCGGCGAGACCCGCAGGTGCTGCCGGCTGCTGGCTCAGCGATGGTTGTTTCCTCCCGGTTTGGCTGAGAACTGCCGGGCTTGCTGTCCAGGCGAGCCCAGAACTTGCAGGAGCAGAAAGTGGAGAGAGGGAGAGGACCCTGGCACTTCAATTGCTTTCTCCCTTGCTCACCGCCTTCCTCCCTTCCTCCGGCCCCATGGATTACCTGGGAGACAAACTTACGGTGGCCCAAACCCACATGACCCAGTGGATGGGCACCGTGAGGAGGTCCTTCCAGGAAGCCCTCAACTTAGTGACTAGCACGGTGGGCCACGAGCGGGCGAGCGGAGAGCCCGCCAGCCGGACCCCCTTCAAGCGCACCTCCTCCTTCCGACACCTGGCCTCCCGGAGTCGGGAATCTTTCCGCCGTTTCTCCGCCCGCAGCCAACAGAGATTTTCTTCCCTGAGGAAAAGGCAGACGGACTCCGAGCCACCAGACCTTGTAAGCTTATTATGTGTGTGTGTTTTTTTTTTTTTTTTGTAAAATATTAAAGCAACAGCAAAAACTCCTCCCTCCTGTGCTCCCCCGTATTGGAGCGGATGGCGGGGGGGAGGGGGTCCCTCGAGATCCAACCAGGGAAGTTGTCTCTTCCAGAATCGTTGTCAGTCAAGCCTGGCCGCTTCCTGTTCCCCGTGCCTGGGAGACAGGCACCGGTGGTGGTGACTTCCCTGGCGGCGGAGTCACTGTGTCCCGAAGCGGTCGGGAAATGTGTCCCCAGCCTGTGAGGACGGGGCCGGCGAGTGAGTCAGGCCCACAGTGCCAGCTGGTTTTTCTGTAAGTGCTGACACTCTGGCCCCAGACACAAATGCCAGAGCTCCCCTATTTTTAGGGAGGATCAGTTAGGCACCTGCTTCGTGGCCTCTGAGCCTCCCTGGGTGGTGAGTGTCCGTGCCGTGTGCAGGTTGGGTTGTGGCTTTAGTTGTGTGGCAGAACCGTGAAGTCGCCTCTGACTGTCCGGGAGTCCCGAGCCAGTGGGCAAGTTCACCTGCTGGCCCGGGAGCCTGGGGCGCGGCGTGGGTCCTGGGGCTCTGCTCTCTCTCATTCAGGCAGGCTCGATGGGATTTAGGAGACCAGGATGGAAGGACTCTTAATGGTTAAAAACTCAGCTTTTGCGTCCTGCTAGAGGACAGTGCAGAATTGATCTCAGGGAACTCGCTGATGGTTAAGAGAGACGGGACCGAGCCCAGAGAGGGAGAGGCACCTTCCTGGGGTAGCACAGCGAGTGAATGGCAGAGCCAGGGCCTGGATCTCGGGCTCTGATGCCTCTCCCTCCACTCCAGGCTCTCTCTAGCTAAGTTCCTCCTTTTTTTTCCTCCAGACCTTCCCGATAACTTCAGGGAAGACCACCTCACCGACTGAACTCAAAGAGAGGGCTTTGCGTTTTTACATGGGAGCTTTCTGCCACCTGACGGGTCAGCCCAGCTCAAGGGGGCCTGAAGGCAGGCGAAGGGCTAGGCCAGCTGCTTCCCTGGGCCCAGCGTGGGGGTACACACAGATGGTGTGTTGCCCCAGCATTGAGGGGTGGTGCCCTGCGGCTACACCAGGCCCTGAGCTGGCCCTCTGCACACTCGAGGTCACTGAGAACTCACAGCCACGCTGACAGGTGCAGGGACTCTGCATCCCCAGAGAGGTGTGGTGACTCTCCCAGCGTCACACAGCTACCGGAGCAGTCAGATGCAAACACACGGGTCACTAATATGACATGTTCTCTTGTGGGTTTCGGCTGCTTTGTAGCCCCGGAAAAATCAGTGGGGCCTGAATTTAGAAGACATTTCCTCTAAGCCGTCCACTGGAAGGGGTTTCTTAGGCCAGGGAGAGAAGGGCTCTTATTCATTCTTGCTGTCTCTCTGTCTCTGTCTCCGTCTTTGTCTGCATATGTCTGCCTCTCTTGGTCTCTCTCATTACTTCTATGGCAGTGCAGTTAAGGGCATGGGGTTTGGTCATACATTCAGCTCTCTCGCCCTGGGAGCCATGTGACCCTGGGTGTTGAGTCCCCTAGGCCTGTGTGGCCTGCCCGCCCCCCCCCCCCCCCCCCCCAGCCTGATGAAGGAATGAATGAAGTCAGGCTGTGCCTCTGCTCACGGTTGCATCACGGCACCTGCAACAGTGAAAATACGTGCTAAATGACTCTGGGCTCTGGGTTCCTGCCCCTTTAGCATTTGGCATCTACTGAGTGGTGAGCACCAGCCTGCATGGGGGTTGAGAGCTTGAATCAGACTCTGATACATCCTGGTTGAGGGATTTGGGTCCTTTACCAGGCCTCAGTTTCCTCCTCTGTCAAATGGGCCCACCACGGCATTGTGTGGAGGGTCAAACGGGCACCTGGCACCAGGCAGGTGCAGAGTACGCACACGCTTGTCAATGGCCTTCTCCCTGTTGGATGCAGTGATCTCCTGACGTTCTGACTGGGCAGGGCGAGGGGAGAGCTGAGATGGGCGACAGATGGTTACAGAGGGCGGGATTTGAGTCCTAGCACTGCTACTTCCCGGCTGGGCAACTTTGGGTGGATTTTCCCCTTCTCTGTGCCTCAGCTTTCTCCTCTGTGAAATGGGGATTATCATCACTTCACGTTTCCATTCCCTATTATTATCATTTATGGGCGCGGACGTGCCTGTAAACGTGGGAGGCGTGCGGCCACGCCTAGCATGGGGCGTGTGTGCCTTCAGAGTCCGCTGTCGCCGTTACAACAACCAGTCCTTTTCTCCCCAGCCATCCCTTCAAAGATTCCCAGTGAACTGGAAAATCCACACACGCCCCTTTTACTCCGGGACCTCACTTAAATATTTGTTTTATAGGAGGAAACTTTTTAAAGCCACACAGACAATTACTTGAGTCTGGGGACAGGGGCAGTATCCGTGCTGGGGTGGGGAGGGGAGCGGGAGTTTCGTCGTCACCACTTGAACTTGTACGTGATTTATCTAGAGAGTCCTTCAGTTCCAAGTCCTGCCCCAGGCGTAAATGTACTCAGAGCACTATGGAAGAGTCTATCACAGGCATAAAGGCACCCTCAAAGGCGTGCCCCGAAATGTTTTCTAAAGCCAGCCTTGAAATAATTTGCTAATGGCTGGCTTCTGTGTCTGAGGAATAAAAGGGGGAAAGAGGGAAAAACAAGTGCATTGTCTTTGAGGGACAAAGGCAGGAAGAGGCACGTTTGTGTTGCAGCCCAGTGTGAGCCCAGCAGACTAGCTGGACTCCACGTAGAGGCTAGATAGAAAGTTCCAGAACCCAGGAACAATGGCAGTGCCACAGAGCCAAAGCTGCAAGAAAAGTGGAAGTGGGGGGTCTCCAAGGTCAAAGGATGCTACACAGAGAGGGCTCTGGGACGGGACAGACTTGAGGTCGAGTCTCAGGTCCTGCACGAGCTGGCCCAGTGATCTTGGGCAAGTTAAATCACCTCTTTTAGCCTCAGCATCATCATCTGTACAATGGGGAATCGCCTGGGACTTATCTGGTAGGTGGTCCAGTAGGAGAGAGTTAAGTAAGAACCAGCACACCCCTGGCGTCTGTTAAGTGCCTGGGATGCAGTAAGTGCCTGACGAGTCTGCATCTCATGTCACAACGGGGGCTTGGGAGTGGTGATTGGACTCTGTGGGTTTAAGTCCCACCTGCCCAGATGGCCAGACAGGTTGCTTTTGGAAAGAATAAGAATCTGGCTGGCGTTCTATGAGTGTGTGTCATGTGCCAGGCTCTGCGCTCAACGTGAGGTGTATATTGTGTGTATCTTCATTCATTCACTCACGTGTCCAGTCCGCCTGTGTTTACAGAGCGCGCCCCAGGGTGCTGGCACTGGGGAGGTGGCCGAGAACAGACAGACACAACTGCTGTCTCCCTAAAGGTGCTTTCCAAGGGGGCAGATCACAAAGCCGTGAGCACACGATGGCATAATAGATGTGCTGGGAAAGAGGGTACAATCTCGGGGTGTCAAACACCTGTGTGTAGCATCAGCCTGCTGCCATGTATCAGAGCTTCTCGGTCACCACCACTGATATCTCGGGCCAGGTAATTCCTTCGCCGGCAGGGAGGCAGCCGTCCCATGAGTGGTAGGATCAGCTGTGGCCTCTCCCCATGAGATGCCAGCAGCACCCTCCCAGTCATGACAACCAAAAACGTCTCCAGGCACTGCCAAGTGTCCCCCGCAGGCAAAATTGTGCCCCCCACCTTCCACCGTTGAGAGCTGGCTGTATATAATTTGGCCTGGGGGGACTGTCCCTGTAGCCCGAGTGTTTGCCCAGTCAACAGAGTATGTGTGTGTGTGTGTGGGGGGGGGGATCTGACATCCACCAAGCACCTGCTACTCTCCGGAAACTGGTGTCATTGAATCTGCACACCCACCCCGAGGTAAACTTGGGGCTGAGGGAATAATCCCGGGTTTCAGGGATGAGAAATCCAAAGCACAGAGAGTCATAGGCCTGGGGTCACACAGCTGGAATGGGTGGGTAAGCCTGGGGCTCCAGCACTCTGGTGTGGGTCTGCCTCGGGGTCCATGGCCCTGCCCTGGGGATCCGCTGTCCGAGCACTGGCGCCCGTGCTGTGTGTTGAGCCCTCCCTCCAGAGGCTGAGTGGGAGTATTTGATTCTGCATCAATTATAGAGTGAAATGGATGCTTAAAATATTCAGCAGAGCCCAGCATCTCCCTACTCCACACACACACACACACACACACACACACACACACACACACACACACATTTTTTTAGCAAGTGGCAGAAATTTTTAAAGGAAAGGGATTTGTGTGGCTGTCATCTTCAGAAGCCCCGATATCATACATGTCTCTTTCATGTTAGTTTCTCAAGGCTGCTGTACAAAATGGCCACAAACCTAGTGGCTGGAAACAAGGGAGATTCTCTCTCGAAGTCTAGAGGCCAGAAGTCCCCAGTCCATCGATGGGCAGGCCACACCGCCCACCAGGCTCAGAGGAGGACCCTCCCGTCTCTTGCAGCTTCTGGTGGCTCCACGCCTTCTTTGGCCTACGGCTGCCTCTGTCTTCATGTGGCCTTGTCTTCTGTCTCTTATAAGGACAGTTATCATTGGATTTAGGGCCCACCAGGTAATCTATCCTTAATTACATCTCCAAAGACTGTTTTTCCAAGTGAAGTCACATACACAGGCGCCAGGGTCAGGAGGTGGACATGTCTTTTTGGAGGCCGTTATTCAACTTACTACACTCTCCTCATTCCGGCCCCTTCCCTTCCAGTCCATTCTCCATCCAGCAACCCAAGGGGTTAGATCATCCCCCTGCCTCACCCCAGACTTAGAAAACCCCAGCTTCTCACCATGGCCTTCGGGCCGCCGAGGGATCTGGCTCTCCTTCCCTCTCTACCTCAGCTCTTAACTGCTGTGCCCATGTCCAGTCTACTCGTGCCACTCTGACCTCCTGCTCTTCCTCAGTCGGCACAGGCCCCTTGCAGACCCACAGTGTTTGCCCTCACCACTCCCTGGAATGCCCTTCCCTCCCTCTGCCCCTCCACAGAGAGGCTTCCTCACACCCGAAGCTGGGAAGAATCTGGCCTTGTTTCTCTCCACTGCACCCCCACCCCCACCCCATTGATGTCTTCCCGCTACTGATCCCAGTTGTGCTTCTTTCCCTCTTACTTGTTTGTTCTGGGTCTTCCACTGGAAGGTAAAGTCTGTGAGGGGCGCGTGGGGCCCAGCCGGTTAAGCGTCCGACTCTTGATTGCAGCTAAGGTGATGATCTCCTGGTTGTGAGATCCAGCCCTGCATCGGACTCTGCCCTGACAGTGTGGAGCCTGCTTGGGATCCTCTCTCTTTCTCCCTCTCTGCCCCTCCCCTACTCATGCGATCCCTCTGTCTCTAAATAAGTAAATAAACATTAAAAAAAAGGAGAAGAAGAAAGTGAAGGCTGTGAGGGCTGGGGTCTTCGGTTGGCCCAGTTCACCCTGGCGTAGGAGCTTACGTTGAGCCCGCCTTCCTGAAATCCCCTCTCCCTCATTTTTGTGTTCCCTTTGTGGCACCATCTTCATGTCACACATGGGTAAACTGAGGCCTGCTGCACACCTTCTAGAAGTGCACACCAGGAGTCTAGCCCGGGGAGGGCTGGGGTTCTTTCCAAGACTCAGGGCCTATGCCCTCATGGCTCCCTCTGCCTGCAGAACTCTCCAGCTCTCTTCACTTCTAGCCACCACTTACTGAGGACCTACTCTGTGCCAGGTACAGGATTTTGGGGGTATTTGCTTCTGTTTTTTAATTTATTTTTAAAAGAGAGAGCGGAAGTAGGAGAGGGACGGGGGGAGAAGGACAGAAGATGATCCAAAGCGGGCTCTGTGCTGACCGCAGCAAGCCCAGTGTAGGGCTCGAACCCATGAACTGTGAGATCATGGCCTGAGCCGAAGTCGGACACTCAACTGACTGAGCAACCCGGGCGCCCCAGACTTCCAGGTTTTTATACTTCTGAGACCGGGATGCAGGGGAGGAGGGTCCAGCGGCCGCGCGCCCCCTTCCTCCATCTCCCGAGGTCAGTGCCAAGTGCCACCTGCCAC
This sequence comes from Crocuta crocuta, assembly GCF_008692635.1. Taxonomy (NCBI): domain Eukaryota; kingdom Metazoa; phylum Chordata; class Mammalia; order Carnivora; family Hyaenidae; genus Crocuta; species Crocuta crocuta. Next base: position 6,405,147 of record NW_027529573.1, on the reverse strand, counting down.
AGCACGTCCAGAGCCCCATCAGGCGCCCCACCCTCAGGCTGCCCCTTGGGGCGTGGGGTTGGGGTGTTGGACTTAACTGCGGCCGCTCTCTCTCGGGCTGGACACACCCAGTCTCAGGGCTCCCTTTCACCCTCCAGGCAACAGGATGATGTCACCCTGAGAACAATGGCCCCTTCATGGATCCAGCCATGGTCAAAGGCCGGGGCCAAAGCCGGGGCCTCTGGGAGAGAGACCTGGAGAACACGCAGGGCAGGACGAAGGGTTGGCGGCTCCGCGGGGCTCCGCTTGTGCGAGATAATGTTGATCCCTGCTCCCCTCCCCCCAGCTAAGAAAGTGAGGTGTGCTGGTTTCATATTCGGAAAGTCTAGAGAGACTGAACAGAAACAAAATCGACTCATGATTCTAACATCAACAAGACCGCTCTTGGCATGCAAATGCCTTTCTTTCCTGTCTTTTTTCTACCCTCTCTCAAACCAAATTGCTGGCCTTCTGTGTTTTTCTAACCCTTCAAGAATGCAGCAGGGTTTTTTTTTAATGTTTATTGATTAAAAATTTTTTTTTAACGTTTATTCAGTTTTGAGAGACNCCTGCTCCCCTCCCCCCAGCTAAGAAAGTGAGGTGTGCTGGTTTCATATTCGGAAAGTCTAGAGAGACTGAACAGAAACAAAATCGACTCATGATTCTAACATCAACAAGACCGCTCTTGGCATGCAAATGCCTTTCTTTCCTGTCTTTTTTCTTCCCTCTCTCAAACCAAATTGCTGGCCTTCTGTGTTTTTCTAACCCTTCAAGAATGCAGCAGGGTTTTTTTTTTTAATGTTTATTGATTAAAAATTTTTTTTTAACATTTATTCAGTTTTGAGAGACAGAGAGAGAACGTGTGCATGCGTGAGAGGGGGAGGGGCAGAGAGAAGGAGAGAGAGAATCCCAAGCAGGCTTTGCGCTGTCTGCACAGAGCCTGACGCAGGGCACAATCCCGCGAACTGGGAGATCATGATTTGAGCCAAAATCAAGAGACAGATGCTCAGCCTACTGAACCACTCAGGTCCCCCCAAATGTAGCAGTTGTATATATCTTTAAGGAAGGAAAAAACGTTGCTCGTGGTTATGCGGTGTGCTGCATGACTTATTAACCCCCCTGGCTGGCCGTGTGGGTCATTTCCCATTTTTGGCTGTCAGGAGTGACTGCAGATGAGGATCGGTTTTGTACTCCATTTTCAGGATTTCCAAGGCATCCCTGAGGTTTGAACACCCACTGCCCCCCTTTCTATCTCTCTGACCCGAGGGCCCCTCTGTTACACTTGCTTTTTCTCTCTCGGCGTTTTAAACTCTCAGCTGTTTTGTTCAGACAAGTGCCTCTTGCTTCCTCATCAGGAAGTCAAAAATTTCAGGAAGGAAATCTGGATTGATACGTATCACAGGGAATGTTATATTTTGGGGTTTCATGAAGAATGGGGCCTTTAGCTAGGAGTCATCAAGATAATTCCCTGTGACAGGAAATGACGTACTGAGCAAGTTACAGTGGTTTGCTCAGAGATGCCTTACAACTGGGTCTTTGTGGGGAAAAGCCCAGATTTGTAGCATCTGTCTATTCCCGTGGCATAAATACTCCCACCAGGGCCAAGTGCAAGCCAGCAGCTAGCCGTCACGGCACACGTAGCTGGGAAAGGAAGCTCGCTGTATCCTTGTTATGTGGTACTTACCCCATGGACACTCAGTAGGCACCAGTGACCCCAGGACCATAGATGCTGGCAAAAGTGGGAAGTAGAGAATGAGAAGATCTATTTGCTACCTTTGCTTTTGACGCCTTTTGTTTAATCATGTGTTCATTCAGTTGAGCGGCTGCGTTAAATACCTGGCTCACAATGGATAATGTCACAGTTGTCTCTGGGCCTCCAGGGCAGGCCAGCTCCAGCACACCGCCTTCGGTCAGGAGAGTGAGCTGTGGAGTCCCAGAGCTGTGGGTTTGAACCCTGGTTCTGCCTCTCCATTGCTACATGACTTTGGGGAGCCTACTTGGTCTCTTTAGGCCTCCTCTTCTGTAATATGGGACGATGATACCCCTTCGCCATGGTGGAGGTCATATTGACCCGGAACGCCGCACAGTGCTTGGCACACAGTAGGACCTCAGTAGCTGGTTGCTAGCAACGTCATTGTTGTAATCTGATCACAAGTTCTAATCACTTGCCTGGCTGCCCAGGCAATGCAGCCTCCGAGTGGGCCCCGCGGAGTCTCACCTTCTGACGTGCACCGTTGTGAGGTTGCCTCCTCCTAGGACCGGTTTCTGTGGCTGGTAGAACTCAGCCAAAGTGACAGTGTCCCTTCCGAGCTCAAGCTGCAGAGAGCTGCAGGGTCTCTTGGTTACTCTTTCCCTGTTTTGGAACATGCACTCTGGGGGAAGCCAGCTGCCATGCCTTGAGGATGCTTGGGCAGCCCCGTGGGGAGGCCCACGTGGCAGAGAATGGAAGCCTCCAGGCAGCCACCAGCCAGGAGGTGAAACCTACCACCAGCCATGTGAGCGAGCTTAGGAGTGGATCCTTTAGCCTGCGGGTGAGGCTACACCTCTGGTCAATAGCTCGTGTCCAACCTCATGAGACGCCCTGAGCCAGAACCACTCAGCTAAGCCCCTCCTAGACCCCTGATGCCCAGAAACTCTTAAGAGACACCAAGTGGTTGTTGCTTCGGGCCAATAAGGTTTGGGGCTATTTGTTATGCAGCAGTAGATAACGCATACCAGTTTCTTCCCTTTTATACCCATCACAACTGACAGTCTGAGCATGGCCAGGAAGTATTACTTAATCCTTCACACAGATGAGTACACTGCTGTGGGCCGCGCTCAAGGCCTGTAATGTGCTCCCAGTGGATGCTTCTCTCACCTCACATGTTCTTGTACGTAAAGGAGGCAGCTCCACCAGGCTGGGTTCTGAGTTCTGGGGGGTTAAGAGCAACATGCCCTTTTAGGAGTTGGCATGACTCTCCTGATGTGGGATGGAATCCACTTTTTGGATCCTAAGTGCTCCTCACCCACGTTTAACTCATCAGACATTCATCATAAAAGCTGAGCCACACATGGCAGTGAGCTCTGTGCTCTGACTTGGGAGCAAGGGATGCAAGAGCGGCTTTTCTCCAGCGTCAGTGTCTAGGCCAGGGAGCCCTCAGACGGCCCTGCCCCATGGAAGGGAGGATCCTAAAGCGTAAATTACTACCAGGAGTTAAACATTTCAAAGTTTGTGAACAGTTCTTTCATTTGTTTTTGTTTTTAACTTTATTTATTTATTTTGAGAAAGAGAGAGAGTATGTGTGGACAAGTGGGGGAGGGACAGAGAGAGAGCACGAGAATCCCAAGCAGGCTCCACACTGTCAGCGCAGAGCCCGATGCGGGGCTCAAACCCACAAACTGTGAGATTGTGTTCTGAGCAGAAACCAAGAGTCAGATGCTTAACCTACTGAGCCACGCCAATGCACCTACTTTTGGTTTTTAAACATAAATTTGCTGTCCTTAGCTGCCTTTTCCCGATTGAGGGGGAAAAAAATTGGATGCAGGTAGAATTAGGTCAATCCAGTTAAGAGCTTTGCTCTCCTTTCAGACAGATCTGAGTTTGAATTCTGGCTTTGCCACAGACTGGCTCTGGGACCTCAGACAGGCGACTTTGCTTCTGTGAGCCTTGGTTTCCTTGTGAGGCACTTAGCACAGCACCTGGAAGCTAGGAGGTGTGTAATAAGTATCAGCTGCTTTGTGCTCCTGTGAAGCTTGATGGATTTGTCAGGTTAGGGCATGTTAGGCTGCGGTAACAAGCCGCCAGCTCTTGGCGGCTTCAACACCAAGCATCTGTCCCTGGCGCACAAAAAGTCCACTGCTGGCCCAGCCACTCTCTTTGGCTACCACCTCGCCAGGTTGTGTGTGTCTTGTAGCGGGGCCATTGTCTGTGTGACAGTGTCAGAGGGGAAAAGTTTGAGTGTCACTGCAAGGCTAAACCATTGTTCCATTTCTCAGGTGGGGAAATTAAGGCTTAACAAGTAACACATCTTGAGCACTTCTGACACACCAGCCACTGAACAAAGCACGCTGTCTTATCACACTCTCATGGCATGCACCTCCCCTCCCCCCACCGTGAGGCAGGTGTTCTTTTAGTGATCCCTGTTTTACAGATGATAAAACTGAGGCTTGGGGAGGAGATGGGACTTACTTGTCCAGAGTCCCATAGTTTACAACCTGGACTCCAGCCCAGGTCTGCTGATGCCTCATTTCTTGTCCCTCCCAGTCAAGACAATGGATTGAAGGATGCAGTTGTGCCTTTCCTGAGAGGCATCATGATGCAGAACAGGGTTTCACATCACAGCGACCTCGACTCTTGGGGCCAGATCATTCTCCATGGGGGTGGGGGGGGACTATCTTGTGAATTGTGGGATGTTGGACAGGACCCCTGGCCTCTATATGGTGTTTCCAGATTAAAAAAAGTTTTTTTTAATGTTTATTTATTTCTGAGAGAGAGAGAAAGACAGAGCACCGAGAGGGGGCAGAGAGAGGGAGACACAGAATCCGAAGCACACTCCAGGCTCTGAGCTAACTGTCAGCACAGAGCCCAATGCAGGGCTCAAACCCATGAAATGCAAGATCATACCTGAGCTGAAGTCAGATGCTTAACCGACTGAGCCACTCAGGTGCCCCTAGTGTTTCCAGATTTTACCAAACGTCCCTTGGGGGCAAAATTGCCCACAGATGAGCACCACTAATATATGAATGGTAAGAGCCTAATCTGGGAGCCAAGAGATGTGACTTGAGGTCCCTGCCAGGCCCCGGATAACCATGTGGCCTTAGCCGGCAGACTCTAAGAGAGGCCAAGACATTAGTAGGGCTTTGGAATTTCCTAGCTTTTAGGTAAAATAACCTTTGACTCCTGGTGTAATTTTGGGCAGGTCTTTCTACTCTGATAAAACATTTTTTCCTCCCTTCGGCTACGAAATGGAGGAAAGAGTGTGTGCCGACAGAGGTGTGATGAGGAGGACACAACGTGCTTGTCAGGTGCCCTGCGTGGCACTTGGCACACAGTCAGTGCCTTGCTGTCATGCTAGTTATGACCTGTGGGCGGGGTTGCACCCCCAGCATCGAAGATATTGTCGTGGTCCGTTGAATTCCCGGACCTGTGTCGTCAGGCTCTGCATCCAAATATTTGCTTTCTGCCAAAGCCAGAAATTACCCGGCAGCCCATGTTCCTGTCGCTCAGCAGCTTGGTTTTCTAGAAATGGCCCTTCCCTAGGCACACCTGTAATTTAACATCTGTAATACCTCGGTTCGTGGCTCCAGGTCTGTTCTTTCTTCCTGGTAATTGCCTTCTGGTCGGAGGAGTGATAGATGTGGGGCTGTGTTGAGGCAGATGCCTCCCCCACCCTCTGCAGACATCTTGGCAGGAAGTACCCAGAAGGCTCTAGAACCTCTGGTGCTAAGTTCAAAGAGCGTACCGAGGTAGCTGCCCTGGTGGAGGATGGGTAAACAGTTTCATTATCCGTAAAAGTTTTTATATGAAGCAAGTGTAAATGGATCCCTGAGGGACCGGACTCTGGTATCAATTTCCTCTTCCAAGAGCCGCTCCTGAGCTTTGATTGTCACAACATCTAGATCATTCCATCCCACCCTTTTCGTGTTTGGGGAGCCAGAGCCCAGGGAGGGAACGAGACCTACACACAGCAAGTCAGCGACAGATCCAGACTGGAACTTGGGGTTCTGTATTCAAAGTTGGGGTATTTAGGGGCTATGTGGTTCTTAACCCTAATAGCCTTCAGAGCTGAGCGACAGGCATTTACAGCGCTCCTACTGTTTGCAAAACTCTGTGTGAGGCATTAAAGGTAACAAGATGGTTCCTACCTCCAGGGAGTTTTCCGAAAAGTGATTAAGGTGCATATCCAAACCATGCCGCTTTGAGCCCACCTCTTCTCCATGGCATCTGCTGTGGGCCTCAGTTTCCCTGTCTGTAGATGGAGGCTCTGGTGTGACCCTTTAGGGCCTTCCCAGCGGCATCAGCCTGGATTCAAATACCCACTCCCCCGTCTACTAGCTGTGTGACATTGCCTAAGCCTCAGTTTCCCCATCTGTAAAAAGGGAATTGTAATACGACAGTGAGAATTCCTTCGTAATGAGCGTAAAATGCCCAGCAGAGCACCCGGTGTGTGGCGAGCGCCCGGTCGGTCATAGTTGGTAGTAGTCACGTGTGCTTCACTCTGCCTGGCCTCCTCTTACCCCTGGTCTCCTCCTGGCCTTTGCATAAGTCCCTGCCTGAATTTTGTGGAGAGCTGGTGGACCTGGCTCCCTGCCGCCCTGCCAGATTCCTTTGCTTGCACTTGGCTTCCCCACCTGCCTCGCAGGACTCACCCCTGTGAGCCCACCTCCCTCCCTGAGTTGCTACTTGATGTGGGGGAGGGGGGGAGGTGTCATTAGCAGTCACCAATGATTAGGCAGGAAGTGGCTGCAAAGGGTTAATCCGAGGCGTTCTGCTCTATAATGGAGGGAACAGCAGTGGGAAGTTTTTCCTATACTACACTGGAGATTTTTGTCTTTCCTCATGCATAAATACGAGGCCTTTTGGGGGAGGGATGGAAAAAGGAACAGGCTGTCAGAGCCCTGCTTAATGAGTTTCCTAAGCTTTTCCTATAATGCGGAGCCCCATGGATTTTCAGCAACTCGGTGCCGTCAGTGGAAAAATGTAATCCCTCCAGGTTTCCAAGCCAGATCGTGGGGGGGCGTCAGTGCTGCTTCAGCGGCACCTGATGGCCGCAGCAGGCAGGGAGGTGGAGGAAACGCAGGGGTGGGACATTCAGGAGGGTGGGGTTCGAATCCCGCCGTTGCACCTTCCGGTGTCTGGGGCCTTGCCCTCTTTGCGTGGCGGTGTCTGTCCTTAGGTGCAAAAATGGGCTAACGCTGTGAGGACCAAAGTCAGACTTTGACGGGTGCCTTGGGTGCTGGTTCAGTAAGAAGAACCCGCAGCGGGGATCTTACCGGTGTGATGTAGGCCCCAGCATCTGGCTGCGTCACGGGAGACCCAGGTGGAGATGGTCACGTGGGTGCCACTCTTGGATGAGCAGTTCCTTAAAGTGGGGCACTCACTCAGCAAGTATTTATTGAGCACCTACTGTGTGCCAGGCGCAGTTGGAGGCCTGGGGATGCATCAGGGAACAGGGTGGAGATGCCCCACCCTTGCTCTCAAGGACAGTATGTGGTTACAGAAGGGCGTGCTGCAAACTTGCTCTAACACTGTGTACTTGAATGACTGAATGATTGAATAATTGAACAAATGAATGACTGCATTTTTTTTTTTTTTTTTAGTTTGTTTTCAGAGAGAGAGAGAGCATGCACACCCACGCAAGTGGGGGCAGGGCAGAGAGTGAGGGAGACAGAGGATCCCAAGCATGCCCTGGACTGTCATCACAGAGCCCCATGTGAGGCTCGATCTCACGAGCTGTGAGATGGTGACCTGAGCCGAAACCAGGGGTCGCTCGCTTAACCCCCTGAGCCACCCAGGCGTCCCATTAACATTCCTGTTCTGGTCGTGGTGTCTCTGCATTTCCTTCCAAATTCTTCCCGGTAGTTCTTAGGCAACACTGAGAAGTACTTGCCCTTTCACGCCCTCAGAGCCCGGGCCTCACCTGGAGCATTCGTGCTACTCCGTAAATCCCCGACAGGCGGATGAATGAGAGAACGCAGACATAGGCACGTGAATGGACACCAAGCCCCTGGGTGGCCGCCAGCCAAATTCGTCGAGTGGACCGCTTGCAGGGCTCGGTAGAGCTGGGCTTTCTTGCCAGGAACATAGCTTGGGGAGGATCGGGATGTAAATCGGAGTTCCCTGGGCAGCAAGCAGTGTCCTCTTTTTTTTTTTTCTATGTTTTTTATTTATTTTTGAGAGACAGAGAGACAGAGCACAGCAGGGGAGGGTCAGAGAGAGAGGGAGACACAGAATCCGAAACAGGCTCCAGGCTCTGAGCTGTCAGTACAGAGCCCAACGCAGGGCTTGAACCCACGAACCGTGAGATCATGACCTGAGCCGAAGTCGGACGCTTAACCGACTGAGCCCCCCAGACGCCCCTGTCCTCCTCTTGGGAGTCATGGCCAAGTCCATGGACCACAGCCTCAAGGGCCTGTAGCCTTTGAGCCTCAGGAACTTGACAGTGAGACCTTGTCTGGACCAGCCAGAGAAAGTCCAGCTTTAGTTTCACGCAGCTCCCCTGGTTGGTACCCTCCGGGCCACTTGGGTTTTCTGTGGGTGCCCCTGCCCCATCTCTGGGTCCCATCCCCCATAAGCCATCTCTCGAGACCCCAGGATTCTCACAGTTACTCTGGGCTCACAGGTCTTTATGTGGCCATGTGGGGTTGGAGTCAGTCAGCCTACCCCAGAGCTATTCTGGAACCCTTTCTGAACTAACAGGAGGTGTTGCCAGAGAAATGTTTCTTATGAGCTGGTTTGGGGTCCACCCTCTGCTCACTGATTCAGCTAACCTGTCTTAAGAACATGTATGGGGGTGCCTGGGCGGCTCAGTTGGTTGAGTGTCTGACTTCGGCTCAGGTCATGATCTTGTGGTTCATGAGTGTGAGCCCCGCATCAGCACAGAGCCTGCATTGGATCCTCTGTACCCTTCTCTCTCTGCCCCTCCCCTGCGCGCACTCTGTCTCTCTCTCTCTCAAAAATAAAATAAATATTTTAAAAATTATTTTTTTTTTAAAAAAGAGTGTTCTGTGTTCCAAACACGGTACTGGGTACATTCACGATCACCCTGACGGGTCTCAGAGGGAGGCACACACTTAGTGGCTGGGTCCCCAGCACGTGCAGGCAGGGGCTTCTCCCTGCTACTGCTCCGCACCTCTGTTCCCGCGAGCTGAGATGCTGGGGTGCGTTGGGATGTTCCCCCCTCCCCCCACGAAGACTTAAGTGCTGAGAGGACAGCGGCCTCCCTTTGCTTTGTTGAGAGTCAGACAAGGCTAGTTAGATAAGGCACAGACTCTGGAACCAGGTGCATCGGTTCAAATCCCAGCTTTGCAACCTGTTCGCTGTGTGACAGATGCAACTTCCTTCACAGCCCTGTGCCTCAGTGTCCCAATCTCAAAGGAGGGTCATAGCAGCACTTCACAGAGTTGTCGGGAAGGATACCTCGGTTGACATGTATCGAGCACCTAGGGCCGTGCCTGGCACGTAGCTGGCTCTAAACGTGCTTAGCACTGACACTAATATTCTATTCGCTGTGATAAGAATATTATAAATTCATAAAATGTTATGAATAAATATTTTGGAGGCCTAATTTACATACAGCAAAATGTATAGATCTTAAGTGTACAGTTTGACAAGTTTTGACAAATGCACGTACCCATGTAAGTACCTTCACCTCTATCAAGATCTAGAACATTCTCACCCCACCAGCCAGAAAATTATTTCATGCCCCTTCCAATCAGTCTGTCTTACCTGGCACTTAATAAACACCTCTTGAATGAATGAGTGAATAAATGAATGAGTACATGAATGAACGAATGAAATCCATTTTGTTTGGTCCCGAGCCTCTTTCATTTTTTAATGTTTACTTATTTATTTTGAGAGAGAGAGCATGAGCAGGGGAGGGGCGGGGGGAGTGTGTGTGTGAGAATTCCAAGCAGGCTTCCTAAGGTCAGCCAGCACAGAGCCAGACGCGGGGCTCAGTCCCACGAATCATGAGATCAGGACCTGAGCCGAGACCAAAAGTCGGATGCTCAACTGACTGAGCCAACAAGGTGCCCAGATCCCAAACCTCTTTTGGCCATTTGTGCTCGTAATCATCGTTACTCAACTTGATTAGTTGTTATGTAAATGTATGAAACAGGAGTGCAGAAACGAAGTCATCGTAAGATGAAAGCTTCAGCATGCTGCAAAGATCTCATAAAAGCAAATTGCTTAAAAAAAAATCCTGTTTCATTTGGGTGGAGAAATCTTGACCGCCTGGGTGGGGTTTTCACTGCAGGATCCAACCCCCACCCCCCCCTGGCCTGGAGTGTCCAGACCCCCGCCGAGAGCTCCAGGCACTGCCTGCACCCTCCCGGGCACCTGTGGCAGCAGGGGTGACCCATCCTCTGGGCCGAGAGCCCTTGTCCCCACTGCCCTTCCAACCTGGCCTGGCCTGGGGAAGCAGAACTTACCGTCCCAGACCTGCGGAATAGGGGAGGTGGAGAAACCCACCACACCCCGAATCCGGCTTGCTCCTAGATCTTTGTAACATATTGGACTAATGTGATTTTGCTTTAAGAGGTTTTTCTAAAGCCAAACAAAGGAGAAGGAAAGTGGAAATTCGGCACACTGGTGCCATTCCAGTGCCCTCCATCAGAGACGAGGAGTCGTGCCGACAGGGCCAGCCTCGCCAGTGATGCACGGCGCTACTGGGGCAGGTGGTGTGCTGAGCCCAGGCGTCGAATTCCGAGTTCTGGTCTTCCACCCTGGGACTTCCGAGCTGGGCTAGGGGGCCTGCCTGCACGCCTGCTCATTTAGGGAGCAGGAGCCCAGCATCCACCTGCTGCCCTGTTAGCCCTCAGGGGGTGCCTGGTCCCCCAGGGCCTCACCAGGTTCCTGCCTGCCTTCCAAGGGGGGCTTTGGTTCGGCTGTCCTCTGTCGGGAGGGGTCCTGGCAGGCAGCACAGGGCTGCTTAATCCCTCTGAAGAGGTGGTGATGACGTCAGCCTCCACGCCCCTGGGCTGTGTGGCTGGTCAGGTGAAGGGGCCATTTGTACCCGCTCAGGCTGATGTCACATCCCAGGAAACCATTCAGCGCCAGGGGCCACCTTCAGCCTAGGCCGCCTGCCTCCGGTGTCCTGTTTTGTTTGCAAAGTGGGGCGGGATCAGGGAGGGCCTTGCGGTTGGTGGAGACGCAGCCCTCACTGCCCTCTGAGAACAGGGTGACGGGATCCCTTCCGTCACAGACACACTTAGGACGACGCGGCAGACCCGTCCCAGGGTCAGACCCCAAGTATGCCACCTCCCGGGGGGATGGCTGTGGGCAGGTTACGTTTCCCCTTGGCGCTTCAGATTCACCTCCGGAAGGGGTGCCGGGGCGTCACCTCACAGGGTGGGTCTGTGATAAGTCCAAGGTGATGCATGCAGAGCCACTGGGTGCCACAGGCCCCTGCTGTGAACACAGTGGCGGTGGCTGTGACTTTTACTGTAGGGGAGATGGTTACGAATGACGTTTGTATTATTCCCAGGATTAATTCAAGCTTTTCAACCAAAACAAAAATAAATGAGACATACTTGCTCCCTCCCGGGTCCCCATTTGTTTTAAATCAACGAAGTTTAACCAGACAATCGGTAAACATGATGAGGGTCCCTCCCACACCTTCACTGGGCCCTCATCCTCCCCATTCGCAAACCCCTGTTAGAGAACTGAGGTTCCCACAAAAGGCAGGGTCCCCGGGCACCAGCTCTGGACAGTCTGACATAATTGGTCTGCTATGATTCTGTCCCGGAATGTAGAGTCCTCAGAGCCCCCTGGGTGATCCCGCCAGGGCCCCAGGACCCCTGGGTGAGGCAGTGTAACCTAAAGAATCTAGGCTCCCGAGTAAGACAGACACAAGATCAAATCCCACGTGAGCTACTTGGCTTGTGGGCAACGGGGGCCAAGTTCCTACACCTCTCAGAGCCTTGGTTTCTTACCTATAAAATGTCTTGAGGGACTCTTGGGAGGCCACAAGGCCAAGGTCAGAGTGAACATTTCCCAGATGTGCTCCTCGGATATCAGGGCAGGGCAGGGAAGGCACGTGTCCAACTAGCCATTCCCACCTTGTCCCCATTGCGGATTTCTATTACTGCTTTCTCCCCTCACTTTTCCATTCTGAGAGGGTCCCAGAATTCCATGTGGCTGCACTTAACACGCTGATAGGTGTTCGTGCAAAAAGAATACCAAGAGTCACGTGTTTAGACGTTGTTTTTTAATGCAGGACTTTTCTGAGCCTTTGATTTATGCAAATATACATTAGTTTCCTCTGGAGACTGTCCTTGGCATCCTGTTTGTCTGGGATCTCAGTCAAGAGAAGCGCTTCTAGATTTGCTTGCTGGCCTGAATGGGGAAGTCTCATGGCAGTGAATGGACACGCCAGTTGTGAGACATCGGCTTTCTGAAAAGCTAAGTCTGGGTGGGGGTGGCAGAATCTGCCTCCAAAGGGAGGAACTCCATAGTATGCGTTGGCTGTGGAATTTACAAAGTGCTCCGCCTGGACTGATGTCTTGCATCACGCGCTTTGGGACATGCCCCCAGCCATCTTTGTCTCCCCGCCTAGAATTATATACACTGGTGTCCATTAAGGGACCGTTCTCCAACCTGCCCTTCTGAAGTCAACAGTGGTACATCCTTTCCCCTGTTTCTCTTGGGTGGAGAGGAAGGTACATGTACAGATGTGTGAATCACTCCACCCAGGCATTGATGAGACAGGCCCACGAGGGTGCCCGAATTCCACCAGGGGAGACTTCTCCATTTGGTCTGGCCGCTCCCTCTTTGTTCGGAGAACAGAGGCCCCGAATCTCAGCCCCGGGGAACTGGCTTTTTCGCTCTTCTCCACCTGGCTGAGTAGCCCACGTGCTGTTTTTACAGCCTGAGCCGGGTTGGCCTCCGATCATTATTGAAATGAGTGGAGGCTTCCGGGAACAGAGCAAATCCATGGAGTTTAATTAATGAATGTGCCAGAGGGCCTTGGCAGCTGGATTCCTGTGTTTACCACAGGCTCGGCTGGCATGCGGTTCAGGAACTGCATGGAGGGTGGGGTCCCTCTCCCCACCAGTTCCCCCCCCCCTTCCTGGTGGTGGTGGTGTGTGAGAGCCAGAGCGAGAACGAGAGAGCAAGAGAGCAAGAGAAAGAGAGAGAAAGAGAACCTGAAATCCCTCCCCCAGCCCCTTTAGAGTCCCGTGAGACTGCATCAGGGTTTCTTTATTGCTTTTAAAAGCACTGGCATTTTGTTGTAGCCTAGCATTCTTTATCAATTTGTCTGAACAAAGTCGGCCCTCAGAGACCCCGGAAATAGAAGCGGCACTCACATCAGCAGACTCAGCAGCAATTCGGTTAGTTCTGCCGTCCAACACAGTGAGCCGGGTCGGGCCCCTTTGGGGAGCAGTAAAGCTCAGATAACCTTGTTTTGCTGAACAGGGATGAGGGAGGCCTCTGAGGGCCACAGCTGAGCCACGCCCAGTGCTTTGTGGCTCTACAAGGCAAGAAGGACCTCAGAATGGCTGCGGGGCTCCGAGTCAGGGAGTTTGAATCCTAGATCTGCCCTTTGTCTGCTCTATATCCTGTGGTGGGCATGCTCCTTAATGTCCCTGGATCGCAATTTCTTCTTCTTCTTCTTCTCTTTTTAATGTTTATTTATTTTTGGGAGCGAGACATACAGAGTACGAGCGGGGGAGGGGCAGAGAGCGAGGGAGACACAGAATCCGAAGCAGGCTCCAGGCTCTGAGCTGTCAGCACAGAGCCCGACTGGGGCTCGAACCCACAAACTGCGAGATCATGACCTGAGCTGAAGTCGGACACTTAACCTACTGAACCAGGCACCCCAGGATTGCAGTTTCTTCTTAGGGAAGATGGGCATACATGATATACATATATATACACACACCGCAGAGGTAATAGAAAGACTAAATGAGCCAATGCAGGCGGGGCACTTAGCAGAGTGTCTCATAGCAAATACTCTATGAGTATTGGCGGTTATCATCATCATCATCATTATATATATTCCCATTTCATAGGTATGACAGTCCCGCTGAGTCTTGGAGACATTCATTGACTTACCAAAGAGCATAACATTAACACTAAGGTTAGACATTTATTTGTGACACCCTCTGCCCCCAGGCTCTGCCGTTTCCTTTACACTTGAAAAACATTTTTTTCATGTTTATTTATTTAATTATTTAAAGAGAGAGACAGCCCATGAGTGGGGGAGAGCAGAGAGAGAGAGAGAGAGGGAGAGAAAGAATCCCAAGCAGGCTTTGAGCTGTCAGCACAGAGCCCAACTCAGGGCTTGATCCCACGAACCATGAGACCCCGAACTGAACTGAAACCAAGAGTTGGACGCGTAACCGACCGAGTCACCCAAGCGCCCCCTTTCCTTCATACTTTCTACTCAAGGATTGGAGGGACCCTGGGCACTCTGGGCTCTTCCCTGGAATCTCCTCCATCGCATGGATTTTGTAGGTTTCCTTTAGTAGCTGTGGCTGCTTGTTTTCCCCTCTGTGTTCACACTTGTGAATTTTCCTTCCCACTCTCTACGTCTAAAGAATCAAAGCCAGACGCATGAGTAATTAACGCCTTTTAAGTGGGGGAAAGATGACCTTTTAGATGTCATTAAAATGACAGCTGGCAAAAGAAGGTGACTCTGCCCCTCCGCTGGGTGTCAGCTCCGGATATGGACCACGCAAGCTTTCCCTTCTTGTCCGCCCTCTTGCGTCCTGCACCTTCGGGCTCCCTGGGTGGAACTGGACAGCAGCCTGAGCAATGCTAATGGCAGATGACATTTATTGAGTGCTGACTCTGTCCCCGCACTGTTCCAGGTTCCTCACGGTGCTTGGAAGCTTTTCATCCTTACAGGCATCCTGTGCGAGAGGATGGTGGGGACTGAGGCTTGGGCAGGTGGAATGACCAGTCTGAGTTCACATAGCTGGGAGGTCACAGAATCCACATTTGCCTAAGAGCTTTGGACTTGAGCCCATGAGCATGACCATGGTGCTATCCCAGAGCTATAAACCCTGCAGCTAGCCTGAGTCCTGAGCTGGAGACTGCCCTTACGCTGTTTAGAGGAGGAAGAGTAGAGGGAGCCGATATTCCTCTGTAGCTACTCTGGGTTTTATGTGCCAGATGGTTTGAGCCCCTTACATATGTCTATCATTTCCTTCTCTTTTTCATATACCCCTTTCTCCTTCCCTCCCTCCCTCTCTTCCTCTCTTTCTCTTGTGTGCATGCACAACCTCTTTCTCTCTCTTTCTCTTTGGATGATGAAATCAAAGCTCAGAGACATAGGGGACTTACCCAGATTGCACAGCCTGTAAATGCCAGAGTTGGAACCCAGCTGGTGATTCTGAGCCCATGCTTTTCCCTACACTGAGCCAGATTGTGGCATCTCTGATCCTGTCCCCACAGAGGAGAAGGGGTAATGTGAATCCAGAGCTTGGCACCATTGGCATAGCCCCAGACTGGGAGTCGGGATGCCTGGTACTTAGTCTTACTCTGACAGGACACCACCCCTGCTTTGGCCTCATTGCCCCATCTGTACCACAAGGGCTTGGTCTCCCCAGTTTCTGAGCCTTCTTTGCGTGCCCACATTTCATGTGTATTCTGATTACAGCACAAGGTGCCTTAATGTTTATCCTGGAGAAGATGAAGGTCAGGGCCGGCTCAGAGGTCTCCAGCAGTAGGGGAATGAAGTGCCTCTGTCCTGTGTGTCTTCCAAGCCAGAACTTACACAGATAATGGGGTGTTTACTTAGCAAACAAGAAACTCTTCCCCGGCAGCAGAATAGACAGGTCCTGTCACTGGGGTACATTTTTGAGGCTGTTGACATTCAAGCTTATATAACCACTTGCAGGCATGAGGCATTGTAAAGTGTTGAGTCTCTTGTCTCCAGAGGAAAGCAAGCCAAGGCTGGGTGCTCTAGATGCAAAGCAGAATGGCCTCTTAGATACCTTCCAGCTCTGTAATCTCAGATTCTGAGAGAGGATTCTGAGACAGGATAACCTGCTTGTGAGCCTATAGCAGGGTACCGACTAGGCGTCCCCCCACCTGCTAACTCTAAATGACCCGCAGAGGCCACCTGGGCTGTGCTGCTGCCGATTCTCAGGGCTCGTGGGGCCTCTTTTCTGTAATTGATTATTGATGTCTGCCACAGGCCGTGTGGCAAGCCAGGCAGGGTTTTTACTACTTTCTATTTTTATCTTTGCCATTTTTTCCTAAAGAGTAAGTTTGTGTTTCCAATATGAGATTATTACTTTGTATTTTAAAATCCGGGGACAGGAGGGCATGGATGTCAGCAGCCATAATAATAGCGGGGACAGCAGCCCTCCCAGCTCCTGCACCCAGAATTCTCAATCCCACTACTTTACCAGGTCCATGGGGTCCCTTCGTGGGGGTCAAGGGTTTTAGGGAAGTGTCAGGGAATCATGGAGGGCTCGTTACTCACCATGGTTTCCCTCAGTTGGGAGAAGTGGGCAGTAGCTGGTACCTGAGCCTAACAGAAGCAGGTGTAAGCAAGGATGTTTGAGAGTCACCCCTTCTGTGTCTTGTGGGGCCACCGCTAAACGCCTGCCTAATTTCCCAAGCCTATCACCATCGATAGGTGAATTGCACATGTGCTGGGGAATCAAGATGGGCATAGTTTCCTACCTGCTTCTAGAAGTCTCTTTTCCTCTTCCTGCTTGATTACTATCATGATTAGCCATCACACCTTCCTCAAGTCATTTCTTTTCAAAGCAGAATAAAAGTTGCAGAACCTTTCCTGGGAGAGTTTGTCCTCCTTCCAGGGCCTGTGTATATTTGGGGAAGTTTCCAACAGGTAAATGGTTTATGGTGGGGAAGGCTGAGACCCAGAAAGGTTAAGACATTGGTGCCTAATGTCTCTGCTTAAAAGCAGCAGAGCTGAATCTGTTTTCCCCCAAAGCTCCTGCTCTACGTATGTCAAGCGAATGGCTGTGCCATAGGAGGTATTCAGTACACCGTGGCTCATTTTTCTTTATTTGTCTCATAAATGGTTTGCCTCTGTATGCCAGGATAAGCTAGGTTATGCTGCAGTAACAGTTCAGTGGCTTAAGACAGAAAAATAGATTTTTTTTTCATGACTGCTCTGGCACGTCGGCTGACCTTCACCGTGTCTGGGTTTCGTGTCATTGTCACTCTAGGACCCAGGTTGGTGGAGCAGCTTGCCTCGGACCCGGCCCTCCACATGGCCAGCCATATGCTGGGTCTTGAAGTTTCTGCCTGGAAATAAGTGACATTACTTCTGCTCGTATTTCATTGGCTAGGGAAAGTCACATGACCCACCTGCGCTCTAAAAGGGTATATAATCTTTTGGCAGAGAGAGTTGGTAATATGCACGGCTTATAATACAGTGTGTCTGCTGCCATCTCACTGTAACCTTTGTGGATTCGTTTGTAGGATTGATTTGACACAGGCCCATTTTTTTCCCCTTCTCAAAAGTATGAGCCACCCTTCTGAATTAACTCTGTCCTTGTTTCTTGGACTTAGCAAGGAGCCCTGAGCCAAATGTGTCCCTGTTCTCAAACACAGTGCTATTGCTAATTCTGACATTCACTTATTCATCTGCTGGTTCATCCCAGAAGACTGCCAACTGGGGCACCTGGGTGGCTCAGACGGTTAAGCGTCTGCCTTCGGCTCAGGTCATGATCTCACGGTCAGTGGGTTCGAGCCCCAGGTTGGGGTCTGTGCTGGCAGCTCAGAGCCTGGAGCCTGCTTCAGATTCTGTTTCCCTCTCTCTCTCTGTCTCTCCCCCGCTCATGATCTGTCTCTCTGTCTCAAAAATAAACATTAAAAAAATTTTTTTTTAAAGACTGCCAACCTGTGGCAAAAGAAACCAAAAAACAAAAAACAAAACTTTCAAAATCCCAGAGTTCTTTAAAGAGCTTCAGGCCTATTATTTCTCCAGCCCGCTGAAGGGTTGCTGACTTCACCCTTGGGTCCTGTGTCACCCCAGGTAGATCGTGTACCAGACACTTCTGTGCCAGGATCAGACCAGTCTGTGGCGACATGGCCACAGCAGGAGGGTGCCAGCTTGCTCAGGGAGCTGCTACAGCTTTGGGGGCTTGGGGATTCCATCTCCTGCCTGCTTCTCCCTTCGAGGGCAAGGCTGTGCCAGCCTCACTGCGGAGGCAGAGAGACGCCCCAGGCAGCGGTCCCGCCCACATCCCAGGCCCTGACTGAGAAGCCGTGGAGAAGCAATGAATATGGAGTCTAGGCGTCGTCTTAAGGGGCCCCCTGAGCGTTTGTGTTCATTCTTCTCAGCTGGGGATTCTGGGGATGCTGCTCAGACAATATTTATAAAAGGAACGCTTATTTCCTGGGGTTACTCAGAGAGGCAATTACACAGCAAGGAGGGGGAGTCAAGGCCCCCTCGATGGGCTCCCATGGGAAGACTTTGCGTAGGAAGATGGAAGCTCAGCAGGCTGTAGCCTCCAGCCTTGCTTCCAAGAGGAGGAGCCCGATCAGAATCAGGCCTTTCCGGTTATGGGGTGGAGGTGCGGGGAGCGGGGGGGCCCCTGGAAGGTGTGAGGGGAAGCTGTGTGGTATGAAGATGGGGGTTGACAAACTTGGGCTTGGATCCTGAGCCTGCTACCTACTTACTGTGTGACCTCAAGGAAGTCATGTTGCTTCTCTGGGGCTTAGTCTTTTCTTCTCTTAAAAAAAAAAAACAAAAACTTTGCATTGTTCAGTTGTCAAACGTGTTATAAGGCTTCTTTTTTTAATTTTTAAAGTTTTTTCATTTTTATTTATTTTTGATATATAGAGAGACAGAGCATGAGCAGAGGAGGGGCAGAGAGAGGGAGACACAGAATCCAAAGCAGGCTCCAGGCTCTGAGCTGTCAGCATAGAGCCTGATGCAGGATTCAAACCCACAAACGTGAGATCATGACCTGAGCTAAAGCTGGACGCTTAACCGACTGAGCCACTTAGGCACCCCAAGTTTTCTTTTTTTTTTTTTTTAACTTTATTTATTGATTTGAGAGAGAGAGAGCGCACCAGTGGGGGGCTGGGGGGCGGGGAGGAGAGAGAGAGGGAGAGAGAGATGCCAAGCAGGCTCTGCACTTTTAGTGATGTGTGATTTGTGAACTCACAAATTGTGAGATCATGACCTGAGCCAAGGTCAAGAGTTGGACACTCAACTGACTGAGCCACCCAGATGCACCAATGTTACAAGGCTTTAGTGAGATCATTCATCTCTGTGTAATATACATTACACAGATGGTTAGNCCCTAAGTGGGGGGTGTGTAGTGCTTGGCTTGTTCCAGAAACCCCATGGAGGTCTGTGGTGGGGGCAGTGAGTGAGGGGGGCAGTTGGAGGCGGAGGAGTGGAGCAAGGGTGCTGTATTAGTCACTACTCTGTATAACAAACTGCCACAGACCTCATGCCTTTGAGCAGTACAAATTTGTGTTCTCATGGCTTTTGTAGACCAAGAATCCAGGCACAGCTCAGCTGGGTTCTCCACTTATGGTGTCACAAGACTGTAATCATACTGTGGGTGTGGGGTGCATTCTCATCCGGAGGCTCGACTGGGGAAGAATCCCCTTCCATGCCTACTGCTCTTGTTGGTAGAATTTGGTTCCTTGCAGGGAAGGATGGAGATCCCCGGCTGTCGGTTACAGGCCGCCCACAGTCCCTTGCCACATGGCCTTTCTCAACATGGCCCCTTACTGCATCAAGCCAGCAGGGAGAATCTCTAGAACCAGTCAGCTAGCAGGACAGAGTCTTATATACTATCATCACAGGAGAAACATCCCCTCGCCTTTGCCGTATTCTGTGGCTCAAAGGTAAGTCACAGGTCCTGTGCAAACTCGAGGGGAGGGGGTCACACAAAGTGGGGATGGTTGGGAGAGCACCTTAGAGTCTGTCTGCCGCCAGCAGTAGATGAGGGGGTTTGATGCTGGAGACGTGGGAAGTGAGAGGCAGTGAGGAGAGCCTAATAGGACACAGGGAGCACTGTGGGGTTTGTTCTACACATGCTGGGCAACCATGGAGGAGCTCTTGATCCGGGAATCGGCATGAGAAATTGTGCCTGCTTCAAGGTACGCATTCCATAAATGGTCCTTGTTGTTATTAATAGTGCAGCTCCTGGTCAGGATGTTGGTCAAATATATATGAGAGGGAGAGAGTGACGGAGAACTGGAAAAATAGAGCTCTCCTTCAGGCTTCCCGAAACGTGCTGTGTGACTTTTTTACAAGACCATCACCTCTCTGAGCCTCTGCCCCTCATGAGACTATTAAACAGATGAGACACAGGGCTTGGCATGTAGGAGCTCCTCAGCTCAGTGGGGGAGAATCAGACATTAATGCAAATCATCACAATGGTAAATCACCCCTGAAGTCCGATGCCAGCTTCGTGAAATAAGGACCTAAAAACTGACAGGGAGTAAATTTGCCCGCTTTTTAAAATAACTTTGATTCTTATTGATGGTAGGATTGTGGGTGGTTTTTATTTTCTTCTTTATAACTTCCTATTGTTAGTATATATCTTTGTATCTAGATCCCTATTTATATTTCACAGTGAAAATGTGTAGCTTCTGTAATCAGAAAAAACCCCTGACTGCCAGGGCTTTTGGGTGGCATAGCCCTTTTCTCACTGCTCTCCCCACAATGCTCAGTAGGGCTGATCGGGGTTGGGGGGGGGTGCTGCATATCTCCTCACATTTATCTTATTTAAAGAGATGGTTCATCACAGTAGGTTTCTATTTTCCAACCTTCTGGACCTTCATTCCAATGATTCTGTTTAGACCATGAGTTCAGCGGTCTGTCCAGCCTCTTCCACGGTCTGTAGTGCAGTAGCTGTGAATTTGACCCCTGGCTCTACCATGTACTAGCTCTGTGGCAAGCCCTTTTCTCCCTTCAAGCTTCAGCACCCCAGCCTTAAATGGGGTAATGATAGTCCTTGCTTCATAGGGACAGACAAGGGGAGAAATGCAGTGCGGTGGGTCTCGAGGAAGCACCTCGTGAAGTATGCAACGCCACGAACATGGTGGTGATTTGTTCGGGATTAAGAATTAATGAGCTGCGGACTTCTGTATCAAGCCTTTCTGTGGGCAGACCTTTAACATTTGTAGCACCTGGGACTCCACACTCGAGTCCCCGTAGGGTGGGTCGGGGGCGGGAGGTAGGGGGTGGGATGTGCACAGTCTCAGCAGCCTCTGGTCGCCTAGCAACAGGGAACCCAGAGCGGTGGATATTCTAATTTGTCAGAAAGCTGTCCCCACCGAGGCGGCGCCAATATCCAGTTACATGGGAAGGGACAAATGAGCTGTGTGCAAACCGAGCCACAAGTTGCAGAATCCGATCCCTTCCTGGAGCCTTCTCAAGCCAAAAGCAAGAGTTTGGAGGCCACAGAGAGGCCAGGAAGCCGGTTCTTGCTCCATAGGGAGCGCGTGATCCCCACAGATAGCCAGCGGTGGTGCATGAGCCAGCCCCAGCCGCCTTCTTGGCTTGTGGGGTCTGGGGCTGAGGCGAGCGGGATCTTGTCTGTTACTTGCAGTGGACACAGGCTCCCTTTACACCAGGGAGGTGAAACCCAAGCCGTTCTCATGTCTTTACCTGGAAACTGAGCGGGGAATGCCCCTCCCCCACCCCAACATCTTTAGAAACAGAGTCACTGGCATCTCCGGTTCTCTGGGAACCTTCCAGTAGGAGGGATCCTTGTTGGTGTCATCTAGACGCATGGTTTACAAACACCTGTCCACGGGCTGGAGGGGTCTGCCTGGGTCTTTTTCCTGCCCCCTGCCTTCCTTCCATGTCTGTTCATAGGCGACCTTGAACAACATGGGGGTCAGCTACGCTGACTCCCCAGGCATTCAGAAACCCACGTTTAGGGGCATCTGGCTGGCTCCGTCAGTAGAGCATGCGACTCTTGATCTCAGGGTCGTGAGTTCGAGTCCTACATTGGGTGCAGAGATTGCTTAAATAAATACACTTAAAAAAATCCACTTATCACTTTTGACTCCCCCCAAACTTAATTATTAATAGCGTACTGTTGACTGGAAGCCTTACTGATAACATCAGTAGTTGAGTATCACATATTTTATATGTTGTATGTATTATATGCTGTATTCTTGTACTTGTCTCAGCAGCACACACATATATATATATACTATATTCTTACAATAAAGTAAGCTAGAGAAAAGACTATAATTTAAAAAAATCACAAGTCAGACAAATTACATTTACAGTGCTCTGCTGTAAAAAAAAAAAAAAGTCTGCATATCAGCGGACCCGCACAGTTTAAACCTTTAAACCGCACAGTTGTTCAAGGGCTGACTCTATTAACAAATATTTTTCAAGCTTCTCCCTGTCCCAGGCACTGGGCAGGATGCCGGGGAGACAGTAGTGTTTGACATGAACACCTCCCTCATGGAGTTTTCAGTGGGCCCCGGGAAGACAGCCTGAGCCCGTGTGCACCTGCAGCCAAGGAGAAAGAAAGAAGAGTGAACCCCGTTCCTTCAGAAAGGACTGCCTTTCATTTGGAAATGGTGTTTGTCATTATTTGAGGGTGTTAAAATAATCCCCAAACCCATTTTGAATTAAAAAAAATTTTTTTATTTTTTTTTTTTGAGAGAGAGAGAGAGAGCATAAGCAGAGGAAGAGAGAGAGGAAGGCAAAGAATCCAAAGCAGGCTCCAGGCTCTGAGCTGTCAGCACAGAGCCCAATACAAGGCTCGAACCCACAAACTGTGAGATCATGACCTAAGCCGAAGTCAGATGCTTAACAAACTGAGCCACCCAGGTGCCCCTTGAATTTTTTTAAATGTTTATTTATTTTTCAGAGAAGCAGAGACAGAGCGTGAGCAAGGGAGGGGCAGAGAGAGAGGGAGACATGGAATCTGGAGGAGACTCCAAGCTCTGAGCTGTCAGCACAGCGGGGCTTGAACCCACGAACCGTGAGATCATGACCTGAGCCGTAGTCAGACACTTAACCAAATGAGCCACTTAGGAGCACCGTGCCCCCCCATCCCCAAACCCATTTTAAAATGAACTGTTTTCTGGAGTAGGTGGGTCCTGACTTAGCAGATTAAAATGCTGGCCGTGCAGTAAGGCGCCCTCCCCTCCCTGTTGGTCTTCCCTTCATTTGTGTGAATTATCCTGGCCATGAAATGCTGGTCTCTATTCATCTGGCTCCACCTTCTCTGACAGGTGTGATTCCTGAGTCCAGGCATGGCCAAACCTTAGCCACTGTCTCACCCCTGAGTTGTGAGCCCCATTTTCTCTGTGCTTCAGCCAAAGCAGATATGCCCCCAGCCCTGGAAAAGCCCTGAAAACACAAGACAGCTGGGTGGTCTAGAAACATGGGTTTGGGATTTAGACTCGACCAAGTTTATCCTGTTTCTGCCATTAATGTGCAGCATGACCTTGGGCAAGTGAATTAACCTCTCTGAACCTCAGTTTCCTTGTCTGTAAAATCAGAAGAATAATAATAGTACCTGCATCATAGAGTGTTTGAGAGGGTTCATTATGAGAGTGTCTTCCTTTCTCTTTCCCCCTCTTTTTTGGTACTATTAACTAGGCTTTTAAATGCTTCAAGTTTGTCCATTTCCCAGACCTTTACCATTTTTGCTGAATGATCCTTCTCCCTGGAAAGCTCTTGCCCCGGCCCCTCATCTTTACTCCTTGGCAACATCTCCATCCTCCAAGGCCCTGTTGACATGCCTCCTCCTCCTCCAGGTAGCATTCCCTGCTTCATCTCCCACCAGAAAAACTAATCTACATTCACCACGTGTATTTGCCCACACATCTGGCTTCCCTGACACTCCTTTGAAGGGGCTGGTGTCTGCTTTGGTAAATGTTATATTGACCCCTGGCCCCTGGCTCTCTGCTGGGCCCAGTTCAACAAAGGGTGTTTCCCCACCCCCGGGCCCCTGGGCAAGCTCATAAGCAGTTCTAGAGTTTGCCAAAATATGAGTAGGGACTTTGAGCTGGGGTGCTTTTGTGGAGTCATGTGCCTCCCCTGTGAGGTGCGTCATGCTCGCCGAACATAAATCAAGTATTTGTATGGTCCTCAAAACAGCGGAGCAGGGTGAGTGTGATTATTATCTCCATTGTACAGCTGAGGAAACTGAGGCCCAGGGAGGCTAAGGGACTTGCTCCAGGCCCCACGTGGGGCTTGGAGCCCAGGCCTGTGTCGCCATTCTGAACCTCCTTTCCCTGAAAAGCCCTGTGCAAGCGTCACTTACGGTCCATTAGCCCCACCCTTACCAAGGTCCCCCTGTGGCTATTAATATCGGATGACATTTCCATGCAAGAATAGAGAAGGAGTGAGGCGCCTAGGTGGCTCGGTCAGTTAAGTGTCTGACTTCAGCTTATGTGTTCGAGACCCGCGTCGGGCTCTGTGCTGACAGCTTGGAGCCTGGAGCCTGCTTCAAATTCTGTGTCTCCCTCTCTCTCTGCCCCTCCCCTGCTCATGTCTTTCCGTCTCAAAAATGAATAAACATTAAGAAAAAAAATAATAGAGAAGGAGCAAGGGTGTGTCCCCCCTTGGGAGGTCTGTGACCTCTGAATTCAGGGGGAAATGCCCTTTTACACTCATAGTGCTTGACCAACCTGCTTTTTAATCCCCCTCAACCCTGGGCACCTTGGTCCAGGTGCAGCTAAGAATCCCTTCCCTTTAGGGACAGCGAGTGGGTCCCCAGAGCCACCGACAGCCACGAGGCCCACCTGAGGCCTGGAGCCTAGTGTGGGTTCCCTAATTATTGCTGGAAGCCATCCCTCGCCTGTCAACACGCTATAAATAGGAAGCTGGAGGAAGAAATAAAAAAAAAAAAAAGCCACTGGCTCTTTTCCCCAGTGGGGGTGGGTTGAGTTAAAAACCCACTGGGCCTGCGGCATGCTGGTGTTAAAAGCCTGAGGGGTGGAGGGTGGCTGCAGTCCTAGGCCCTAGGCCCCGCTCCGTTTTCCATGGTTTCCATTCCCACAGGCAGCACAGGCTGCAGAGCTGGGTTTTAAAGATGAAAATCCTCCAACAACCTGCCCCTTGGGCAATGACCGTGACTGTGATTCTCCAAGACTACCTTGCGGCCCCGGCCCGACCGTGTCCCTGCTGACATGTCCTAGGGACTTGGCGTAGGGACAGTTTGGATTGGGAGGGACTGGTCGTGGTGACGCCCTAAACAGACTCCACGGTCCCCTTTGAGCACTGCCAGTGCCAGCTGTGTCCCCTGTCCGGCCTCCTTCCCCTCCCTTCTCCCCCGGATCTGGGCTTCCGATTCCTTGTCCCTAAACTGAGGGTCCCGGGCAGCTCCAACGCACTCAGTGGAGACCTCGGGCTGGGGTCCGAGCCGTCCTCTGGCGGCGGTGCACGTGAGAATGTGAGCCCGTGTGCGTGCAATTCCCTTTACGCACTGCGTGTTAAAACAAACACCCAGTGAACACACTCAGAGGCTACCTCTGAGGAAAGTCAACTTGTCATGGGTTGGAAGGTCCTTCGTGGGTGGGACCGTCTCAGCAGTGCTGGGTAGAACGTAATCACAGTGTAGACAATAATAACCGTCCTAGTCGTCAAAACCGGGCCTAGTCGTCAAATCACCGTGCGATCAGAGAGGTGAAGTGAGTTGCCTGAGGTCACAGGGCTGGTGTGCGGCAGAGGCAGGAAACAGCCCAGATGTGCGTGACCCCAGATCCACTGAGCCTTGGACTCCCACATCACGTGGCTTTCCCAGGCTGTGCTGCTCAAACACACCCCTTGCCCACACTTCTTTCTTTAAAGAATCACCCTGCCTTTCCCCAGCCCTGCCCCCAGACCTCACCACCACATCGCCGGAATGTTATTTATGTTGAAAACATCTGGGGACAGTAGCAGCTCCCAGGGCCAAGTCTGCCCCTGTTGTAATGTTGCTTAAAATAAGTGGAGGGGCACCTGGGTGGCTCAGTTGGTTAAGCATCCGACTTTGGCTCAGGTCATGATCTTGCAGTTCGTGAGTTCAGTCCCACATGGGGCTCTGTGCTGAGGGCTCAGGGCCTGGAGCCTGCTTCAGATTCTGTGTCTCCCTCTCTCTCTGCCCTTCCCCTGCTCACACTCTGTCTCTCTCTCTCTCTCAAAAGTAAATAAACATTAAAAAAATTTTTTTTAATGAGTGGAGCCTAGGAAGCTAACCTAGGAGACAGGATTGAATCTCAGCTACCCTGGTATGATTCCCATGTGTCCCTGTGCCGGTCACCTCCCTTTGAACCTGTGTCCCCATCTGGAAAAGGGGATCCTGACAGTGGGGACTGTGCTCTCCTCCCCCAGTGGCAGCAGAATATTGGAAGCCCCCAAGTTTGTTTTTCACATTTGAATTAAAAAATTTTTTTTAAATTAATTTATTTTTGAGAGACAGAGAGACAGAACATGAGTGGGAGAGGAGCAGAGAGAGAGGGAGATGCAGAATCCCAAGCAGGCTCCAGGCTCTGAGCTGTCAGCACAACCCGACGTGGGGCTCAAACCCACAAACGGTGAGATCATGACCTGGGTCAAAGTCGGATGCTTAACTGAGCCACACAAGTGTCTCTGGCTTTCACCTTTGGAGATGACAATTATGAATGCACCCAGCAAACGGTCTTGCATGTAGACAGTTGGCGCCCAATCCGTGTTTGGAAGCCAAAGAGAACCCCATGCAGCAGGGACTGTTTGGCAACCGAGGAACTGGATGGCCTGGGCTGACCTCAGTCTCCGAAGGTCCTCAGTGGATTGTGTCCCGCCCTTCAAGGATGAAGTAAGCACATAACGCTCGTGTGCTCAATTCCTGTGTTTATACGGGGAGCTGCAGATTTGAGAGTGGGCAGTGGCGATGCTAGACTTAGAATGTGATTTGGAGCTGGGGAGCCTGGGGGCTCAGTTGGCTATGCGTCTGACTCTTGATTTTGGCTCAGGCCGTGATCTCATGGTTTGTGAGTTCAAGCCTCAGAGCCTGCTTGGGATTCTCTCTCTCTCTCTCTCTCTCTCTCTCTCTCTCTCTCTCTCTGTCTCTCTCTGTCCCTTCCCTGCTTGTGCTCTCTCTCAAAATAAATAAATAAACTTAAAAAAAAAGAACGTGATTTGGGGAAATGGGTGCCTTAGCTTCAACTCCTCAGTCAGCACGCCAAATGCCCAAAACACTATCTGTAGCGAAGGCAGCATTTAGAGCAATAGTCTGCCTCCAGCCCATTGCACCGGCCTGTCCCTCCTCCTGGGTATCCCCCTGGCTGTCACCCCCACCTCCTTCAGGTCTCTCTGCTCAAATGCCTCAGAAGAGAGGCGTCCCCTGACCTTGACAGCCCTGTTTAGCTTTGCAGCCACACACACACACGCGCGCGCGCGCACACACACACACACACACACACACACACTCCGCCCCCGCCAACTCCTCCTCCTCTCTGGCCAGCTTTAGTTTTCTCCACGGCACCTGTCATACACTGCGGCGTCCTCTGTAGTCTGTGCTATGGTTTGTCTGTTTCCCGTGCCAGAATGTCCGCTCCCCCAGGGCAAACACCTGGCTTCCTCATTCCAAGTCCCTGCACACAGTAGGTGCCCAGACAAATGCACGAAAGGAGGAAAGGCTTCCTGTGTGCCAGACAGGGCATTTGTACTAATTATTGCATGTGAGCATTAACAGCCTGGAGAGATGGGTTCTACTGTGTCTATTTTCATAGGTGAGGACACTAGAATATGGTACCTTATTAGCACTTTAGTACCTGGGTGTCTTCTTCATATTATCAACAGCCTAGGGCTTGATTCTTCTCTCCTTCCTTCTTCCCTCCCTCCTTCTTCAAACATTCACTGAGCATCTACATTGTGCTGGGCCCAGGGTTTGGCCCTAAGAAGACAAAGGGGAACCCGACATGGTCCCAGCCTCAGAGGCACTCAGTGTTGGGGTGGGGGCAGTCAGAGCTGATACAAACCCCACCACCACCCTGGTCCTAAGCACTGTAGCAGAGCTGTGAGTAAGGATGCGTGCTCCCCTGTGCTGTGGAGAGCTGGGCTTTGAAGGTAGGGTAGGAGTTCCCCCACAGAAGAGGCAGGGATGGGCATTCCAGGCAGAAGGTCGTGGCAGGATATGTACCAGGATGAACAGCCAGCAGCAGGCACGGGGTGGGGGTGGGGGGGTTCCTGGGACCACAAGTGCCCGGCTAAGGAGTTTGGACTTTCTCCAGCCAGCTGCAGCCGCGGGAGGGATGTCCACCTAGAAGCTTCCTGACTCTCCTGGACTTTTGCCCCCGGACCCTTGCAAAGGCTTGCCTCGTGGGGAGGCTCAGTGGAGGTTTCTGCCCTGCCCAGGATTCCCCACAGTATTCTGTGTCTCAATTTCTTCTCCTGCCTGTAAGTGCTTGGGTTTACCCTCCAGACAGCGGCATTTAGAGTTAAGGCCTTATTTTCTGGAAGCTTAAGCGTAGTCTTTGCCATAAGAATCAGACAATTCCTATAATTTCTGCCATCTCCTGGGGGTTGGGGGGGTTGGGGTGTGCGGTGATCTATACCACGGAGCCTGAAAACACCTAATTACTCAGGGCTCCTATATCATCCTCTTGGGCTTGATGTCTCCTGCTGGCTTCCGAGCCAGAGAGAGATGATTCTGCCTTACGAGCATCATAATAATTGCATTCATTTCCTGAGTGCCTACCATTTGCCAGGCACAGCGCCCAGCCCTTTACATAGGTCATTAGCCCATGCGATGCTGGCGTCAACGCCAGGCGCTGGAGTGATCCCCCGCCAACACTGAGGCTCAGAGAAGTGGGGTACCTTACTCAAGGCCGCACAGCTTTTCAAGGCCAGGGAGCTGGGATTGGGAGTCCAGGTCTGTCGCGACCCCAAGGCACCTGCCATCCTAGCATCTGGTCCCTGAATTGCCGGGACCTTCATGGTCTGCGGCTAACACCCCAGCCCCTCTGAGGCTCTGAGGAACCAACCCTTCACTCGTCTGTATCTGTAGGAATTCACGGAAGGTGCAGACAGGCAGCAGGGAGGAGGCGAGCTGCATAGTGATTTCTCGAGGTGCTGGTCACCATCTCTGCCTTGAACCCTGTCGCCTCCCCTCTTCCAGGATTGCCCTTCCCGCCCCTTCCCCTTCTCTCCCGAGCATCTTGCCTCCTCCCTGGCGCCCTTCATCCTCAGCTGTCCCCGAGGTTGGATGGTGGGGACCCGTCACGCATTCCGCGCCACTGCTGAGTCTGGAAGTTGGGGCTCCTCCCAGTCGCCTCCCTGGCCCGCCAGGTCCTGCTCGTTTCAGCTCCTTCCATTTTCCTTAAAGGCTTGTGCTTCTCTGTCCCTTTGCTGTGCCCTGGGTCAGGTCCTTGGGGTCTCTCACCTGCGTGGTGGCGGGAGGCGTCCTCTGCACTGCCCCCCACCCACCCGGTTCCTCCCTCGCCGCCTCCAGTCCACACACAGCCACTGGGGTGTTCTCTTCCCCTTGAAACGGTGCTTCTGATGTATAAATCGTCCCTCCCCAACCTAAAGCCCTCCATCGGCTCTCCATCTCACTCCCAGAATAAAAATTCCCTCAAGGCCCCGCCTGGCCCCGCTCCTGCCTTGCTCCTTGAGCTCCTGACTTGGTGCCCCTGGAGTAAATATTGCCCCCCATGGGGTCTCCTTGTTGCTTCACACGCCTGTGCCTTTGCTTTAACTGCCTCTCTCCTTCCCCTGGCTAACTCCTACTTTCCAGGAAAACCTCAAGAGTCACCACCTCCAGGAAGCCTTCCTGACCTCCCCCATGCACTTCCTCTGTGCTACATTCATTTCAGTCCATCGCCCTTCCTGCATGCACCCTGTTAAAATGATCTGCTTACTGTCCACATCCCCACTCGATTTGAAGCTCTAAGCAGATGTCTGAGGCTGAGGCACTCTTGGCATCCTTAGCAGAGCGCTGGCATACACTAGGTGCTGAATATGTGCTTGTTGTCCTGGGCGGACTCCAGGCAACTTCTGAGCCCCTTTTCTGGTAGGAAGTCCCAGATCCCACGTCTTGTGCAGTGGACATGGTTTTCTCTACCTTTCCCCTCATCGGGTGGTGATTCTGTAGAGAATGGGGCCCAGCAAGCCCAGGCAAGCTCTGAATGAATTCCTGACCCAGCGCTGCAACCCCGTGATGACACCCATATTGCAGAGGGGGAGCATTGAGGCCCTGAGAAAGTGAGGCATAAGAGGCACGACCAAGGACCCGAGGTCTGGCTGAGCTCTGATGACCCCTTCTCTGCGCCGGGCCGAGGAGGTGGGCCCAGCAGGACTTGGGGGTGGAAATTCTCTGGGTAGGGGTAGCGCTGCCTGTGCTATGCTCGGGCTGCTCCCCCCCCAACCCCCCCACCCCCGTTCCCTTCTCTGAGGCCTAATCTGCCTGCTCCCTCACTGTGCTTCCCCTTGGCTGCTCCTGGCTGGTCTCTATAACACGGAGGCCTGGGAAACAGAACCTGGCTGGCGGCAGAGCCGTGACATGAGAACCCACTTTGCCAGTCGGTGGGGGAGCCTTCGGGGCTGAGGTGGTGAGGTGCACATTGCTCGGCACATGACCGCAGTGTGTCCACCAGGGAGGCACCAAAATGCCGGAGTGTCTGGGTGGGGCCCCACACGGAGACGGGCCCTCCGTGGGCTGGGTGTCCTGCACGCCTGTCAGTGGCTGTGGGAGATTTTCACGGTCGCCAAGTCTGGCTTCCTAAGCCCTGCCCCGTGAACCTGACCCCGAGGCCCTTCTGGCTCCTCCAGCGCCCCCGAAAGCCTGCATGGGCCCTGGGCTCCTTCAGGCTGAGTCTGCTGTTTTGTCTGTGGCCTTGGCCAAGGTGTGGTATCTGCCCCAGCTGGTCTCTGGGCTCTGCTGGCGTGCCCGTCTTTTTCAGGCCCCCGATAAGCCGGCTTTGAGTGGTGCGTGGGGCCTGGCCCCTGCCTCCTGGAGCTCAGAGCCGAGGCGGTGGGTGCTTTCACCGACTGGGGACCCACTGAGTCCCGTGCTGAGCGGACAAGAATACCACAGGAGGCAGTTCCCCGACTTGGGGCATCTTCCAGGCTTACCGAGGGCAGGATCGGGAAGCAGGGGGTGGATCTAGCTTTGAGCTAGAACAGCCAGCACCCTAGGCCCTGGGCAGGGTCTCTGAACAAAGCCATGGGCTGGGCTGCGCACCAGAAGGAAGCAGAGCTCTTGGCTCTGTCCAGAGCGCTGGAATGTCAGCCCAGCCAAACTGGTTTTCTTCCTCCGCCAGGGCTGGGCGTTCAACAAAGGAGCCGCCGTGGCCCACTTGAAGACAGTGAGCTTCCCGGCTTGGCCCCTACCCCTGCCTGGCCTCCAGCCCCGGGGAAGAGGCGCTCCGTTCATGCTCTGTGCCCGGAGCCGCCCCCTTCTCTGCACCCAGTCCCTCGTCAGCAAGGCGAATGCCGGGCCTCTGCTGCAGCACCTCTGCCGGGTGGGACGACAGGGCTGCCCCGTGCCTGGTGCGGAGCCACAGCAGAATAGGCTCTTCTTAACGGAGACGACATTCCGCGTGCTTCCGCCTCACCTTTCCCCAGGCCGTCCCCTCATCCACGCTGTCTTCTCTGTTCATCCCCCCTGGCCACAGCTGACCCCCTTTTCATGCCTTCCGTGAAGCCCGATGTCACCCACTGCTCTGGAGCCTATGTGCCCTCTCCCTCTCCTCCTCTGTCTCAGGCCTTCAGCTACCTGGGGTAGGACACCGTTATTACTCATGGGGCCCAGGATGACCAAGGGGCTGATTTAAGGCAGAACTGTTCTTGCTCTTTCTAGCCTTGTCTGTAATGGCTTTGACACCTTTCCACATCAGCATTTAAAATTTGACTTCATTAAAAAAATTTTTTTAATGTTTATTTATGTTTTGAGACAGAGAGAGCACGAGTGGGGAGGGGCAGAGAGAGAGGGAAGCAGGCTCCAGGCGCTGAGCTGTCAGCACAGAGCCCTACGCGGGACTCGAACTCACGAACCGTGAGATCATGACCTGAGCCAGAGTCAGACGCTTAGCAGACAGGTGCCCCTTTACTTCAATATTGCCTCCCAGGGGTGAACCACGGTTATGCAGCAGATGCTCCTACAGAAAGGCAACTGGTTTTTGCTGTTACAAAAACAGTGTACTGTGAACATCCCTGGGTGTGTGAGTTTGTGTGTGTGTGTGTATTTGTATGTTTGTGTTAGATGTGTATTTCTGTGCGTGTTTTTGCATGAGCGTTTAGTACTGTTTGTGTTCTTTGTGTAAGTGTGTGTAACTGTGTTTTGTGAACATGCATCTGTGTGTGTATATGTTTTGTGGTTTTGCATTCGTGTGTGTGTGTTTTGCAGACACATATTTGCACGTATTTGTGTATACATATTTATGTATACATTTGCTTGTGCATACCCTTCGGCGTACGTGTGCACGTTGGCGTGCTTGTGTGTGCATCTCGGGGGCGAGTCCCCAGAAGCAGGGAGTAGAAGTGCTGGGACAGCTGAACGGTGGTGTGTCCTGCAGGGGGAGCGATCCCGGAAGCCTGGGGGGGCGAGGCTTGGGGCCCTGGCGCTGGAGCGCCACACCCAGCCTCCTGCCTGTTCATCTGGTTCGCACTTACGCGTCAAGGCCACAGTTCTGTCACCTGACAAGCCAAGCTCTGGCCTGAAATAAACATGACAGGGATGTTTCGACGTGTGATGTTTCAGTAAAAAAAGAAGTCAAATTCGGCTTAGACTGTTTTAAGAATTCCTCCAAAAGGAGCCAAGTCAGGACGGGCGGGAAGCCAGTTCCCTGAGGAGGAAGCGCAAGGAAGCCTAGAAGAGCCATCTATTTATACGGAATTGTGCATTGTGAACGTTTTATTTTTTTATTACTAATCACAAATGTGACGAAATACAAAAAGAGGTAGGATAAAAAATAGGCCTCCCCAGCCCCACCTCCCTTCCAGAGACAAGTGTTGCTCTGGTTTCCCAGTGTCCTTCTCCAGTATTCTGTGCTTTTACATATAGAAGAATATACTTTTTTCCTCACAGACAAATGCTAATGAAGGCAAGAGGGGCATTTCGGATGAGATCGGGCGCGTTCAGGATGGTATGGCCGTAGACTGGAGGGGCATTTCAGATCAGTGCCTTTACTGATCATTTCTTTTAACAACTATTTTTTAACAATTAAGTAGTATTCCGTGTCATGGCTGTTCTGTCATTTGGGTTAAGCACATTTTAAAAAACATTTTTTTAAATATTTATTCATTTTTGGAAGAAAGAGAGACAGAGCAGGAGTAGGGAGAGGGGCAGAGAGAGAGGGAGACACAGAATCTGAAGCAGGCTCCAGCTCTGAGCTGTCAGCACAGAGCCCGCTGGTGCGGGGCTTGAACCTCATGAACTGCAAGATCATTAACCGACTGAGCCACCCAGGTGCCCCTAACACACATTTTTTAAAACCCCAAATTCTCTTTTCCCTGGGCTCCTGTTAACCTTAAAATTGTACACCCTTTATTAACAGAAACTTAGGCTTAAAAGGGAAACTGAGGGGCACCTGGATGGCTCAGTCGGTTAAGCATCCGTCTTTAGCTTAGGTCATGATCTCACGGTTCGTGAGTTTGAGCCCCCGTGCTGACAGCTCGGAGCCTGGAGCCTGCTTCAGATCCTGTGACTCCCTCTCTGTCCTCCCCCACTCAGGCTCTGTCTCTGTCTCTCAAAAAATAAATAAACATTTTAAAATGGGAAAAAAAGGGTGGGGAAACTGAATTTGTCTGTTTCCATGCAAAGAGTATTTCAGTACTTCTTGAATGTTCTATGCTGCTCCTTTCTCCTGCCCCCCACAAAAAGATTCCTTGTTTTTCGAGGATTGTTTTCCTTCCCTGGATTAATCTCTCCTATTTTGTACCTTAAAAAAAAAATCCACTTTCACAGCTTGTCAGCACCCTGAACATGGTGTTTTTGTTTGTTTTTAAAAGTAATAAAAATTTAAATGTAAGGGCATGTATAAAAACAGATGGTCTGATGATGTATCAAGAGTTTGAGTAAATAGTAATATCACTCATGGGCATCAGAGAGGGGTCAGGGGACCATTTATTAATTCACTCACTCATTCATTCATCCATCTATCCTGAACACAGTGGCCATCTCAAGTTAGTGCTGGGGTTTGAGGGTGAACAGACCCCAGTGCAGCCTTCAGGAAGCTCACAGTTTGGAGGAGACAGTCAATCAGACAGTAAGCACAGCACAGACCGTTAAGGTGTGTGATGGTCTGGGGGGGGCGGGGTCATGCTCTGTGGGTCACAAAGAGAGACTGAGCCCAGGTGCAGATAGAGGCCGTCCGGGGAGGCTTCCTGGAGGAGGTGGTACCTGAGCTGTGTTTGAAGGACACATTCTGGCCAGTGGCTGACCGACTGTCCCAGGAAGTCTCCCAGAGGGGCATTTCTTGGGTGGCATTTCAGTAGGAGTTGGCAGAGTGGGGGTAACAGGTCATAGACTGGCCTGGGTTCGAATTGGGCTTCCCCACTCACTCCTGGGACCCTGGGCAAGTTGTTTCCTCTCTCTGTGCCTTGTCTTCTACCCACCTCTTATTGTTGTTAGAAGGACAGAATGTGGCTGCTGGGCAGGCAGTAAGGACCATATAAGTGTCTGCTGGTGGTATTACTGCTCATCTCTGAAATGGGGCATTGAAATATCTACTCTGGGCATTGAACTAGCTGATTCGTGTAAGGAATTGACTTGGTGCCAGGCACACGGTTGGTGCTCCTTAAGGGTTCATAGTTATTACATTCTTATTTCCCTCTTAACCACCTCTGACATCCAGAGCAGGGCCCCAGGGTGCCCATGGGCTACTTGAGTCTGGGGAAACCCCACCTCTGTGGCTCACGAGTCCTGCCCCCTCACCCCTGGCCCAGCTGTCACTTCTATGTATAGCCTCAGAGGCTGTTGGGAGAGCCAGGGAGCCCTCACTCTGGAGTCTTGTGGGCATTCCCAGCCGAAACCAAACACGCCTACCCAGCACCAGCTGCGAGCGTGTGTTCCTGTCACTTTGGGTGACGCACTTGTCCCCTGGAGATAGGGTGTCTCTGCCAGACCTGTCACCTTGCAGCCAGCACAGCCTGGGGGGTGACTCAGCCCTGAAGGGCAGAGGTCTGCTGGGCAGAGGGGGCCTCCAGCTCATTGCATCTCTGGTAGAGAGGAGCGGCCGACTCAGGGCTGGGTCAAGGGAAATACCCTGGGGTCTGGTTCAGGCAGCTCCTTCGGCTCCTGAGTGGCGGGACTCTGGGCTCACAAGGGCCAGAGAGTGCATCTTCATACACTTAACGCTCTTAATAGAGTGTTTGTTAAAACTATATGTTTTGAGGGGAACCAAACAGTGGACATCCCCACCATCACCAGGCCAACCAGCAGCAAGCTGGTCAGCATCTATGTGCAAGCTTGCTCCAGACATTTCCCAGAATCCTCCCAACACCCCGAGCATCCTCCCCATCCCCACTGCACGGATGGGAAAGTCAAGGTTTGGAGACGTTTGGTCACAGCCAGCCAAAGGCTGGGCTGGATTTGCGCCTCTTCTGCCGAATCTTAGAACCTGCCCTGCCTCCAACTTGACAGAGCCAGGATGGAGTAGGTTAATTTCACACCTGTAACCTACAAGATTGTGGTTTAGGTTGCTAATCACCAGGGGCTGTTAGGCTATTCAATGAGTGTTTATAACAACTGGTTTTATTCAAGCCCCAAAGCGCAAGAACACGATTTCATCATCAGATGGGTGGGCGAACCTGTTGAGGGCTCCAAATGGGCACTTGTTTAATGGAGAGTCAGCCCAACCCAGTTCACTGGTAAATAGCAAATGGTTCACACAGGCAGGCTTGGTAAATGCTGGACATCGGCCAGCCCCCAGAGGTTAGCCATCGAGCTGCAGAGAGAGGGCCACTGAGAGCTTCCATCCCTGGCCACTAACACCCTGAGAGAGGACACTGGGCCTCACAGAAGGGGGGGTCTTGATCGACATGGTCAAGACATGGGGAGCCGTGGCTGAGATTAGGATCCGTGCCCATGACCCCAGGTCAGGGGATGGAGTCCAGCAACAGGTGTGTCCCTGTGGACGGAGCCTCAGAGCCGCAGTCCAGGTGGGTCCTCTGGTCCGGGCACACGTCCTCCTCCACTTCTCGCTCACTCTTGCCCCTGTGTCGCTCTGTGGTTATTTCCCCTTGGTCGGCCTTGCTCTCTGACCTTGTTCTTGCTGCCACCCTCTCTGCTTCCATTTGCCAGTCTCTCTGCCCTTTGGTTTCTCTACCCTCCCTTCTCCACCCCAAGCTTGCCACCAACCTCAGAGATGACCTTCAGACCTTCTGCCCCCTTGACTGGTGCCTGTGGCTTGTCCCGAGTGGACTGTGGCCGGGTGACCAGCCCCTGTCCAGGCCACCGCACCTGGCCTCACCTGACTATACCCGCACATTGTTCTCCGAGCCATTGACAGGGCTCAGAAACTGGTATCCTACCGACTTTCCCTGGGAAGTGCCACCCCCACACCTTTGGGCAGGGCAGGGGCAAGCCTGGCTTGTGCTGTAGCCCAAGGTGGCATTGTGGGCTATGGGGAGTGCACAGGGAGGGGACACTGTGAATATTTGCTGGCAGCACCAGGCATGTTCTAAAGGCCCTGCCTGGCCCCCCTCCCCATCCAGTTCCTTCTGGCCGATCTGCCTTACCTCTCCTGTGTTCCCCTCTCCTTTCCTGTCCTTTCCTCCCTCCCTCCCTCTTTCCTCCCTTCCTGCCTTCCTTCCAACTTATTGAGCACTTACTAAGTGCCAGGTACTGCAAATAAACACGGTGAATCCAAAGGTGAGAAAAATGTAATTCCCCCCACCCCCACCCGTCCCATCCTGGAGATTTTTTTTATCCTGCAGGGGACAAGCATGCAACAAATCACACAAGTGATGAGAACCGCCAGCCAAGGTCAGAGCTCAGGGAGAGGACTCTGGCTGCACTTGGACTTGGGCTAGGGGCAGCCCCCCACCCCCACCCCGGGAGCTGACGGTGCTGGGCGGGACCTGGCTGGGCAGACGGGTGTCCTGGGCAGAGTGAACGGCGAGAGTGCAGACCCCACCACAGATACTGCTAGAGATGGACCGCAGTGACAGACCCGCAGGGGCCAGGGAGTCGGGAGCCCTGGGTGCCGGGCCTGGCCCTTGGTGTTCTCATCTGTAAAATGATCATGGGGGACCCCGATAGGCTCTCGTGTCAAACCAGCGCTTTGGGGAGCCCCGGCTTGGGCGTCAAGCAAACCCAGGTTCAAATCCCAGCTCCGCAGCGGAGCCCCACCCCCGCACAGCTGAGTGCATAGAGTCGCAGACGGGGGAGGGGCTGCCCGTCTTGAATTGCTCAGAACTGCCCTGTCAGCTATGAGCCCCCTAGCGGCCGCAGTCCTCACTCAGGGTTCTTTGCCAGGCAGCCCTGTCAGACACCCCAGAATGCAGGAAGGCCGTGTAGCTTCTCTTCTCCCTGCCTCCTCCCTGACTCCACTGCTGCTTCTGGTTACCTTCACACCTACCCACTGCAAAGAAAAGTTATCTTTGGAAACATCTTCCTCCAACAAATATTTATTCGCAACTACCATAGGCCGGGCATTGTTCTCAGTGCTGGGGTGCAGCGCTGGGTGGAACAGTCCCCATTCTCATGCCGCTGGCACTCCAAAGGGCATAGGTCAGGGACCAGCAAGCTGCCTGTGGGCCAAGTCTAGCCAGCCACCTGTTTTGTAAAGAAAGTTTTATTGGAACACAGCCACAGACACTGACATAGTGCCTGTAACCAGCAGAGGTGAGTAGTTGGGACACAGACTGAATGTCCCACAGACCCCCAAAGACTGACTATCTGACCCCGCAGAGAGAATGTTTGCTGTGTCCCGACACAGGTTAACACAAAGATTTCTGATTTGTTCTTCCTTCATGGTGTGCACGATATGATAGTATTGGAGGTGGGATTGTTATTTCGTTTTATTTTTATTGTCTGATTACACTGGGATATAAAACTCCAAGTTTGTGGGTGCCTGGGTGGCTCATTCGGTTAAGCGTCCGACTTCGGCTCAGGTCACGATCTCGCGGTTCATGGGTTTGAGCCCCACGTCGGGCTCTGTGCTGACAGCCAGCTCAGAGCCTGGAGCCTGTTTCAGATTCTGTGTCTCTCTCTCTGCCCCTCCCCTGCTCATGCTTTGTATCTCTCTGTCTCAATAATAAATAAAACAAAAAAAAATTTAATAAATAAACGTTAAAAAAATTTTTAAATGCCAAGTTTGGATATTAAGTGAAATCATCATCAGTAATAGGCATGCTGTTACCCCCCACGGACAGTTTGCTGTTAGAAATTTGCTGTGGGGCCTTCCAGAGACTTTCCTATACATTTATATTCATTTTTACGAAACTGGTGTCATAACACACATACACATGTGCTGTGTGTTACCTTTTTTTTTTTAACGCTTGCAAGTCCAAGACAGGTATCTTTGTCTGACAGTAAATATTCTTCCTGAACATCATGTTCCTTGGCTGTTTTTATTCTGTTGTGTGGATATACCACATTGCATTTCCCTGATTCCCATCTTACTGGACATCTAGGTCATTCCCAAGATTTTGCAGGGATGCCTCCAGTATTCTGCAACAGTATTTCCAGTGTGTGGCAATATGCAGGAATTGCTCTCCTGCATTCATGTTCATAGACCTTGGCAAGTGTGTCTAATGATTTTCTGGAGATAAATTTCTGGGAGCAGAATTGCTGAGTCGAGGTTAGACGCGTTTTTAAATTTCAGGATGTGTGGTGTGGCGTGTTTGAACACAGCCCTTAAAGGCGTGTGTCAGCCTGGCCTCCCCTGCATGGAGGTTACAAAGTTCTCCATTATGGGCTCTGAGCTAGGACAGTCATCTCTGCTTGTAAGACAAGGGTCCAGGGACATCACCCACTCAGGGCTTGGGGCTTGCTGAGCTCCTGATCTGAGCAAGTGTTTGTTTATTGTTGTTGTTGTTGTTTCTTAATTTTTGAGAGAGTGAGCAGGGAAGGGGCAGAGAGAGGGGGAGACAGAGGATCCAAAGGAGGCTTTGTGCTGACTGCAAACAGCCCGACGTGGGGCTCGAACTCACGAACCGTAAGATCATGATCTGAGCCAAAGTTTGACGCTCACCTGACTGAGCCCCCACCAGGCGCCCCTGAGCAAGTTGTTTTTAAACCTGCCAAGTTCTTGATGAAATGTTTTAGAGCATTTTCACATACATTTCCCTATTTTAGTGTACACTTCCTCATCGGAGCCTTTTGAGGCATCCTGGGAAAGTTGGGGGCAGGTGGATGTTAGGGGCTGGAAGGAGCACAGAGTAGGAACGCTCCATCCCAGAGGCGCCCGCGCTGCCTCTGACTTGTGAAAACTAAGAGCCAGTCATCAATTCCTGTCTCTGTGCCTCAGTTTCTCATCTGAAAAAGGTCAACTGAATCAACTCAAGAGTCCTTCTCACTGTAAATGATAAGATTTGATAATCCTCACCTGACAGATGACAAGTGAAATACAGGTGTGGGCGTTGGGTGGCCATCCATCAGGGACGCATGTCGGGAAAGACCCGCCCAAGTCCCAGATGGGGGGGCTCACTGGGACGCGTGTGTGTCGTTAGTTTGTCACGTGTATTTTCAGACTACCTTGTCGGCACCAACTTGCCTGTGGACAGTGAGGGTTTTGGCAACAGCCTGTGAAGCAAGACTGAATTGAAAGAATATCCATTCTTGCCTTAAAGCGAATTAAAACTGACTTCTGGAAAGTTTTTATTAGAGTTTGGAGGCCTTTCAGTGGTTGATCTCAAGGCCTCATAACCCTGGGAGCAAAGCTCAAGCCTCACTTGATTCAAAATGCTGCCAGGGTCTGCCAGAGGGAGGGGACATGAATGATTTGCAGCGCACGCAAGGTTACCAGGATACTCACTGGAGAAAGCGCTGATAAATGGCTTGCTTTCTTAAGCCTCATTTACAAGATGAACTCCCCTAGATAATCCCACCCCCTGAATTACTCCAAACTTGCGGGTCTGTGTTAAAGAGTAGTGACGTGACGGCATTCAGGCACATATGTAACATCTGCTTTTTGGTCCGGACAGCAAGGCACAGAGAGGTTAAGTAACTTGCCCAAGGTCACACAACCGCTGCATAATGAATCCAGACATCCTAGCTCCAGAAGCAGGACATGTCCAAGGGAGGTGGAAAAGAAACAGGTCAATTATAATGATTACATTGTGGGAAGTTCTACAGCAATGCCGTCCACTAGAACTTTCTGCAGGGATGGAAATGTTCTGTATCCGTGCTGTACAAGTATGGTAGCTACTTGTGGCCATGGAGCCTGTGAAATGTGGCTAGTGCCACTGAGGAATGGAATTCTTTGTATTTTTAAATTTTAGTAACTTCAAGTTAAATTTAACTAGCCACACGTGGCTGGTGGCTACCTTAATGAACAGCACAGATAATAGAGACCTGAGATCTAGGGCATGGTGAGAGCCACGGGGCTCCTGAGCCAGGCTTGGTGGGGGTGAGTTCAGGGAAGGATTCCTGGAGGAAGAGCCCTCAACATTGAAATCTGAAGGATAGCTGGAGGTGAGAGAGAGTTGCCTGGGGCACATGAGGGTGTGGAGCAGCCAGTGGGAGGGCCCAGCAGGAGATGATGGGGAAGGAGCCCAACTAATGATGATCCCATAAGCCACTTTTAAAGTATTTGGACTTTGGGGTGCCTGGGTGGCTTAGTCGGTTAAGCGTCCGACTTTCGCTTAGGTCATGATCTCGCGCTTCGTGGGTTCGAGCCCCGCGTCAGGCTCTGTGCTGACTGCCAGCTCAGAGCCTGGAGCCTGTTTCAGTCTGTGACTCCCTCTCTCTCTGACCCTCCCCTGCTCACGCTGTCTCTCTCTCTCTCTCCTAGAAATAAATAAAACATTAAAAAAATTAAAAAAAAAATAAAGTATTTGGACTTTACCCTGAGGGACGGGATGTGGGCTATTAACGGGCTTTGGCAAGGACCTTGAAGGCCCAGAGTTTGGTTTTGTTAAGTGTAATGGGAGGAGCCAGAGGTGAGGAAGGTGGGGAGACCCTGGAGCTGGCCAAGGCTGGACAGAATGTTCTGGAAGGAGACTTTGAAGGACCGGATGTTGATGTGATGGCAGGAGTGAGAGAGAGGAGTCAGGGGTGCTGCCTTTGGGAGTCTTGGGTCTGGCATTAGGGAGATGTGCCTTCCTGCTTGTGGGGATCCCACACCTGAGTCTAAATCCTAAATCCCTCAGGAGGGCCCACAAACAGGGATGGGTGGAAACCTACGGGTCGTCGCTGCCCCCGTCTTCTGCCCTGATTGCACCCTCGGCATCCTACCCACCTGGCCATTCTGACTTCCAAAGGCCCCACCTGTACCCCCCTACCTCCCTCCCCAAGCAAAGAAAGATCCCCGTCCTTTGTGGGGGGGGGGGCACGAAAATGGTTCTGAGCACCTATAGCTCCTGTCTCCTGAGCTTAATGATTTCCAGAGATCACCTCCTTGAGGCCTCAAAATAACCCTCGTTTTTCTAATGAGGAAACCGAGGCTTGAGTGGGCGGAGTCACTTGGCCGGACCTCACATCTGGGGCAGAGCAGAGATGGCAGGCCCTCCCCTTCTGCCCGAGCTGTGACACAGAGCTGTCACCCCCTGCCTCCCACTGAGCTTAGCACACG
The DNA here is from genome assembly GCF_008692635.1 of Crocuta crocuta. NCBI lineage: Eukaryota > Metazoa > Chordata > Mammalia > Carnivora > Hyaenidae > Crocuta > Crocuta crocuta. The sequence goes on along the minus strand of NW_027529573.1, from coordinate 6,363,854 downwards.
CCCCGTATCCGGCTCGTGGCTGTCTGCAAAGTGCTCGGGACAGCGATGTCAGGTCCACCACAGCAACCCCTAGGGCCCCCACCTCTGGCTTCTGAGTCTGGCCTATGTAGGGGATTAAGTTAGCAAATGCCTGATTCTGTGACATCTTTGAAAACCAGTGAGAAGCTGGGCATGTGCTCAGATGGCGACGGCCATTCCAGGGCCCCAGGGAGAGTTCTGTTGAGGGTGCAGGGCATCCGAGAACGTCAGGTGATCTTTCAAGGCAAAAATGCCCCGTTTCCCCGAGCGGGGACTGACTTCATCCCTCAAGCAGGCTCACAGCCACCCCCCGCACATGCTGCCCGTGAGCCTAGAGATCGGGCAGACGGCCCCATGACTGGATGGCTCATCACAAGTCAAAACCTTAAAAATATGCCACCCTTGACCTGGTGATTCTCTACTTAGGAATTTCTTCCGATGTGTCACTTTAGCCTCGAGGACGTTCGTCATGTTGTTGATTATAACAGGGAAAAACATTCAGCAACCTGAATGCCCAAATCTTGGGGGTTGGTGAATGAACTAAAGGTGCGGAGTCTGTCCCGTGGAGTCTTCAGCCATTAAAGATGCGGATGTGGACGGGCCGCCTGGGTGGCTCCAGTGGTTACTTGAACTTGCCTCCTATCACGATCTTGCAGTTCGTGGGATCGAGCCCCCTGTCGGGCTCTGCGCTGACAGTGCAGAGCCTGCTTGGGATTCTCTCTCTCTCTTCCTATCTTTCTGCCCCTCCCCCCCCCACATTCTCCCTCAAAAGAAATAAATAAACTTAAAAAAAAAAAGATGTAGAATTGGCCCAGGGGAAATTCTGGATAGGACTCTGCCAGAATATTGTCAGTGGGTGATGGGTGTTACTCTTTGTGCTTCTTTATCAGTTCTAAGTGTTTTACAGAGAGCATGTATTATTTTGTTAGCTCGTAAAAGGAAAGCGTTGTGCGGGCAGCGGCCTCGGGGCTGTTCGGGCCTCAGCTGTTAGGGTCTTTGAGTGTGGCCGTCTGTGAGGTGACCTAGGGTGTTCTGCTGAATTCCCGTTCATGCATCTCCCCCTCCCACAGCATCCCCTTGAGCATCATGGGCTACACGAGTCGGGAGAGGAAGGGAATGGGGAAGGAGGTGGGCATGGATCGCGCATGTCTTGAGCGTCAGGCCGTGAACTAGGAGCCGTCATGTGGGTCCTGTCCTTGGCATCCATGCCCTTAGATGGCCACCGTGTCTTCACTGGATGCTCATAACTTCTCTGTGCCCCAGGTGAAAACCCTGAGGTCACATGGCTAATAAGCGTGTCCCCGGGCAGGTGTTCATTCTCCTGGACCCTACGAGCTTGTTCTGCCAAGGATGGTCCACAAAAGCGCAGAGTGTAAACAAAGATGATGGGGCATCTTGACCTTGAAGAGTGCATCAGCTGAGTCACAGCATCTCGGGGGCTGTGTCTGCTGTGCTGTGGCCCCCCCACCCCCCATTCCCTGATGCTTGGCACATAGTAGGTGTTCAGCAAATATCTCTTGAGTAAATACCTTCTATGTCAAACTTTACCTGGTACCATGGTGAGCCCAGCCTAGGCAGGAAGGATTCAGCAGGAGGAGAGAGATCACTGTGGGTTTCGATGGCTTTGGCTGAGGAGGATGGGTAGGAAGACGGAGGGGGTGCAAGGAAAACCACAAAGGCTGGGATGTGAGAGGCTTGCGCGGGACTCAGAGAAGAGGTCAGGGAGGGTGGGAGGAAGGGTTTGTTTGGTGCGGGGTGGGAGATGGCACTGGGCTGGGCTCGCTCAATTACAAGAGGTGTTGGATTTCAGCTGGAGGACAATAGGGAGCCATTGAAGGTTGTTGAGCAAGGAAGGGGCTTTTAACTTGCTAAAGTGAACAAGGTGGGGGAACCCAGCAGTTCAGTCACTTAGTGGAGGTCTGGGAGCTGCCCACCGTGTGCCAGCACTCCTTCCAAGTGCCCCGGCCGAGGCACTGAGTAGGTAGTGACGACAGAAGGATCCAGGGATCCAGACTGCCTGGGCGCAGTGGTTATCAGTTTGGACATCGGGTCCCAGCCTCCTGCCAGGGTTTGAGTTCCACTCCACCGTGCATGGGCTGTTTGATTTGGGGCCTGTCACTTCACCTGTGTGAGCCTCCGTGTTCTCATCTGCAAAATGGGGATCGTAATAAAGATTGCCAATGGGAAGCCGGTGGCAGTGGGAACCTGTGGGCGGGGGACAGGTGAGGGAGTGTCCCCACCAGGTGGACAAGTCCTGGGAGACTGAAGATGGAGAGAAGATCATCCCGCCTGCAGTGCCAGGGAGAGCAGGGAGAGAGAGGGGCACTGAGGACGGGCAGCCTGGTGCCCTGCCTGCTGGGGAGGGTGACACCTCCATCCCGGTTTGCTTGCCTTTAGCACTGACAGCCCTGCATCCTGTGACGCCTTGGGCACATGGGGACAGCTGGTAGCCCTAATACCCGTGCCCCTCCCCCAGACATTTGGACCCGCCGCTGAGCACAGTAGAGAGCGGGGGCGGGTTTGAGCCGGGGGCGATGCCCGCGATCTGTGGCAGCTGCGGACCAGGTTCTGAGCGTTTTCCCCTGATAGGAACCTCCTCTCCGCTCGTCCCTGCAGGACCAGCTGAAGCAATGTTTCTCCAGGCGGCCCCCCGAGGCGAGGGACACCGACACCCTCGTGCAGGAAGCCGACAGCCAGTATGGGACGTGGACGGACCAGCGCCAGAGCGGGGAGAGGTAAGGTGTCCCCGGGTGTCTGTATGGAGGGCGGTGTGGCCCCCCTGCACCCTCGTTTCTATATTTCTAGAACCTGCTTTGTCCTTGAGCACAAGAGTAATCCATTCTTACTGTAAAACAGAAAACGTAGAAAAGTACGAATCATTTTATCTTATTTATTTATTAATATTTTTATTTATTTCTAGGAGAGAGAGAGACAGCGTGAGCAGGGGAGGGTCAGAGAGAGAGGGAGTCACAGACTGAAACAGGCTCCAGGCTCTGAGCTGGCAGTCAGCGCAGAGCCCGACACGGGACTCGAACCCACGAACCGCGAGATCATGACCCGAGTGAAAGTCGGACGCTTAACCGACTAAGCCACCCAGGCGCCCCTGAATTATTTTAAAATAATATATGAAATGTCCAGATTAGGTAGATCCATAGAGACGGAAAGGAGGTTAGTTGCCAGGGGCTGGGGTATGTAGGTAGGGATGTTTCACAAGTACCAGGCTTCCTTTTGGGGGAATGAAGATGCCCTAGAATTACATCATGGCGATGGTGGCACAGTGTGCAAAATGCCACTGATGGAAAATGTTATGTGTGTTACAGCACCGTGAAAGAAAGTACAAAGAAAGTGAAAACCATATGTAACCCCAGCGCACAGATCATGAATGAGGGCATTCGTGCTTTTTGTTAGATGTCTGTCTAGACTTTCCACTCTATCTGTATGTGTTTACAGAGGAACGTACTATACATGTTGCTTTTTAAGCTGTGTCTGCCTTTAATATCGCCCCAGTTAAACTTTTTTTTAGTTTACTTTTTGAGAGAGAGAGAAAGAGTGAGCAGGGGGGAGGGGCAGAGAAAGAGAAGAGAGAGAATCCCAAGCAGGCAAAACACTGTCAGTGCAGAGCCTGGGGCAGGGCTCCAACCCATGAACCATGAGATCATGACCTGAGCTGAAATCAAGAGTTGGACGCTTAACTGACTGAGCCACCCAGGCGCCCCCGTTTTTTGTTTTTAAATTTTTTAGCATATTTGTTTTTTGAGCGAGAGCATATCGCCCCTGTTAAAGGCTTGGGGGGCCCTCAGAGGTCTGCCTGGTTACGGCTGTGGCAGAAGCCTTCATATTATCACGAAGAGCGTGGACCCAAGTCGCAGGCAGCTCTGAGTTCCAGCCCTGCCCTAGCCGGCTGCGGGACTCTGGGTCAATGAGTTACGATTTCCAGGCTTTGCGTCCCTTCTCCATAGGAGGGAATGATGCTTCTAAAAACAGCCGGGGTTTATTGAGCAGACATGGCAAGCACTGTTGTAAGCATGTAAATGTGTTAACATCTAATCGTGCCACCCCATCTTGCGGAGGTGAAGGCCGAGGCAGCCCACCACATGGGGTGGCTGCCAACTGCTGTGCAGATTCCCCGGCACAGACAGTAGGACCTCTTCACGGCACCTGTTCGTTGTTCTAAAAATACAGTATTCTCTCTCTCGGGCGGGATCGAGCACAGTCGTGGCTTTGTGGACGCCTGGGCTGGACACGGCCGTGTTCTCAGCTCTCCCTCGCCAGGGGCCACAGGATCACGTGGTCATGTGACCGCAGCAGAGTCACATGCTTTTTTTAACGTTTGTTTATTTTTGAAGGAGAGAGAGAGAGAGAGAGCGTGTGTGAGCAGGGAAGGAGGAAGAGAGAGGGAGACACAGAATCTGAAACAGGCTTCAGGCTCTGAAGTGTGAGCACAGAGCCCCATATGGGGCTCGAACCCAGGAACTGTGAGATCATGACCTGAGCTGAAGTTGGACGCCTAGTCGACTGAGCCACCCAGGCGCCCCTAACATGGTCTATTGAAGTCAGAGAGACCTGGGTTGGCGGCGTGGCCCCCGCCAGCTGTGTCACTGAGTGCCTCGGCTCCCTCGCCTTTGGGGGTCTGCCCAGGGGCGGGGGGGCTGATCCCCAGCTCTCCACCTGCTTCCCCTGCCCTCTTTGCTGGGAGAGGTCACAACCCTCCACTGGGCAGTGTCCCCCAGCCCTCGATGTTAAAGTTGGGTGGACGTGGATGGAATGAAAAATGGGTATGTGGGGGGAGGGGGTGCCTGGGTGGCTCAGTTGGGTGACCAATTGACTGGGTGACTTCAGCTCAGGTCAGGATCTCATGGTTTGTGAGGTCAAGCCCCGCATCGGGCTCTGTGCTGACAGCTCAGACCTGCTTGGGGTTCTCGCTCTCTCCCTCTCTCTCTGACCTTTCCCCATGCTCTCTCTCTCACAAAATAAGTAAATAAACATTTAAAACAAGAAAAGAAAATGGGTACAAAGACAAAAAAGGGAAGCAAAGGTTTCTTATAGTTCCCGCAAAAGCCTTTTTGCCCCTAACCCGTGAAAGGTGTTTTGTTAATGAGCCTACTTACCTGTCACTGGACTTCAGTTAAGTCTCCTGCAAGAACCCTCAGGACTGTGAGTCCAGAAGCCTGCGTCTGGGTTTCGCCTCGCTCACTGTGTGACCCTGGGAGGCCTGTCCTCTCCTGTGCGTGGGCGCCCCCATCTGCTCCTCAGAAGCATTGCAGCGCCCCTTCCCTGGCCGCCCAGCCCTGGGCAACAGCGCCATCTGCTGCCTCCTTGGTGGTATTTCCCCCGTGGTTCCAGGACTCACCTCAGTCCCACCCCACACCCCAAAATCCTGCCCATTATTCATCCCAGGGCTGACCCAGCATGGCTGTGCGCCAGGGGTGAGCCGCCAGTACGCCTGGGTCAGACGTTCTGTGCAGGGGTGTAGCTCCGGGAGCTTCCAGGGCAGACCCCTTCTATCAGCGAGGTGGTGCCTGGGTGCCTGCCTGCCCTTCCTCAGGAGAAGCTCTCCCATGCTCTTGGCTTTGGTGTCTTTAGTGGGAGGGAGGAGCCTTTTTAATTTACTGGCTTAATTTTTTTTTGGCCTTATTGATTTATAAATTTCTGTCTCATGTGGTCCCAGTCATCCAAGCCATACTTAAATACATTACCATGGGCAGAACTTCTAGAAGTAGAAGGGTCAAGGGCATGGATTCTGGAGTTGGCTCCAGCCCTTTGGGCAAGCCACTTCACACTTCTGTGGCTTGGTTTCCTCACCTTTAGTGGGGTTAATATTTAATTTCCTGAGGCTAATCCCGTCTGATAACATGGCGGTGGCTGCAAGATGACAGGGCGACCCTCACAGGATTAGGGAGAGGATTCAGGGACTCAGTTTGTAGCATAGTGCCTGGCACATAGTAAGTGCTCAGTAAATCTTTATCGCATGTGTGAACGAGTAAATGGGACCATGCGGAAGAGTCCCCTGCCTCCTGCTCTTCCACGAGTGACTGCTGGTGATTTTTATCGATATCAGCGCTTGTCTGACAGAAATACAGCTCGACACTGGGTGTTATATGGAAACCAACTTGACAGTAAACTATTATAAAAAAAGAAGAAGAAGAAAGAAAGAAATATAGCTCGAGCCGCAAATGTGAGGCGTGTGTGATCTAAGATACTCCAGTGGCCCGGGCAAAAGAGTAAAAAGGAAACCAGGTGGAAATTAATGGTAACAACTGAACTAACAATAGTTTATTGACTCTGAATCTGAAACGTTATCATTTCAATGTGTAATCACTATTTTACATTCTCTCTCTCTCTTTTTTTTTTTATCCAAAGTGTTGGGAATCCAGTGTGTACTTTGTACTCTGGGCTCGCACGCGCCACATGGCGACGGCCCGGCAGCCACGTGTGACCAGTGGCTCCCGCACTTCTGCCCCGTACAGGGTGGGAGGGTCTCGAGTGGGACAGTACTGCCCCCTTCCTGTCCACACCTGTGTAGGTGCTCCGGCTGTACCACGGACAGCGCCTGGTGGTGCCGGGAAATGTTATCCCACCGGGGGGTTCGGGGTCTTGTCTCCTGGCATGTAAACCACACCCTGAACCTGCTCTCCGCCACTTTTACTTGCACTTTAGTCCCAAAGTCACCGGCACAGTGATGTCTCCCTTCCCTCCTTTCTCGTAGTCTGGCCCCTGAGTCCCCATCCCCGGACAGCAGTGCCGTGTCAGCGCGGAAACAGCTGCCGGGCAGCCGCCTGTCTTCTCTGTCCTCCCAAACGGAGGCCACCTCGGCCGGGGACCAGCACAGCGGCTCCAGGGAGCAGCGCAGCACCAGCGTGGACCAGTCCAGCACCGACTTGGAATCCACCGATGGGACGGAGGGGCTGCCCGCGCCGGACGCCTGCCCTGCAAGGAGTGTGGACGACTTCTCCTTCATAGATGTGAGTCAGTAACTGGGAGCACGTGTTGGGAAGTCATTCCTCCCTAAAGGGCTGCTCTGGCATCTCTGAGCCAGTAGCCCCTCCCGGAGGGTAGGATCCGTGTGCCAGGGACCCCTGGGGCAGGTGCAGAGGGCACGGTCTGAGATGGGACTGATGTCCGCAAGGTAGCTGGGACCTGCCATTGACCCGCAAACGTCTTCACCTCTCCGAGCCTCGGCTTCCTCATGCGCCGATAAACCAGCACGATGGGCTCCGTGATCTCAGATGCGATCACGTGTGTTCACCTTACAGCTGATCGCAGCCCAGACCTGTTAGGTCAGCAGGACGTCCGAGGGGGTCTGCCTGGGGTTTGCCATTCCCGGCATGCCGCGCCTGGAGTTTGTTCGGACCCAGTCTGCCGGGCATCCGCACCAAGGCCTTGCTTGGTGGGATGTCTCTGGTCCCAGGGATCCCTGTCTCTCTAAACGTGTAGGAGTGGTTCCCGGAAGGGGAGCCCCCTCGGGCATGGACAGCCTCGTGTGGGTCCCCGGGGGCAGCCCCTAGGACTCAGCTCTTCTCGGTCCCGAGCGGAGCCAGCTTCCCAGATGCCAGCCGCCCAGGCCCAGCGGCATCCTACCCCAGCCCCTTCCCCGCCAGCGTCTGTCCTCTGCACCCACAGGAGCCTTTCCCATCTTTGAAGCCTTACTGTTCTCCTTCTCTGACATTAGGGCTACCCCCGCCCACCCTCCTGTGGATGCATCATCTAAATGGTGCAAAATCTAAAAGCAAGCCGCTGTCTTCGCCCACACTCTTAGGGATGGCTACCCCGATTCTCCCCAGAGAAGGATCCCCGCTGCTTTGGGAGAAAGGTCTTCCTCCGGGTCCTCAGAGGGAATGCCCCCTCCTAGATATGGTCAGGGTCTCTTAATGGCACCTCTGGGTAAGGAAGGACAGAGATGGGGAGAGACACAAAGTCTCTGTTGGGCCACCCCCTATAGAAACATGGACTAAGGATTCAGGTAGGTGATGGGTTCAGTTATTCATTCAACAAACATTTACTGAGCTCAAGCTATGCACCAAGCATTGCTGGAGCTTCCGTGCTTGTATGACATCCAGTCCTCTGGACTTACCTTCTAGAACATTAAGCAGCGGCCATTATACATATAACAGCATCGCCAGCAGCCCCTGGTCCCTGAGTGTCGGTCCCTGGACTGCTCGCCTGTCAGTAACCCCAAGAGGCAAAAATTGCTGCCCCATTTTGCAGGTTTTAGGGGAGCCAGTGAGTGGCTCAAGGGCAGGTGTCCCCGAGCACAGGTCCAGCAGCTTGTTGAAGGCGCACTGAGGTCTCCCTGCCCTGCCCAGCACCACTCGGGTCTCCCGTGGGGGCTGTTTGGAGGTAGAAAGGGAAGGCGAGGCACTAAGGTGTCCAGTCCCTGCCCCAGCCTGTGGCCGCGAGGGCAGCCCTGGGAAAACAGAGCCATCTGCCCCTCACGGTAGTCCCCTCCCCACCCTGCCACAGTCTCTGAGTCTGAAAACCTGGCTCTGTGCCTTCCGTCCCTCCCCTCCTTCCCCCGGCCCCATCAGGTCCCGCCGCTGGATGCCATTGTGACCCCTTTGAGAAGCAGCAGGGCAGACATTAATCCCCTCCTCCATCCCCAGTGTGGTGGCCGCCGCTTCCCAGCTGTGGGAGACGAGTCACTGAAATTAGCCCGCCGTCACTCATCTAAAGAGGCTGTGGGTGACGGCATTTCTCCAAAGTAGCCCTGAGCGGGAGAACCCAGCCTTTCAGGCAAGCACCTGTGCTGGCCGGTGTGAGCCTGTCAGACAGTGTGAAACCAGGACTTCCCACACCTGGGCCCCCCCGAGTTCTCCCAGTCGCTGAAGGAGGCAGAGCCTATTGGGATATTCCATTTTTATAAAGAGGAACATTCAGGCTCAGAGAGGTGAAGTCCGCCACTCAAGGTCACACAGCCAAGATCTGAACCAAGTGGAATTTGAACACAGAGCTCTGAGTGCTTCCCCAGCACCCCCCCACCCCACCCCCCTGCCCAGGCCATCTCGGAATGAGTGGCTGCCCATCCGTCTTGCTGGGCCCACCTGGAGGGTCTGCAACCCCCGCCCTTCCCCTGTGGGAGGTCATCACCTTGGAAGGCATCACTGACCCTCTGCCCGCGTCAGCTCAGAGTGTGATGCTTGCAAACAAGTGTTTGGCGTCAGGCGCATTGCCCTGCCCGCCCCTGCCCGCCCCTACGTGCCCCTACCTGCACCCTGAATTATTGTGAGCAAAGCAGGGGCCACACACAGAATGCCTCAGCTCACGGGCTCTGCGTGGATACAGGTCCTACCAAGATTTAGTGAGATGATGTATTCGGTTATTCATTCAACGTGCAAACGAACATTTATCAGGCTCCTGCTGTATACCAGCGCTGCTCTAGCCCCATGACTCATGAGGAAGGAAAGGGCATTTTCGCTCCTGTCCACTAGGGGGCTGGCACCATGCTGGCACATTCAGAGTTTGGTTCACAGAGGAATCTAGATATGGTATGTTTCACGGAGGGATCTAGGTTCCTGGGCTGAGGTGCCCCACGTACCCCCTAAACAGTGGCTTGTGTATCAAGGAGGCGATGCACAGCCCCTGCCAGTGGTGCCCTCAGTTAATGGCTCCCTTGCTTTTCTCCTTCCCCCTCCCCGCCGCTCCCAAAGCAAACCTCAGTTCTCGACTCAAGTGCCCTCAAGACCCGGGTGCAGCTGAGCAAGAGAAGCCGCCGCCGGGCTCCCAGCTCCCACTCGCTCCGGCGCAGCCGAGTTAGCCAGTCGGAGAGCCGGTCTCCTTTGGAGGCAGAGGCTGACAACGCATGGATGTTCAAGGACTCAACGGGTATGCCCCGTCCTCCCTTCTCCCCGGAGACCACACTGAACAGCAGGACGGATCTGGGTTAGACACTGAGCAGCACTTCCTGCCCTTGTAGGCTGCAGGATTGGAGAACATAGTTACAGAGGAAACTGTGCTCTCTCATTCTACAGACCTTGTTAGAAACAGGTGAAAACAGCTTTTCCTGGGATGACATATTAATTGGGGCTCCACGGGTTGCAAAGGACAGAGACACAACTTAGTAGGATTTTACGGTTTCTGCCTTTACCCTTATTAAATTTACTCAGACTTTTCTAGGTCTTTAAAGACTTGCTGGTCTTTGTCCAGATTCTTGAGTGGACAGATTAGATCTATTTATCATCCACCTTTTTTGTTTCTAATAAATTATTATTATTATTTTAATGTTAATTATTTTGATAGAGACACAGAGTATGAGCGGGGAAGGAGTGCAGAGAGAGAGACACAGAATCCGAAGCAGGCTCCAGGCTCTGAGCTATCAGCACAGAGCCCGACGCAGGGCTTGAACCCACAAACCGTGGGATCATGACCTGAGCCGAAGTCGGACGCTTAACTGACTCTGCCACCCAGGCGTCCCTCTAATAAGTTATTAAGGCTACACATTTTCCTCTAAGGACTTCTTTGGCTGAATCCTGTGCATTGAATCTTAAAGAGCCAACAGGAACTAGCCAGGGAAGGGTATTCCAGACAAAACTATCAATGGGATCAAAGGGACAAGCATGTAGAAAGAACATCTGTGTGTGTGGCAGGGGCCTAGGTGGTTCAGGGCTGCTCAGGCCAGGAGTAGCAGGGATTGTGCCAGAAGGGTGGGCACAGGCCAGCTCATGGACAGTCGCAAGCCTTGCTAAGGAGTTCAGCTTTGTGGGGGGCGGGGAGCCATGGAGGAGTATTAAGAAGCAACCTCTTCTTACAATGGAAAGCATGGCAGATGACCTCCCCGCTCTACACAGACACAGGCCCCCAAACGCCATTGCAGGGCCTTTGACCCCTTGGGGTTCACCCATGGCCAGCAGTGGGGTGTCAGACCAGGCTCGGAGCTGAGTGAGGGCCCCTAGCTTCTGACCAGACGCCTTAAAGAAATGCTTGGAGGGTCTTCCCTCCCTCTCCTACATCATGTTTGTGAGTAAGGAATACGACTTGAATAAGACTTCTCTCTGCACTTTCCTGGGTTTTCTGAGCCAAATCCCACCCAGCGGCCTGGAGCCAGTGAAAACCGATGTGGGCGGGGCGCCTGGGCGACTCAGTCCAGCAAGCATCCGACTCTTGATTTCAGCCCAGATCCTGATCTCAAGGTTCAGTTCGTGAGACCAAGCTCTGCATGGGGCCCAGCGCTGACAGTGCGAAGGAAGCTTGGGATTCTGTCTTTCCCTCTCTCTCTGCCCCTCCCCGACTCGGGTACACACTCTCTCTCTCTCAAAGCAAACATTTGAAAAAAGCCAATGTGGGGACCGAGGCGCACCAGTACCCCCAGCTGGAACATGGCAGCATCCTTCTGGTTCCCGGCAGCCTTGAGGAGCCAGCCTGGGGCTGGGGAGGGCCTGGGGGTAGGCCTTCTGAGCCCACCCCAGCTCCCTGCATGGCCTGGGGGGGTCCAGAGGAGCAGACCTTGCCTGCTTCCTCCCCCACCCCTCCCCGCACTCCTCACTGCTTTCAAGCCCGAGCCGGGGAGGCTAATGCCCTCGCTCCTCATTCCTGGAGGCGTGGGGACATGCAGTCCACACCCCCAAAGTGTCTCCTATGAGGCCGATGGCGATGCAGTTAAGTTCCTGAAAGAGGGGGGCTGGGGCGAAGGGAAGCGGCTTCCTGGTCCGGCTCTGGGCGGGCCTTCCATGAGACACACGGAGCCCCCCGCCCCGTCTTCAAAGAGCCGCCGCCGCTGGCTGAAAGCGTTTGTGTCCTTTGCTCCGCCAAAGCCTCCCTTCTCTTACCCTGACTTGAAAGGAGCCGGGAGCCAGGAGGTGGGTCTGTCGTGCCTTCTCCTCCCAGGAGAACACGGTCATACTGTATTGTCGGTGTTGGGGCACCTCCATTTGTCCTCATCTGTACAATGGGCCAGTGATCCGTTCCGGACCCGGCCGGTGTGAGGACCGCGTGAGGGACGTGTGCGGGGCACCTGCTGGCCGCCTGTGACCTGCTCTCTTCTTTGCAACAGAAGAGAGATCTCCCAGGAGGGAGGAGTCCGACGAGGAGGAGGAGAAGCCACACAGGGCTGAGAGGACCCCCGCGGGCCCCCCCCAGAGGATGCCCGTGTTTCCAGGCATGGACCCGGCCATGCTGAAGGTACCGCTCGTCACACCCAAACCACCCTCAACCTTGGCAGCAAAGAGAGCGGGTCTCTCCCATGTTCTTCCCCCCCCCTCCTTCTCTGCCTTCCCGCCCTCTGTTCCTCTCCTTCCCTCCCCCCTCCCTCCCTCTGTTCTTCTCCT
>NW_027529573.1:6350338-6351249 GCF_008692635.1 Crocuta crocuta | reverse complement strand
CCTCCCCCTTCCCTTCCCTCCCTTCCCTCCCCCTTCCCTCCCTCCTTCCCTTCCCTCCTTCCCTCCCCTTCCCTCCCTCTGTTCCTCTCCTTCCCTCCCTCTGTTCCTCTCCTTTCTTCCCTCCCTCTGTTCCTCTCCTTCCCTCCCCCTTTCCCTCCCCCCTTCCCTCCCTCTGTTCCTCTCCATTTGTCAAACTGTTGGACTCACAAGAAGTTGCAAAAACAGTACAGGGAGCGCCGTGCATGCCTCGCACGGCTTCCCCCAGCTTCATGCGACCAGAGTCCGTGTCATTTTTTGCAAAAACAAGAAGCCCGTGAACGGCAGATGCACGCTTGCCCCTGTGGTTGAGTTTATAGGCCTTTGAATCAGGAATGTCTTGCAGCCCCTGTGTGGGGCCAGAGGTTTTCTGGCTTTATTTTCCAGCGTTGGAGCAAATGCTGTCTTCTGGGGCAGCCTAACGTAGTGGGCGGTGGAGGCCCGGGGGACGCCCCGCGCGAGCTCCCGAGGCCAGTCCTTGGGTCCCCGGACACAGCCCAGGCCCCTCATGCTGTGTGGATGAGGCTCTCGGGACGCGTTTGCTCTGGTTAGCATGAGTTCCTCGGGTCCGGCGGCCACACCGTGTGACTTGCACACTCTTGGCCACGAGCAGCGCTTGGCCATCAGGAACCGTCAACAGAGGCCACCAGGCTTATGGTGGAAGGAGCCCTGGGGCTGGGGTTGGGGTTGGTCAGACCCAGGGCGAACGCCAGCTCTTGAAAACTGTGACTTTGGGTAAACCGCTTGACCTCTGACCTTTAGGCTACTCCCGTGTACAATGGGGAAAGGCAGCCTCTACCTCGGAAGCGGGCCAGCGTGTGTCATATCAGTGAGGCCTGGCAGAGTCCAAACGGCGGGTGCCCAGTGCACAGATC
>NW_027529573.1:6322577-6350258 GCF_008692635.1 Crocuta crocuta | reverse complement strand
CAGCCGCGACGGGGGCCGCCCCAGCCTTGCCTGGGGACAGCTGTCCCCTGCCGCCGGCACAGCCCCGGACCCCCTGGGGAACTCTGCACTGTCCCGTTATCCCAGCCCCAGCCAGGCCCTCCAGAATGGGTGAAAATCCACCCCGCTTTCCTCCTGCGGGAATCTGGTAGTGAAAACCTCGTCTTACTCATGTGGACACAGGACCAAGGAGCTCAGCAGAGCCGAACGTCCCTCAGGATGAGGGAGGCCATTGGCTCCACGCCCGGGTTCTCGGGACGTTAGAACACCCTGTCCTGACACATACAAGTGGTGGCCCTTCCCTTGAAGACAACGTGACTGTGCGGGGCGCTGACGGCGGCCCCTCGGGCCCAGTGGGCAAGGCGGTGGCATGGACCGCAGGCCTGGCCTCCAGGGTCAGGCTGGGTCTCCCGCCTGGGTCCAGCTCAGGTGTGGGGCGCTGTCGTCACCATGAAGTGATGGTGCCATCAGACGGGACCCTTCCCCAGACCAGAGGCACTTACGGGCTCGGCTCTCTTCTCTCCCCAGGCTCAGCTGCACAAGAGGCCAGAGGCGGACAGCCCGGGCGAGACCCCAGGCTGGAGCCCGCAGCCCAAGACCCCCAAGTCCCCGTTCCAGCTGGGCAGCCGTGTGCTTCCCTCCAGCATGGAGAAGGACGACAGGTGAGGGGCCTGGGGGCGAGGCCCCCCAGCCCAGCCTCAGGATGCACTCTGGGGGGGCCGGAGGGGGGCGTTGCTTAAAAGTGACCAGAAAGGGAGTTTCAACCGTTTTTTTCCCTTTAGAAGCAGAACTTTGATCACTCGAACTCTCGGCAGCCTGATGTCTAAAAACCCACCAAGGGGGGGGCACATGGGGGGCTCAGTGGGTGAAGCGTCCAGCTCTTGGTTTCAGCTCAGGTCATGATCTCGCGGTTTGCGGGTTCGAGCCCCACGTCGGGCTCTGTGCTGTCCGCTCAGAGCCTGCTGTGGGTTCTCTCTCTCCCTCTCTGCCCCTCCTCCACCCGCACGCTCTCTCTCAAAAGTAAATAAATAAAGGGGCGCCTGGGTGGCTTAGTCGGTTAAGCGTCTGACTTTCGCTTAGGTCATGATCTCACGGTTTGTGGGTTCGAGCCCTGCGTTGGGCTCTGTGCTGACTGCCAGCTTAGAGCCTGGAGCCTGTTTCAGAGTCTGTATCTCCCTCTCTCTCTGACCCTCCCCTGCTCACGCTGTCTCTCTCTCTCCTAGAAATAAATAAAAATATTTTTTAAAAAAGTAAATAAATAAACACTTAGGAAAATAAATACAAATAAAAACACACCGAGGTGGGGGTGGAGGACCAGGAATCAGGGCAGCTGGCCTCACTCTTTTCCCCTACTCTCCACATCCCACATGGAATCCCAGGGCTCTGTTGTAGGAATACTGCTGACCCAGTCCAGCCTTCTCCAGACCGATGGGGAACCTGAGGCATCCTCCCTCCTCTTACCCTCCAGGGCAGGGCCTCCGTCTCAGGAGAATCAGGGAGACCCGGGAAGACGGATAGTAGGGCACAGCCAGGCTGACAAGATTGACTTAATTCAGCCGCCCTGCCTGGAGCCACACGACACAGAGATAGCCCAGCCCAGCACCTGCCCCTCCCCCACCCAGGGGGCTCCCAGACCAGCTGCTTTAGCAGCTGGGGGTGGAGGTTATGGAGCACGCTTCAGGGGCATTCAGATTGCACACATCCCACCTCCGGGCTTCATCCCAGAGGTGTAGCTTGGGGACTGCGTGGCCTAGGAGAGTCACTGGGCCTCTCTGCACCTCAGTCCCCTTGTCTGCAAAATGGGTTGACTCACCATTCTGACCTTCCAGGGTGGTCATGAAGACGAAATGGGGCCGCTGGCTTGCAGATGTGCTCAGCAAAGGACAGTGGGAGTCCTCTCACGGGTTAACACGTGACAGTTAGGGATTGTTCACGCTAACACCGTAATGTAGTGACTGCTGTGACAGAGCAGGGGTTGGCAAGCCCGAGTCCACGGGCCAAATGCAGTCTGCTGTCTGCTTTTGTAAATAAAGCTTTATCGGCCCGTGGCCACACCTGCTCCTCTCTGTATTGTCCACGGCTGCTCTCCTGTTTACAGCTGCAGAGCTGACTAGCTGTAACAGACACCCCGTGCGTGATCCACAAAGTCAAAACTACTTACTCTCTGGCTCTTATCTGACCCCGTGCTAGACAAAGGACTCCTAACCCAGACGTGAGGAAGAAAAATGCAGAAAAAGGCTTCTAAGAGAAGGAGTTGCCTGAACCGACTCACAACAGACAAAGATGGCAGCGTGAGGGGGCCCCAGTCTGAGGTCACAGCATGTGCAAAGGCCCGGAGGCGAGATCTCACAGGGAGCTGCAGGCAGTGCATAGTATTAGAGCACAGGGTGGGCTGTGGGAAGCAAAAGACAAGAGGTTGAGAGAGAAACAGGCTACAGTTCAGATGGTGCCTCTCATGCCCTGGAGACACGAGAATCGCAGGGCTGCCCTGGGGTCCGCTGAAGGCTCTGGAGTTGCTCTGGGGCTGGAGGAGCCCCCAGACTGCGGTCTCAGAGGCCCCCCTGGAGGCCTGGTCTTGTGCCTCCGCCGTCAGGCAAGGCTTGCTTGGGTTAGCCCAGAGCCCTGTCTGCCCCAGGGATCTGTCCTTCCTCGCAAGCAGCCCTCCCCTCCCTCATGGGGCCATGGGGTCAGGGACACTCCCTGAGAAGGGCATAGGTTGGGTCTTGTGAGCACTCCTGTTTGAATATAAAAGTGGTGTATGCACACCATAGAAATTTTGGAAAATATAAAAAGAATATAAAGCAGAAAGTGAAATCTCCCATGATTCGACACCCCCGCCCCCCCAAGGACCACCGGTGTGATCCTGGGCACCTCTCCTTCCCATCTGAAGTGTTTAGATGTAGCTGAGATTACAGCGTGTGTGTATGTAGCTCACTCTCCCGTTAACATGTTTCACGTGACCGTTTTCCCAAGGCCATTAGACGATCTTCATAAACACGATCTTTTTCTTGCAAGAAATTTCAGAGAATGAGGACTTTCTTTGTTGTGTTTGTTAAAACGGTACGTTCTCATTACAAGCAATTTGGAGAACACAGCAAAGTTCGTGAAGAAAGTAAAAAACAAAATACTCAGAAGTGTCACCACTGAGCTGGTAGCTGCTCAAATGTATTCACTTAGGGAAATGCATCGACCTGTGCACTTGTGGTTGGAGTGCTTTTCCGGGTGTGTGTTCTTAAAAAACAGCTGAAACAAATCTTAACCTCTTCCAAACAAGCATTTGTTAATTATTTGGTAAACATAAGGCATATCTACCTGTGTCTTATGGACAATATATTAGTCAGTGTCTTCCAAAGAAATAGAACCGATAGGATGTATATATACATACACACACACAGAGTAGGAAGAGGGAGGGAGAGAGGGGGGAGGGAGAGGAGAGAGGAAGGGAGAGAGAGAGGGCTGGAGGGAGAGATTGATATTTAAATTAAGGAACTGGCTTACACGATTATGGATGTTGGCAAGTTCCAAATCCTCAGGGCAGGCCAATAGGCTAGAGACTCAGGGAAGAACCAATGTTGTAGTTTGAGTCCCCAAAGCAGTCTGTTGTCAGATTTGTGGGGAGCTCAGCCTTTTTCTATTAAGGTCTTCAACTGATTGGACGAGGCCCACCCATAATATGGAGGGTAATCTGCTTTACTCAAGGTCTACTGATTTAAATATTACTTCCGTCTTACAAAAATGGCCTTCACAGAATCATGTAGAATAATGGTTAATCAAATACCTAGGTCCTGTGACCTAGCCAGGTTGACACATACAAATAACCGTCACAGGCGTTTTCATGGGTGGAGAGCTGGAAGGATGGAGGCATGCCTGGGTGACAAACAGAAATAATTCTGTGTCACCATGACTTCACAGTGCAGATTATGTCATAGAACGGGCGCACCCCAATCTACTTAACGTTCCTCGTCGCTGGGCGCTTGGATTCCTGTTTCTTACAAATCTGTCACATCCACACAGGCGTCTTTCCTCCCTGCCAGTGCCTGGCTCAGTATCGCCTCGGTGGCACGGAGGATGCGCAGTCGAGTACCTCACAGCCCCACCTACAGGGAGGCCTCAGTCTGGCTCACACTTGACTCTCACTGGCTTTGTGGTTTCAGGTCGGAAGAGCCCTCTCCCCAGTGGTTAAAGGAGCTGAAATCCAAGAAGAGGCAAAGCCTGTATGAGAACCAAGCTTGAGCAGGTATGAAGGGGCGCAGCAGGAGAATGTGGATGGAGCCTGCTGTCTGCAGTCAGGAACCTAGGCCAGAAGGCAAAGGGTTGGAGACTTTTGAACCCTAGGAGAGAAAAGGGAAAGTGGGTGCCGGTGTTCTGGGTTCCGGTCAAGAGGGTGGTGATGATCTGTTTCCTCTGAGGGGAAAAAACCCAGGTGGACAGCCTGGTCGAGGAGCCAGATAACTTGGGCTCTGGGCTCATGCACGTTGGCTAGCTCATCTCAAAACGCTTTCATAAAGTGGAACAGTGAGACATCAGAGATTAGCTTAACCCAAAATGTCCCCAATTTTTACATTCATACACAGCCTGCATAATTAAGAATTAATTTGAAAAAAAAAAAGATTAAAAAAGTCAAATGATTGGAAATGCCCCAGTGTAGGTCCCAAATGACTTCAGATCTCTAACTTCAGTTTCCTCATCTGTAAAATGGGCTAATAGTGCCCATGTTGTCAAATGGTCCCCAGGGCTCCGTGAAGATGCACTAAAGTGCTGGCGCTTAGTCCTAAGTGTAGGAGTGTGCCGTTCATGCTCCTTAAATGTCCTGTCCGATGTGAGTAGCACGGGAGCCCCGCCAACCCCTTACCCACAAACCTCAAATCCAGAAAACACTGGCAACAAAGCATTTTCATGAACTATTTAGTGGCAAAACCTGACCTGCATGGATGTCTTTACATTACACTGCAGGCATATTATAGGGGCGCTCCATGATATATACGTATGTTAGGTAATATATATATGCATGTGTATATGTGCGTATAATAAACGCGTCCCCCCCCCCAAATCCTAAATCCCATCTAAATCTGTGCTCAGTTTTGGATAAAGAATCAGAGCCTGTGTTTATTTTGTGTTTAGTGCCATACATGTAGTACCTCAGTTAAACGTACAGAATTCCACATGAGGGAACTGAGGCTGGAACCCTGACCTGACTCTAAATTTCACATTTGTTCCACTGAATCTGACCACCTGCCACCTTTCCCGCCCCCCTCCTCCGGAAAAAAAGGTCATCTTTCCTGACCTGCGGCTTGTGGGGATGGCCGTCTTGGAGAATATACCCAGGAAAGGCTTTCAGGCTTAATTGCAGAGGCACATAGGGTCACGTGTTCCCCTTGCTGACCTCAGGACTGTCACTTCCTCTCCGGACAGGGGACACTGCCACGTCTAATGAATAGAAGCCTTAACTGTCGGAATCCGAGGACGAAGCCACGCTGCTGCCACTTCTTCCTGCACATGATTACCTGCCTGGACCCCTCCAGTCGGGTGGAGAACACTGTGGGGGGGCCCCTGCCCCTCGGCAGGCTCGCTCCGGATCAGGGTGGGAAGACCCACCCTCCATAAGCACTTGCACATCCCCCCAGGCAGCACTTCAGGCTGAGGAAGGAAACAAGTCTCCCCAGAACTGTCCATGTTGGTGGTTTTGTGTTTTACATACAAATGTGCATTTCTACCCACCTGAGACTCCACTCCGGGAACATGGGTTTGAGGCTGGAGCGTCTCCCTGGGTTTTGGAAAATCACCTGTATTGTGAAAGCACTTCGTCCTCCAACACCCACGCAGGTCTCTTTCAAGGGCATATTTCCAAGGAAGAAGAAACCATCTGTTCCCTGCTGTAATTGTGGTCCAAGGCAGTGTTACGGGGTTGGGGTTCTGATTGATTTTTTGGCGAGTTCTGTCTCCCTCCCTCTCAAAGAATCAGCAGTTCCAATTTTTTAAACCTTTCAAGAGTATTAATCCTATCAGTGGGGCTGTGTCCTGTCTCATTATACGTCTTTTTTTGTTTGCTTTAGAAGGCGTTAAAGCAATAATTCAGCCAATTTTCTTTGGAATTTGATATGTACATATGTTTTTTTACGTTAGGGAGCAGAAGGAAAGATGTGTGAAGAGTTTGCTTGACATATTCGATCATCTCAGGTTATCCTATCCCTGTCCATGCTTTGAAAACAGATTCTAATTGTCACCCTTTATACCAATTTTCTTGGTTTCTTTCCATCTGAGCTGTGATTTCTGTGGAGTGACCCTTGTCCCTTGGCCTCAAGTGTTCGTAAACTGGAGCCCAAATGGCAGTGCCTTCCCACTCAAACACCAGACCTGCCCTGAGAATCTTTTTCTCCAATCGTTTTTGAACACCACTCGAACCGCCAGTACGGAAGAACCTTTCCAAATAGGCCTTTGAACAAATGCACAAATGGGGTTCCTTTGTTTCTTCTCACCTCTTCCTTCTGCCGCTCCTCTGCCCACCCCCCCAACCCCACCAAGTCCACCTGACCAAGTGCTTATTTTAGGTGCAAACGCAGGAAGTGAGGGTCTTGCTGAAACTCTTCTCTGGACGAAAGTGCTAGATGCTAAGTGACAAAGTATAAGGTTCACCTTGCCTCTTTTTTTTTTGTTTTTTCTTGCTAGCTCTGAGCTCATTCCCAGGAATCTCCAGGACCTCTGGGGATCGTAGGCACTCTCTATGCTGTGTTTCTTTTTGGAAATTCTCAACACCAGCCTCTTCCACTTCTGAAACCCATGGCTCCAGCAAACATCCCAGTTGCCATAAACTTTGTGCCAACCTTGCCTGGGCCATTCATAGGGCACCCTGTGACTGCTGAGGGGTGCCAGGACTGAGTTGCCTAAGGCTGTATATGGAAAGGATGGGACACATGTACCCCCACCCGCTGACTTCCCAAAATGTGAAAATCTTTCTTGATAAATCCATTATTTGCAAACGGTGTCAAAACATACCTTTCTTCTTCCTGGCCATGTCTCCAGGAGTCTCCATTGGTCGCCCCATCTCTCATTTCCTCCCTTATCACCTTTTACCATCTCTTCCTTCTCTTGGGGGTGAGGGTGTGGGGGGAGAAGAGCAATCCTGTTTCTTCACGTTAAACCAAACGTCTGGGTCCTGGAGAGCAGTTGTGGTTCAGCACCACGGACAGGGCCTGGAGCCCCACCCCTTTCCCCCCTCCCCGATTGCTGTTGGCTGAACTTTGGCTACTGATGGGCGGATGTTGGACCCTGCTACCCACCCAAGCCTTTGCATCTGGAAGCCTCATTGCATCTGGATCTAGAGGTCTGGCGCTGCTTGGTAATAATTTGTCATTCTTTTCATCCCCCAAGTTAGTCGGCAATCAGTTCTCTGGGGCATTGGGTGGGATACTTCTAGGACCTGCTACTTTGGGTGTTCTTCCCTTTCCTTTTCCCTTCCTTTCCTTTTTTTTTTTTTTTAAAGATCCAGCTAATGTTTTAAAACAATTTTGATGCAATGGCTTTCCGGGTCAATATATCCCTTTTAAAGACACTCCTCATGTTCTGACCCTGACTCTTCCTGGCTCCTGTCTTTCTTTTCTTCAAGTGGTAAGGGCCACCTTGATACCATCTTGGACAGTAGGAATTTACCTGCTCAGTTCAATGAGAATATTGATACCCACTGTGCAACATTGTCCAATGCTTTAGCCCAATATATCCAACAGGAAAGAAAAACACTTGAACATGAGATTAATCTGGAGATCTTTTGCCTATCTTCCCACATCTTGGTTGGAAATAAAGGTCCATTCAATTCCTTGGTGATTAGGACATACAAAGTCCACTCCACCCCCAAAACGGACTAGAGCAGCCTCACCTCTCTACTGAAGAACCGACCACCACAGAGGGTCAGGAGCCACCTTCCCCATGCAGGTTCCCCACACGCTCTGGATCCCACTGTGACCATTGCAGTGATGTTAGAGGTGATTGATGCTTGGAACTCTTGCAAATAGCTGGGCACGTGTGTCATTGGTTTTTTCCCCTTTCTGAACTGAGCTCTTTGGCGCTAAGCGGGTGGTTGGATGCTAGTTTCTTGAGTTTGCCTGGGCCACCTCTGGAAATCTGTCTCTTCTAAAACTAACTTAATATGCCTTAATCATTTGTATGCATTCAAGTCACCTGCCCTCATCTGACTGCCTTGCTAGGGGCCTTTGGCTCTCATTAAATGAGAGTCTTACACTGAACACAAAACCCTATGTACGTACAATCTCTCCCTCTGTCTTCACACATGCACACGTGCACGTGTGTGCATGAGCGCGCGCACGCACGCACACACACACACACACCCTTTGCACATCAGCATTTCGATGGCTGGTCTTTTGATTTAGTCTGTATCTTTTTCCCCTCCAGTAGATGTCCTTCTTCACGGTTCTTTGCCTGATAAAAAACAGAGGCCTTTGGTTATGAAAGCTCGTGGTGAGACCTCAAAAATCAGTGTTGTGGAGAATTCCTTGGTGCCATCAGACAAACTCTGGTGAACCCAGAGGCTCGCATTTTTCGATGTTGGGGGTTTTGAGTGACACTCACCCGAGAGCCTCAGGTTGTCCAGGATTCAGGAAAAGGACAATCAGATGGGAGTTTTTCCAGGGGGACAAGCCAAGTCCTCTGCTTTCAGACAAATGTGTTTCCCTTTGCGCATCCTGGGAAGTGAGGCCAACTCTAGGTATTGCTAAGGAGCGCGACTAGAAATAGGCGCAGGCTTGAGGTTCCAGAGTTTAGGGTCCGTGCAAGGGATTCTGGGGGAACCCTCGATGTGCTTTCCCCACAGGAGACCTCAGCAGCTCCCGCCCGGTGCTGTTAGCTGCCTTGTCCACTCTTGCTTGTACGTGTTTTCATCAGGCACCTCTGGATTGCCCCATGGGCTAGGCGTGATCACAAAGCGAAAAACCCACAGGCACGTGGTCAGATCACCTCCAAAACCACTTTCTTAAAGGTGACTCGGGCCTGCATAGAGGACAGTGTCCCTCCCAGGGAGAATGCCGGCAGGCCTGCATGTCCCTCGCCCGTTTCTGTTTATCCCCCTTAAGTCCTTGTGGCTCCCCCTGTCCCACAGCCCTGTCCTTCAATACAGGAAGCTAGGCTGCTCAGCCTCTGTGCAAACTCGAATTTCAGGGTGAGCCTGAGGGGAGATGTAGAGGCAGGACAAAAGCCCTATCCAATGGGAGATGCCCCCCACCCCTAAATTCACCCCATGGCAAGTCACCACCGTAACGGAGAAATCTTCTACAGCCTCAGTTGTGCCTTTCTTCCTCCACCGTGTATTAAAATGTAGAAGCAAAACGCCCACAGCATCATGGTTCCGTGGGGCAGGAGGGACAGTTCCGACCTGGAGGGAGCCACTTGGAACAGGTCGGACCCACCCCACGTGTGGAAGGTGGTCCACCTTGGGCTATACCCACCTAGGATGCCACGGATCCAGGGTCTGCTGTGCTACAAGTCAACCCTGCTGGGATTCTGGGCAGACTAAGGTTCTGGAAACGTAGAGCCACATGGAAAGCCAGTCGGTGTGTGTGACAGGTCTTTGCCAGCCTCTGTCTTTTGGCTCCCACCACCCCACGCCTCTAGAATATGCTTTCTTTTCTTTGGATGGAGTCCTGTGGGGAGGGGGATGGAAATCTGGGTTCTGCAAAGTCAGCCTGAGGTTCCTGGAAAGTTAACCCTTAAAATCAATCTGCCTCTTCCCCTCCCCGCTGCCCCTGTGTCTCCTTACATAATCAGTCACTTTCCAGCCTGGTGCTGGAACATCTCCCTCTATGAATCTGACTGGCCCCTTTTATTGACAATCTCCAGTGGTGTCATGCCTACAAAAAAAAAAAAAACTCATGCCCTTGTCTAAAGAACAATTTGAGCTTTTCACTGGTCTCATTCCACATAGCCTTATAGATCCTGTAAATAGGGGGCTTAAAAATAATATGTTGTGTTATGGAAGATAATTTTGTACCGTGCTGTTTCCTAAATCATACTCATGTCCTAGAAGCGATGTACTTCCCAGATGGTTCTGATCCTCAAAACACTTTGTAAGATGGAGGGAGTGGAAATATACATAAATACACTATATATTTTCCTAGCTTTTCTTCTGGGTCCCTTCCTGAGATATCTGAGTTGCGGTAGAAAAGAAACTCTAGTCCCGTGTGTAGGTAAGTTAGACCTGCCTGCTGGCGTTCTTATAATTGCCTTATGAATTCACAAGCTCTGGGGGTTCTGAACAGAAGGTGGACGACAGGCACTTTTTCCAATCCCCGAAAGAATCTCTAATTGCGTGACTGAGAATTCATCTAGAAAAACCTATATTTTTAATGTTAAAACAAATGGGGCTTCCCGGACCTCACAGACAAGTGCTTTTATATTTTGTAACTGTAAAGAGGTTTCATACGCACAGAAGCGCAGTTGGGATTCCAGCCAGCTGCCATTACACAGGATGACCTTTGCATGTACAAAGATGTTGCATTCAGACTATGAAAACAGCAAATAAAGCTTCGATGCGAGTTGCACTGCAGAACTCCGGGGGTCAGTGTGTGGATGAATAGACTCTCCCATGCATGCATGCCCGTCTCCAGCTGAGTCGGTCTGTTGTCTGTGTGAGCTGGGGGCCACCAGCAGGAAGGGGGGGAGCTGAGGTCCCAGGAGAGAGGACCCATGGAGACACAGCAGGATTTCCATTCAGCGTGGAGTTGAATCCTCATTCTGCCCCCTCCTGGTTGTGAGGTGCCCCTGAGCACTGGAGCTCCACAATGCAGGTGCTGATGGTGAAATGAGTGGGCAAGAGTTTAAGGCAGTGGATTGTGAACCCCCCCTGCCATGACACCTAGCAAAGACGGGGACATTATTGGTGATTACAGAGAGGGACGGGAGATGCTACTGGCATCTCACAGGTAGAGGCCAGGGGTGCGGCTCGGTATCTCACAGGGCACAGGACAGCTCCCCCACCACCAGAAATTAACTGGCCTCGGATAGCAATAGTCTCGATATTGAGAAACCCCAGGCTAAGGAAACATCGCGTGTGAAAGTGCTGGGCCACACAGTAGGTCCTTTTATGACCCAGGGATCCTAAGGGACCTGATGGGATGAAGTCACACCAGATCCTCCTTAGACCTTCCCCTGTAGATCCCTAGCAGGTGGCGACTGCATCCCACAGCCACCAGCAGGAAGGAGTCCCATGGCTTGAACCGCCCGAGAAGGATCCTCCGTGAATGGAAGCCAGAGAGCCACAGCCCGAGCCGAGCACTGTTTCATGATGTCTCCATGGCTGTGCGTTTACCCACGGGGCCCTGACCTCCAGCAGCTCCCCAAGGTCACCTGCTTCCAGAGGCCGCTGCCGTCCGGCGTCTCATCACCATCTCCAGGGAGACGAGGCCACTGGGGCTCAGGCGGACCTGAGGATTTTAGCCAAAAATAACCACAGAACCAACCTGTTTCTTAACAATTCACTCCTTGGCCCTCTCCTCATTTTCGTCTTCCAACAATCCTGAATTATACNGGCTCGAACTCACAAACCGTGAGATCATGACCTGAGCCGAAGTCGGATACTTACCTGACTAAGCCACCCAGGTGCCCCTAATTATACTTTTAAAATGCATGGGCCTAGGTTTTTGGTTTCTGTTTTTCTGTTTCGGTTTTTTGTTTGTTTGTTTTTTGTTTTGTTTTGTTTTGTTAGTGGGTTGTGTTTTATTATGTGTCTGTTTTTTGTTTTGGTTTGGTTTGGGTTTTTTTTTTTTATTGTAAATAAGGTGACAATCATGACTGCCTTTATTTCTACTGGGGCTAAGATCTGGGCCCTGGGGCAAACCAGCCTCTCCCCCTCTCTGCCCCCTCTTACCCCCTCTCTGGGTAAGTGATTTCACCTCTCTGAACTTAGTTTCTGAATCGTCTATAAAATGGGGATCATAATTCCTCCCCTAAAGAGGACTGGGGGAGGGGTGCCTGGGTGGCTCAGGTGGTTAAGCATCTGACTCTTGATTTTGGCTCAGGTCATGATCCCAGGGTCATGGGGTCAAGCCCCACATCAGACTCTGTGTTGAGCATGGAGACTGCTTAAGATTCTCTCTCTCCTTCTGCCCCTCTCCACCGCCCTTCTCTCAAAGAAGGAAGGAAGGAAGGAAAGAAGGAAGGAAGGAGGGAAGGAAAGAAGGGAGGGAGGGAGGGAGGAGGCAGGCTGGGTGAAGATTAACAATGTTCATGCAGTTGGCACAGGGCCTTGCACATAGTACATCTTCAATAAATGGTAGCTGTTAGCTGTATATGCCTCTATATGAAGAAAACAAATCTTTGTTGGGTCTGTTATGGCAGCTCGTGGACACCCAATTTGTGGGTTATGTTGAGGATTGTCTGGCTTAAACTTTAGGCCGTGTGACACATGGGAAAATTGGTCTCAGGGTCCCTTGCTTTAAGAGCTGGTATCATTCCAAGGATGTCCCTTAGCGGAAATGGAAAACGGTGGCCCCAAGAAGCCACAGAAAGGGAGTTGGGGGGAACTGGAGAGCCCTACACCCTGATGCCCGCCCCACGGCGCTGTCAGGCTTCCAGCAAAGCTGACGAGGTCCCTCTGCCCCCAGGAAGCCATCGGGGGGCCATGGCGGAGGACGCAGGCACTGGGGCCTCCCTGGGCCCACTATTGGAGTGAGATGGCCCGAACGGAATCGGGTGGACAGGGGGCTGCCTCAGCAGGCTGGGATGTGCTGGGCTGTCGAAAAATGCCCATAAATAGGACGCTCCGAGCAAAGGCAGACTGAGTCTGCAGACGCTGCTGGCCCCTCTGTTCTTCCTGAGGCTACATCAGCAGGTTCATTCTGGGACGGACAGGGGCGGCGAGGCGGGAGCTGCCCGGCGGGCCCAGACCTTTGGGGATCGCCCTGGGGCGTGCACGGCTGGCCCCTGCGCAAACCGGGGACTCACTTAAGGGCTGGAGCCAAGAGGGAGGACCTGATCCAGCTACCAAGCCCAACTGATGTCAGAAGGGGTGGCCAGGGAAGGGGCCCTGGGCGCGTGCCTAGGCTTCCTCCTGAGCGCAGCTGAGGAAGGGGGCTGAACAAATTGGAGGCTGCCAACGACCCTGAGGGTCCTCCCTGAGCTGGGCCCGGCCCCGCATCCTGCTGAGGCCAGGCATGGACGAGACAGGCGTCCCTGGGCCCGTGTCCAGAGCACGCGGGCTCCAAAGCTGCACCTGCCCGCAGTGGGGGCGCTGGGGCCATGGGGGGGGGCACCAGGGGAGGTGTAGACGTGCGTGCCTTGTGGACCCCTGTGGATGTCTCAGATGGGCATGGCGTGTGTGTGAGAGGTGGAGGGAGGCTGTCGTGCACGGTGGTGTAACCTGACTGTGGACAAGGCCACGGGAGCTCACGTGTGTGTGTGTTGCATGCTGGGTGTGTGCTGATACACGAGAACAGTCCCACGTGCCTGTCCCAGAACAGTCCTGAGAACCCTCCCGCGTGACTTCCGCGGGGCCCGCCTTGTGTGTCATGGCCCCCCAGGGATGAAGGGAACTATCTCTCTGTGTCTGTGTCTTTAAGAGGCTGGTACACAGTAAGTGCTCCATAAATGCATACGGAGTAACTAACCAAATGTACGGAAACTGGGCCAGAGCCGGTGTCCAGGGATCTAGTCCCTCATTGTGCATTCTCTGGATGTCTGTCTGTCTGTCCATTTCCCGCCAGTCTGTAGTTTCCTGTTCATCCTGGTCACCCGGCCCCAGGCCAGGCACCCAGCAGGTGCTCACGGAATCTTTGGTGAACAGAGTAATGAATGAACAAAAGTCTGTAGCCCAGAGCGTGGAGGTGGGAGAGACCCCTATAGAGAAGCCCCACTGAAGCCCACCCTCTGCGCAGGGTCTGGAGGTGGCGCATCTACACAGAGCTTGAAAAACCCTGTTTGGGGGAAGCAGTTGGGTGTGGGGGAAGGGTGTGTGCTCTGGGGCGAGGCCCAGTCCTGGCCCCTCCCTCACTCTGTGCCTGGGGGCAGTGGCTTCACCTTGCTGTTTCCCTCTAGAAAACAGGGATCCTGATCCCACCCACTATCCCAGCCCTGTGGCCCAAGATAGGTGCTCGGTGAATGTTTGTCGAATGACTGAATGACCCAACGGAGTGCATAATGACCATGTGCCCAAAGCGGCAAGGGTCTGTAGCTCATCCTTGACTTCAATCACACCAATACCTGGTCTGCCCTGGTGGAGCTGGGGACTTACTTTTCTTTGGTTGAAGCCAGGCGTGTTCCCGGGAGATGGCGGACCAGCACGGAACGCCGGAGCAGGCTGCGGCTGGCAAGAGCCACGGAGGCCTCGGGGGCAGCTACAAGGTATGGGGAGCGGGTCCCAGGGGCTTGGGACCTGGGGATGCTCTTGGGCCTCAGGGACAGCTTCCCCAGCAGGCGCCCCCCATCCCTCCACTGCCTCCGGAAAGGAGCCTCCGGGGGCCAGGAAGACACCTCACTCCCATCACGCTTCTACTGCATCTTCCCTCTTCTGTGTCCTCGTATGCAGAATGGAGCCAGACACACATGCGCAGCTTGTCTCAGGGGGTACAGAGGCCCGAAGCTTTCAGGAGACCTCAGTCCAGTTCTCTGGCTCCTCTGGGCCTCGACGGCCCCATCTGAGCCGGTGCTAGAGCTAAATGTAAATGGCACAGCCCTGGACAGCTAAGGAGAACTCTGAGGATGTGCTGGTGGCTTTAATATTTTTTAATGCTCATTCGTTTTTGAGAGCGACAGAGTGTGAGTGGGGGAGGGGCAGACAGAGAGGGAGACACAGAATCCGAAGCAGGTTTCAGGCTGTCAGAACAGACCCCAGTGCGGGACTCAAACTCACGAACCGTGAGATCATGACTCGAGCCGAAGTCAGACGCTTAGCCAACTGAGCCCCCCAGGTGCCCTGTACCGGTGGCTCTAAAGAGAGTGGAAGAGAAGCAAGGCCCTGGGATTGTTGGTGCCACAGGGCTGGTCTAGGGACTTTTAAAGGCCTTTGCCAAGCCCCAGNACCGGAAGACAGATGCCACTGCCAGCCCTTCCTGGCTCTGCGGGCTGTGCCTTGTCTGTAGCAGTGCGCAGGAGAAAAGAGCCAGCCGACTTCGTGACTCCTGGTTCCTCCATCTAACTTGCTGTGCAGCCCAGGACAAGTGTCTTACCCTTTCTGAGCCTTCTATAGAATGCCCAGAACACATGTCTACAAAGACAGCTTGTGCTTCTAGGTGGATAAGAGAGGCAAAACCTTCCTCTTCTTTTGCAGCCTCTCCCTCTCTGGGGGTGGGACAGGCGACGGTCAGCCCACAGGCTGCGAGCTGGTGTCATTTCACATTAAGGGGAATATAGATTTCTGGGCTCTCATGAAATGTTTAAAACGGGGCCCACGTTCCCTCCCGGCCAAAAGCAGCTTCATTTCCTTCCCCTGGGTCATTTCACTCTGTCAGATTGGGGCCTGGCTCCTGCCAGATACTCTAGCTGCAATCCTGGTTTCACGGAGGTTCCTGGAGGCATTCCCCTAGTGGCCACCAGGGGGCAGTGCAAGCCCGCAGGCGATGCTGGATCTGAGTGGGTAGGAGACAGCGCGGATGGAGAGGAGGGATGGTCCTCCCGGCCCTGCCTCGGGGGAGGACTGTGCAGCCAGAGGGGCTAGAGGGGTGAGCCTGGGAGCCGACCCCGGTGGGGTGCTCAGGATGCTGCCCTTTCAGGTGATCGTGTACGAAATGGAGAACTTCCAGGGCAAGCGGTGCGAGCTCTCGGCTGAGTGCCCCAACCTGACAGAGAGCCTGCTGGAGAAGGTGGGCTCCATCCAAGTGGAGTCTGGGCCGTGAGTACCTGGACCCCCAGCCCCCTCCTCGCAGCCCCGAGCCTTTTGGGAGTCAGGAGGCCGGGGTTCCAGCTTTGGAGCTGCTGTGGGGCCTTAGGCAACTCCCATCCCATCTCTGGCCTCGGTTTTCCCATCTGTCAAATGGGGATAACAATGACATGTGCTTCCGAGAGAGTTTTTGTGAAAATAAATGGAAACATGCACATAAATATAATAAGAATGCAGAGGAGGAAGAGGAGGAGGAAGGAGAGGAACTGTCTTTGGATTACGTACTAGGTGCTAGGCATTGTGCTAGGGACTTTCCCCACACAGAGGCTGCACATAAAATAGAGCCTTCATACTATTTCCCGGGATGGTTTTCTGGCTCCGAGTCTCAGCGGCCGGTACGTTCCGGGAGCTCCTTTCATACCTGGACCGGGGATCGGTGGTAGGGCTGGAGGGAGGGTTCAAGGGCAACGTCAGCGGCTTTGGGGGCCCTTCTGTCATGAGACGTGGGTCGTCCCTCAGCTGCAGCCGCGCTGACCCAGGCCCGCGTCCTCCTGCAGGTGGCTGGCGTTCGAGCGCAGGGCCTTCCGTGGGGAGCAGTTTGTCCTGGAGAAGGGGGACTACCCTCGCTGGGGCGCCTGGTCCAACAGCCACCACAGCGACAGCCTCCTGTCCCTCCGGCCCCTGCACATCGTGAGTACTGCTCCTGCCCATCTCGGGGGGCTCCTGGGAGGGGGCCGGGCAAGCTCGCCGCACAGGCTTAGCTGGACTGGCTGGGGCAGGGCCCGCTTCAGCTCTGCCCTAAAAGGTTGTGTGGGCTGAGAAGCCGGCTGCCCTCCCGTGGTCACTGAGCACCAGGGTTCACGCCTTGAATTCCCCGGCACGGCACTGACACTTCCCTCTGTAACCCGGTCCACACGGTCCAGACCCAGATCGGCCCTGTGCTCAAGGCAGCACCCTGCGGAAAGTAGCTTCGGAAAGTAATAGCCACCCAGCTCGGGGTTTCCACCTGCCTTCCTCAGANCCCCCCCCCCCGCTCCCCCCACCCTCAGGGGCTGCCCCAGTGATTCTCCTTGTCACCGTCACTGATGCTACCTGATAACGTAGGAGGAAAGCTAAGAAGACCACAGTCAGAACCTGGTTTAGTCAAGGGGGAATCCTCCTACCTTAGCAATACTCATCTCCTTCCGGCCTTTCTGTGCCTCGGTTTCCCTATCGGCTAAATGATGGAGATTCATAAGAGCCGCAAGGCCCGCTCTCGGCTTTGTGGCTCCCGGCTCCAAGATTCCCGGGTAGACCAGCCCCGGGGGAGCCTCCCTAGCGTGTTTCTGCGTGACTGGCCTCTTTCCCGCACCTCAGAACGCTCACTCTGAGCGTGAGAGTGGCCGGCTCACCGCGTGGTCTCACTCCCAGGATGGCCCCGACCACAAGCTGCACCTGTTCGAGAGCCCGGCTTTCAGCGGCCGCAAGATGGAGATAGTGGATGACGACGTGCCCAGCCTCTGGGCGCATGGCTTCCAGGACCGTGTGGCGAGCGTGCGAGCCATNACCCCCGCTCTGCCCCTGCCCCTCCCCACTCTGGCTCCAAATAGAATCTCAATTTCTGTCCCCTGTGTTTTTTACACAGGGAAGCTCCCCAGTCCTGTAGGTTTGGGGTCCTTCCTTCAAGTTGGCTCTTTCTGCGCCAGCCTTGCTCAGAGCCCCACTCGAGGGCCCCCATGATGTGAATCTCTACCGTTCACCCTCCATGACCATTGGATTTCCAGGAAGCTTTGACCTATAGGAAGTTTTATCTTTATTTTTTAGTCAGGTGGAGTCTGTTCCTCTTACCTGTTTCCCATCTAGGTCCTCACTCCTTTTCTGAACATCCCCAGGCCCTGGCACTGATTCTCAGGGGTTCCCCCCCCCACAACCCTTGCCCTTCTTACCAGGGTAAGAAGTGACATGGTGGTTCTCTAGATATGACCTGAATAGTATGCCGCAGAGTGCATAGTACATCACCTCCCTCCTTCTAGGCTTAATATCTCTGTTAATGCAATCTTAGGATCACATTCCCTTTGTCAGTGACCACATCTCACTCTATGGGCTTGAGGTCTGGGGTTGAGCCTTAAAAGGTGCCACATCTCCCTGATCATAATTTATTCAACAACTCTTTACTGCGTATCTCTATGTGCAGACTACCGGGGCAACAAGAATTACACAGCCTCTGCCCTCAAGAATGTTAGCCTGCTAGGGAGACAGACAAGGGGACAGGCATCCACAATTCGTTGTGATAGGATTGCGATGGGGGACTCACAGGGGCTCTCGATTCAGCCTGGGGACATCAGCAAGGGCTTTCCTGGAGGAGGAGACTTACAGATTGAGATGGAAAGAAGATGAATGAAAGGGGAGGAATATGGATGAGGCCAGGAAGAGTATTCCAGGCCGAAGGAACAGCATGTGTAAGGGCTCAGAGACACCTCATTTCAAGCAAAGTAGCATAAGAGAGGCTGGAGTGTGGGGTGTGAAGAAGGCATGTTGGGATGTTTGGTGAAGGACCCGTGAGCAGGGTGGGGAGTTTGAACTCATCCGGAGGGCACTGGGGAGCCAGGGAGGAATTTAGGCAGGCGGAGAGCGTGGTCAGATGGCGGCTTTCAAAGGCTTGGTCTGGCTGGAGGCAGGAGGCTGACCGTCCTTACCGCAACCTTGGTTCCCGGCAGGTGGGTTGGCTATGAGTTCCCCGGCTACCGCGGGCGCCAGTACGTGTTCGAGCGGGGCGAGTACCGCCACTGGAATGAGTGGGACGCCAACCAGCCACAGCTGCAGTCTGTGCGCCGCATCCGGGACCAGAAGTGGCACAAGCGGGGCTGCTTCCTCAGCAGCTGAAGGGCGCCCAGGCCCCAGTGGCCCAGGCCCACCCTGGGGGGCAGCAGAGGCAAGAAGAGGAGGCTTCAGGGCCAGGGTGATGGTCTGCCTGTCCCCCCTCCCCCGGAATTTGCTCAATAAAGCCTGGGGCCGGTCCCCCACCTGCCATGTTCCTCTGCGTCACTTCTTGAGGGGGCTGGGGCTTTAGGGGTCTGAGAGTCTCCAGGGTGGGCTGGGAGCCGGGCCGGTCCCCCAGGCTCTGGTCCTTTTAGGCAGTCACATGCACAACTTGCACTGATTTTGTGTCTGTTTCCCTGATCTGTGTTTCTATCTGTCAGTCTGTCCATCCATCTATCCATCCATTGATCCATCCATCCGTTTCATCTTTGTAGTTTTCTTCCTTCAATCAATTTATCCACTCTTCCTCTAATCCCACATCTTTCTATCCATCCTTCCATCCATTGATCCATCAGTTCTTCTTTCCATCCATTCTCTCATTGATCCATCCATCTTATCTCTCTCCTATCCATCCATCCATCCACCCATCCGCCCATGTGCCCATCCACCCATCCGTCCACCCACCCAACCACCCACCCATCCATCCAAGCATTCATCCATTTATGCATGCATGCAGGCATGTACCCATCCATCCATCCCTTCAACCATCCATCCATCCACCAACCCACCCACCCATCCATCCAACCATCCATCCATCCATCCATCCATCCATCCATCCATCCATCCAACTATCCATCCATCCATCATCCATCCATCCATCATCCATCCATCCATCCATCCATTTATCCTTGCATCCACCCTTTCTTTCTCCCAGCCATCCATTTATCCATCATGTTCCCCCCACCATCTCTCTATCTGCCATTGTCTGTTTTCATTAATTTATTCAGCAAATGCCAGCCCTGTCCAAGGCCTGAGGACACAGCAGGGAACAAAACAAAGTCCGGCCCTCATGGGGTTCATCTTGGAGGAGAGGGATGGGACATTAATAAGCAAGTAGGTTTCAAATATAACATTAAGAGTTGGCAAGTGCTGTGGACAAGAAAGTGCAATATAATGATAGGAGTTGATGAGGGGGATCAGAGAACTCTGAGGAGGTGACATTTGAGCTGAGACTTGAATGAACCAGGAGAACATTCCAGGAAGAGGAATAATGGGTGTGAAGGTCCCAAGCAGGAGTGTGGCTGGGTGATGGAGACGTTGTAAAGAGGCCAGTGGGTCTGGAAGGGAGTAAGCGGTAGAAAGGGGGAGAGGTGAGAGAGGGTGTGGGGTCAGGGCAGTTAGGGCCCCGCAGACTCTTCTCTGAGGGAGGTGGGAGCCATGGAGAGTCTGAGCGAGGCAAGACATGATTTAACAGGGTCGCTCTGGCTGGGGCACGGAGTGTAGACCATGGGGCCAAGGCGGGACACAGGAACACCAGCCGGGATGCCCCTGGCTGAGCCCTGGCGGTGTCATTCATCTCCCTGACTGTCTTTTCCGTGCGTCCTCGTCCTCTGTGCGCCTCCCAGGGGCCTTCTGCTGCCTCGGCTGGGGCTGGGGGACGGAACCCACCTCCCTCCTCTGTCACGGCTCTGAGGCTCAGTGCCTCCATCTGGCCAGAGGGGGGCGCTGTGGCGGTGCCAGGCATCCATGGGAGTCCCCTCTGGCCCTGGTGAGAAGGGAGTGTCCCCTCTGCCAGTCAGGTGACAGCTGGCTTCTGCAGCCCAGGGACCCGCCCTCGGCCTTCCACCCCCGTGGGCCAGCCCTGCGTGTTTCCCTTTGTTGCCCTGTTGTGCCCAGAGCCCGTCCCAGCCACCAGCAGCCTCCCCAAGGTTGAGGCAGCTGGTGTGGGGGAGGCCTGAGGGGGCCTCGGGAAGGCACTGAAGAGAATATAGCAATTGTCAGCCACTTCAGCCTGCACATTTAAAAAATATACATGCACAGCCGAGAAATCACCTTCAATTATTTTTTACTTTGGTGTGTAGGGGAGAGCTGGGTGGGGCGTCAAGCTCGGGGTGGAGGGCGAGGGGCACCCAGCAACCAGGCAGACAGAAGGCAGGGTTGACTCCCGCTACGTGAGGATGGCAGCACCCCCATCTCCCCCTCCCCCAGACCCGCCCCCTCGTCCCTCTCACAGACCCTTGTTTTGCTTTATAAATCAGTCCTCACTGAAAGCCAGACATCATCTGAATCACCAAACCCTACGAATGACCTTGCAAGGCCCATTTCACAGATGAGGAAACTGAGGCTTAGAGAGACAGCATCCCCTTCCCGGGGTCACACATACAAGAAGTGCTGGAGCTGAGGTTTGTGCTCTGTGCGCTGACTCTGGGTCATCCTCCCCTGAGCCCCGTATGCTGTGATGTGTCCATCAGGGGCAGGGACACACGGCAGAGAAAAAACAACACCAGCAGCAGCGACAGTAATAATAAAAGCCACCACCCTGTTGTTCCCACCGCCCGTGCGCTGCGCACACTGCCCTGGGCTTTACGCTATCATCTCTAATCTACTGACAGGAGATACCCACCCTCGTGTGCAGAGAGAGAAACTGAGGCCCAGAGTGTTGAAGCAAATCCGCCCTGTGCCGGAGCTTTAGAGTGGTGGGATTAGGGCTCAGTTCTGCCTCCAGAACTGAGCTGGCTCCTCCCCGCCCACCCGCTGTCCATGCTGCGGCGGCCAAACTAAAGCCCCTCCGGCTGCTGCAGCCTCTGGCTGTGGCGGTGGCTGCCATTTATTGAGCGCCTACTGTGTTCTAGGCATTGGGCTGGGAGTTGTGCGTGCCTGTTCTCGGCGAACGCCACGGACAGTCACCGACTCCTGGGTAAAGGGTCCAGAGTAGGGCTTGCAAGGAGGCTAAATCCATTCTGGATCCGTGGGTCCCTCCCTCCTGCAGCCTGGACTTGGCCCCGGGCGCTGTCGCCGGGGCTGACTGTAGAGGTGGGGTGCCGCCGGACCCCAGTCCAGGAGGGACCCACGATGTCCGAGCGGCTGTCCAGTGCTTCGGACCCACACTAACCATCTGTGTCAGGGAGGGCTTGCTGTCTGCCCGCCAAGTACTCCAAGGCATATTTCCATTCCATCCTCCTCAAGGTCCGGGAAGCTCAGAGAGGCAGAGCCGACTGCTGGGCTCACACAGCCAGGGAGGGACAGAGCTAAGATTTGACCCCAGGCCTGTCTAACTCCAAAAGGCTACTCTTAGCTCCAACCTAGACTCAGGTTCTAGCGTCTGCAGGGATAGGACCTGAGCGGGACAGTAAAGTAAGGGTATCTCTTGGTGACAAGAGGGTGAGGGTGAGGGTCAAGAAACCACTTTATCTGTTTAATGGAGAGGCAGTGTAGACTACTAGTTAGGGGCAGCAAGGTCAAGGAGTTAGAGACTGAATGACTGAGTGGGGCTCTTGCTCCATTGCACCTGGGTTCCTTTCCAGGCTTTACCACATACTGTGTGTCTTCGGGCAAGTAACCGAAGCTCTCTGGGCCCGAGTGTTCTCATCTGCGACTCAGAGATAGTAACACTACTAGCTCATAGGTTGTTGTGAGGATTGACACGAATTTAATTTGCAGACAGGGCTGGGAACGATGGGTGAAACAGAGTCACGGCTAGGTAAGTGTTCCTCCTCGGCCCCACCGCCATCAACGATGGTGACCCTGGAGACGGGCTGCAGGGTTGTGGAGCGGAGACTTCCCAATGACTCGGGGACGG
This sequence comes from Crocuta crocuta, assembly GCF_008692635.1. Lineage (NCBI taxonomy): Eukaryota > Metazoa > Chordata > Mammalia > Carnivora > Hyaenidae > Crocuta > Crocuta crocuta. The sequence continues at coordinate 6,327,888 of NW_027529573.1, read as the reverse complement.
GGTTCATCCTAAGGACGCCAGTGCAAACCAGGAAATAAGGCGACCAGGCTGCGCGGCGAGAATCCCAGCTGCAAAAAGGCTTCACGGGGAAAGGGGGCCCGGGGGTGAGCAGTACTCATGGGGGCAGGACGGGGACCCAGGGACTCGGGAGCTGGGCTGGAGGCCCTGGGGGTGTTTTTCTCAGGCCCCAGCACTGGTGAGCCTCAGCGAATGCATCGCCTCCCCCCTCCCCCGGGTTCTCTTAGGAATTTCCTGCCACTTCATGTGGCCAGCTGCTCCTCTCTGCCATCTTTAGTCTGTCCCTGGACGGTAGCAGGTGCCGTGTGCATCCTCAGAGCCCTGAGAACTCACAATGTTGGTGGCTCAGTCAGCTAAACATCCGACTTCGACTCAGGTCATGGTCTTGAAGTTCATGAGTTTGAGCCCCGCGTCGGGCTCTGTGCTGACTGACAGCTCAGAGCCTGGAGCCTGTTTCAGATTCTGTGTCTCCCTCTCTCTCTGACCCTCCCCCGCTCACGCTCTGTCTCTCTGTCTCTTAAAAATAAATAAAACAGTAAAAACCATTAAGAAAAAAAAGAACTCAGAATGTTGGTGTGCCCGGGGCAGCTGGCATCCTGGGGGAATTGACAGCAAGTAGGTGTTATGACCCGTGCAATCAATGAGTCATCCAGGGGCCAACAGGAATCCGCGTCTAGTCCCCCAGTGCCCCATCCTCAGCTGGGAGCTTTGCCAAGCCTTCTTCCCCATTTTGTAAAGTCACGGGGCCTGTGGCAACATTGCCTGTAGACTTGACACCATTGATCAGTCACCTCTGGGCCAGTCTGCGTGTGGCTGTGTGACGTTCAAGGTCATTCTCCGTAGGCTTGTGAATATGCCAAATGCACATCCCATTCAATATCCTCTTCCTATCTAAACTTGCCTATTTACGTGTTTGTTTATTTATTTTGAGAGAGATAGAAAGCAAGTGGGGAAGGGGCGGGGGGAGAGGGGGGAGACAGAGAATCCCAAGCAGGTTCATGTTGTAATGCAGACCCCGATGCGGGGCTCCACCTCACAAACCACGAGATTATGACCTGAGCCGAAATCAAGAGTCAGACAATTACTCCACTGAGCCACCCAGATGCCCCCAAACTTGTCTGCTTATAAGTAGCATGAATGCTTCAAATTCCTTTTGTACATCTTCTGGCATAGCTGTGTCCAAACCTTCCATGTTGAAATACATATTATTACACATTTCATTTATTATTCCTTTATAATATAGTTAAGACATTTTATTATGCATTTATTCTGAAAGCAAGCATGTAGGTGGATTATAGTTTCAGTTTCATTCCAAGAAAGTGAAGGGGCTGTCACAAAATGACTGTCATGGGAAGGGAGTGTTGATTTTGCTAGAGTTGAGAACCTTCCAACTTGATGATCTTGGAGGTTCTTCTAGCTCAGGCTCCTAAGTGTCTAAGATGTAAATTGTGTTTGGGGACACCAAGGCGTATCCTCTTTGTAGCAAGGTGAGGTATGCATCAGTCAGGCTATGCCGGGTGACAAACAGCCCCCAAGGTGGTGGTTTCACAGTAATGGTTTATTCCTCACTCATGCCACATGGCTAACGCTGGTCTAATGCAGGTCTTTTTCACTCAGTCACTCCCGGACCCTGGCTGATGGCGGCTCCACCCTCTTGCAACAATACCATCTCAGGGAAATGGAAGAGAAAGCACTGGAAAGCCTGACACTGGCACTAAAGTGACGAGGCATCTGAGACATCTCAGAATCCACTGGACAGGATGAATCACATTGACTCCCACCTACTTTCAAGAGGACACCGTGGTAACCTGCTCCCTGCTACACCCCATCGGGAGCCTTCCCTTCCCTGCAGATACTTCCTGGGATGACTTCTCAAATAAACTACCTGCACTTGACCTCTTGTCTTAGGGTCTGTTTCTGGTAAAGCCCAAACAAAGACACCTTCACCCATCTCCTTATCAATTACTCATTAATGAATTCGACCAGTCAACAAATATCTTCTGAGCGCCTACTATGTGCTGGGTCTGGGCAGACACTGGGGCTACAGACATGACTGAGCCCCTCTCTGATTGGGTCCACTGTCCCGAACAGCAGTGGCTCAGGACACACCCAAAGCCAAGTGCTTTGAGATGCCCCTTCTAGAGCCTTCAGAGAGCACACGGCCCTGCTCGATTTCAGGTTTCTGGCCTCCAGACAAACACTTCCGTGGGATGGGCTTTTTTGGACATGATTTTTATTGTGGTAAAATAGACACAACATAAAATTTACTATCTTTAATCATTTTAGGTGGGCACTTCAGTGGCCTTAAATACATTCGGAGTGTCGTACCAACCATCACCCTCCATTTCCAGAACTTTTTCATCTTTCCAAACTGAATCTCCCTGCCCATTACGCACTGGCTCCCCATTTCCCCCCTCCCCCTGCCCCCAGCTCTGCGGTTCCACGTTCTTTCTCTGTAACTTTAGATACCCCAGGGGTCTCATGTGAGTGGAGTCAGGAGGTATTTGTCATTTCGTGACTTGTTTCACTTAGCATCATGTCCTTACACTTCATCCATGCTGCTGCGCGGGTCGGAATGTCCCTCTTTTTTTTTTTTTTTTAAGTGTATTTATTTATTTTGAGAGGTAGGAGGGGTAGGGGCAGAGAGAGAGAATCCCAAACAGGTTGTGTGCTGTCAGCCCTGACATGGGGCTTGATCCCATGAACCCTGAGATCATGACCTGAACCAAAATCAAGAGTCGGATGTTTAACAGACTGAGCCACCCAGGCACCCCTTTACTGGCAATTTTTTGAGGAACTGCCATAATGTTTCTGTAGAGGCTGTTCTATCTTACATCCCAAATTCCTGTGCCTTAAGCTGCCCTAGAGAAACTTCCCTTGTGTCAGGCGCTGGACTGTGGGCACCACGGTCAACCAGGCAGGCGATGGACCTTCCCTCAGGATGCCTACCTTCTAATTGGAAAGATGGCGAATAAACGAGTAACACACTTGTCGGGTGGTGAGAAGTGCTACAGACAGAAACAGCCGGGCTGAGTGTGAGTGTGTGTGTGCGTGTGTGGTATGAATGTGTGTGCGCATGTGCGGTATGAATGTGTGTGTGCGTGTGCATCGGGGGCATTGGTGGAGGGCAGCCAGTCTGGCTCGAACTTGGCCTCTGAGCCCCAGTGCGGTTCCCTGCCTCCTGCCTGAACTTGGATTTGACGAAGAGGCAGGCTGGCTGCGAGGAAGCCTTACATGCTGGGGGCACATGAACAAAGGCCGGGTGCCCAGGGTGGAGCCGGCAGCAGGGATCTGAGAGGTTTCTCCAAACCTCAGGGCCCTGAGAGCACCCACTGGAGAGCTGCAGGTGCTGGGACAGCCCGGGGTCTTCAGGGTGAAGTTTACTCCCCCCAGCCTGCAGGAGCGGCCCCCACCACACAGGAGCTACACCAACCTGCCTCTGAGTCTTGTAACAGCCTCATTGCACGGTCCCCTTTCTGTTGGGAACTCCCTTCCCCGCCTGGGGTCCCAGGCCAATTGGCCCGCGTCCCCGAGGACTCTGCCCCTCCCTGGGAGCTCTCCTGGATGGTCCAGACTGGGGTAGGTCCCCTCCTGGACACAGCCCACCTCCCCTGGGACGGAGCTTGGCACCAAGTACGCGCCTAATAAATATTTGTTGAATGAAGGCACGGATGGGAGGATGGCTGGATGCCGGACCCTGGCAAACCACCCCCCTCTTCCCTTGTTTTCTCCCAAGGCCGCTGAGATCTGCCTCCGTCTGCCTTCCCCCAGGGCTCGGCTGACCACGCCAGTGAACCCGGCGTGCCCCCGGTCCTGGCAGCTGGACGGCTGATGCATGCAAAGTAGGCATCCCCTTGCCCGGCCGCCTGACCACCCTGGCTCGGCCGAATCCAAAAGCTGATGACATTATTGTGCAGAGACACAATGTCTGTAGGCATTTGCTGACCCGGGCTTTGGTGCGGGCTTAATCCAGCATTCTCGTCCCGCTTTCTGTGGGGACGCAGAGGTCCCCCGTCTTGGCACCGGCACTCCTGGGGAAGGTATAAATGCCACCTCCTGCCGGCTAGCCTTCACGGGCACTCTCAGGGGCTGGTGTCACTGGTAAGAATGCCTCTCTCGCTTGCTTTGTCTTTTCCTCTCATCCTTACCTCTGGCTGGAAAGCGTGGGAACCTGGGTTCAAATCCAGGTGCCACCCCGTTTCTGACAACGGGGCCTCAGGCAAAGACTTCACCGCTGTAAGCCTTGGCTTTCTTTTCTGTTAAATGGGGAGAGGGGTCATCAAACCTCCTTTGCTAGAGAGGACCTAGGTGCGTGGTCCAGCCCGGCGCCTGGCACACAGGCACCGCTATCTGTATGAACCAGTCCGTCAGTGTCCTTGCTTTGCTGGAGGCTGGGGAGAGAATCCGAGGGTTTGTAAGTGGAAGGAATCAAACCAGCGAAGGAACAGCAGCGTTTCAAGGGCGGTGAGCCAGCGCCCTCCACATCCGCTGACATTCCCGGGCTCCTGCTACATGTCCAGCCTTGGGGAGCATTTAGTGGGCAGGAAGCAGCCGGGCGACAGGTGACTCCCGAGCCACTAACGCGTGGTGGAAACGACCCTCATAATGCCATAATTGCTATGCGAGCGAAGCCCGGCCCGCTGCCAAGTGCCTGCGGTCTTTTGCGTTATGGAATCGAATCGTCACAGCCCGTTCACAGATACCATCCGGCACCGTGGCTGTCCCCATTTTGCAGAATAGGAAATTGAGGCCCGGAGTGCCAGCACCCGAGCTGAACTGATTGAACTTAACCTCTAGAGCAAGGCAGTCAATGACGGGGGGCCGCTGACACTGTGAGGGGCTCGAGGGCTGGTTACTTAGGGGAGCAGGGCAACCTTGGCCCCAAGCTGCTTGTTTGAAGGTCTTCTCTGTGGGGGACGTCCTGGCCTGGCCTCGAGTGTGGAAGGGGCTTCTGGAAGCCGGGCGTTGTCCCCGGAGAAGGAGTTCAGGTGTCTCAGCTTCTTGGGGAACCGCAGGCTGGGGTCACTGCCCCTCCTGCGGGAGAGAGGGAAAGAGTGCCAATTTTCCAGACTTTTCTTCATTCTTCCCAGGGAGGAAGTCTTCCCTGCTGCTGCCCATCACGGTGCCTGAGTTTCCACCATGACGCTCACTTCTCTGCCTTCTCGTAGCATGAGCTCCATCACAGATGTGTGCGCCCTGGGGGGTGGGGTGAGACCAGTGGCAGAGAGGAGCATTCTGGGTACTGGGGGCTGGCGGGGCTGGGGTTGAGGGGCGGGGTCTGAGGGCCCAGGGG
>NW_027529573.1:6247675-6322399 GCF_008692635.1 Crocuta crocuta | reverse complement strand
CCCAGAGGTAAAGGAGACTTTGTGAGCTGCAAAGAGGGAGCCAAACAAAACACGGCCACGCATGGGGTGGGGTTTGTGGCCCGTACTTTTCTTCCAATCGGGACATTTCAGCGCGATATGGATGGGTCCATAGCCCCAGTTTATCACCGCCTTCTTAGCAGACCTCATTTCCCTCCCCACCCCACCCGCCTCCGGAGCCGCCCAGGGCCCAAAGAAATGAAGCTCTAAGGATGGAAATTCAGACAGCCACTTGCGGCTCCCACTGCTCCGGGACACCCCGAGGCGGGGAGACCAGAGCAGGCTCGAGGGCGGGAGCGGAGCGGCCCTGAGGCGCCCAGGTGAGNAGAGGGCAAGCCACAGCCCCTCAACCCCAAGGTGGGTACGATGTGGGGGAGGGTGGGGGTGGGGGGCAAGCAGAGCTCTTCTTCCAGACTCAGTTTCCCTTCTGTAAAGGCCGAGTTGCTCTCTTCCTTCCTGAAGCTCCCCCTCTCTGCCTAACCCCCTCTCTGGGCTCCAATCTGCCTCACTTGCACCAGGGGGCACTGACTCGGGCGGCCCCTCCCCAGCCCACGACCGGCACGCCAGGATTCCTGTCACCAGCTTCCAGCCTTGGGGACTTAACGTTTCTCTGCCTTACCCCACACCCCGTGCCCTGTACCCCGTTGCCCACATGGGCTCCCCAGAGCTGGGGCGGACCCACAGTCTGGTGTGAGAGGGGGCTTGCGAACAGGAGACGAGATGGGATTCCTGACCTGCTGTGTGACTCGGGCCAGTCACTTGACCTCTCTGAGCCTCAGTGCCTTCCTTTGTAAAATGGGGAGAATCGGATTCACAGTGCAAGGTGGGTGTGAAGGGGCAAAGAACACCAGCTCAGCCCAGCCTGTGGTGTGTCCACCCAACACCAGCTATTAGCACCTGCTTTTGCTTCCTCATCCTCCTGGCCCCCTAGGACCCAATGACGGGGGACTCATCACACCCCATCTGCATCCAAACCTCTAGCAGCAGCCAGCACCCTGGCTGCCTCTGTCAGGCTCCCTCCCACAGTCCTCTGCTTCAGGGGCCCTGGGCGTGGGGTACACCGGGGCACTTTTGTGGACACGCGGCCTCCCCAGCCAGGGAAGCTTGAGTTCCGAGTGTCGGGATGAATCAGGAGAGGAGGTGTTAGCTGAGGTGGTCAGGGAGGCCTTCCTGAGGAGGCGACACCGGAGGGAAGACCCAGGTCACCGGCCGCGTAAGTCGGGGTGAGGGTCAGGGAGAACATTCCAGGCAGAGGGCACGGCAAGCTCAAAGGCCCAGAGATGAGACTGAGCTGCATGGGTCTGAGGACCAGCATGAAGGCCCGCGCTAGGTGTTCAGAGCCGCGCTGGTCCTTGGTGGTAGAAAGTGTGCCATGTAGGCAACCTAGCACCTCCTGCAGCCGCGATAAAGAAGTACAAACAAGCCAGAGAAATTACTTTCCGTGTTCTATTTTATTAAACCCAGTAGGTCCTAATGTATAATCATTAGAAAAAGTATGAGAAAGCTCTTTTCCATTCTTTCTTTCCTATTCTAAACCTTCAAAATCTGATATGTCGCCTTCAGCGAGGGCGTGTCTTAATTGGGACTGCCCCAGCGCCTTCCCTAGACGGGTGGCTGACGGCTGCGGCACTGGGCTGCACACACTTATTTGTTTATTTTTAATGTGTCTTTTTGAGAGAGAGAGTGCGTGAGCAGGGAAGGGGCAGGAAGAGAGAGAGGGACAGAGGATCCTAAGTGGCTTCTGTGCAGCCAGCACAGAGCCCGACACGGGGCTCGAACCCACGAACCGTGAGATCATGACCTGAGCCCATGTCGAATGCTTAACCCGCTGAGCCACCCCCGCGCCCCTGGACAGCGCACATTTAAAGGATTAGATATCATGTAAAATGTCAGCATCTGTGTGTGTATAAATAATAACAGTAACAGTAATAATACTGAGCCTCTGGGCTGCCTGAGGCCATTCGAATACACGGAGAGGCTGCCCTTCCTGGTCCTCCTCCTTGTCTCCCAGGCCAGGCTGCTAATAACCTGGCTCCTCACTTCCCCACCCCTGCTTCTTCTCAATAACCCTGAGAGTGGGCAGTTCCCCCATTTTACAGACGGGTCAGCTGAGGCTGGAAGCAGCCCCGCTCTTGGCCGGGGTTGCCCAACTGGATATGCGGCACGGGGGACATCAGAGCCCATGTCTCCCGATCCTTCCATGGCCGAGTCAGTGACCCTAAAGGCTGAACTGAGCCCGTGGAATTTGTCTCTGAGCCCCGCCGGGCCTCCCTGCCCTGCTTTTATCCAGCTAATCCCCGGCCAGGGAGAGAGGGACATGTTTACCCAGCCAGTGCTGACCGTGTGGATTGTGCGGCTGCTTTTCCCAGGAGCCCGCTGCTGCCCTGAGCCTGCCTCTCCGTCCGGGGGGTCCCTGGGGAAGAGTGGCCGCAAAANGCGCGGCGGCGCCTTCACCTTGCAGAGACTGTGCTTTCCTGATGGGGAGCCTGCTGGCCCCTGCCCTGGGCTGATGAGAGTCCCCTTAAGGAGGGAAGCCTCTTTAAGACGTGTCCCAAGGGAGGCCAGAAGGGGGCCTGCAGGGCCCGTGGGGGCTTAAAGAAAAGGCACAGGTATGTGGTCCTAGGGGCGAAACAGGGTTCGGTGTGTGCGGTGGTGCCGCCGGCTCTGGGGGGAGGAGGGAAAGCCCTATGTCACCTGGAGGCTCACGAGAGATGCAGAATCTGAGGCCTCACCCCAAGACACGCTGCCTCGGACACCGCAGTTCATCAAGCTCCCAGGTGCGTCGTGTGCACATTAGTTTGCAAAGTGCTGCCCTGAACGGACACGGCATTGGACAAACTCGGACTCCAGTTGCAACTCTGCCGCCCACCCGCCCGGGATCTGCCCGGGTGTCCCTGAAATCTCAGGAGTTTGCCTCCCACGCACAGAGCAAATGCTGCGCCTCACCTTTATGCTTCTCCAAATCCTTCCAGCCACCCCACGGGGCAGGCTCTGTTCCCATTTTACAGATGGGGCAACTGAGGCTCAGCGAGGTGAAGTACTGGCTCAGGGTCTCACAGCTGGCAGCCGGCAGAGCCAGGACAGTCTGAGTGTCACGTCGGGGCTGTGGCTCCTGGGGGTGGAGCCCGCCAGCGTCCTTGGAGGCTCCCGGGCCCCCTCCACCCCCAGTGCCCCGCTTCACTCCTCCCCATCGCGATGAGTCCAACCCTCTCCTCCTGTTGCAGATCATCATCTTTGAGCAGGAGAACTTCCAGGGCCACTCGCATGAGCTCAGCGGGCCCTGCCCCAACCTGAAGGAGACCGGTGTGGAGANGCCCCCCCCCCCCGCACTGTGCTTCTAGACCCTGCGATATGGGGGCTGGCTGCCCATGGAGAGAATTTGTGCTTTGGTGTCAGATAGCACTGGATTCAAACGCCAGCTCTACCACTTCTAGGCTGTGTGACCTTGGACCAGGAACTTCCCTCTCTGAGCCTCGGCTTCCCCCTCTGTAGGATAAGAGTAACCCCGTTCAAGGTGAAGGAAAAGAACTCATGGGGAAATCCTGACACGGAGCCCAGCCGCCTCCTGGAGGCGGGGAGATAAACACAGTCACGGTCACGGTCACGGATAGAGCTGCCGGTCTCTGGCTCCGGGGGCATCTGCGCTCTCCTGGGAGGCTTAGAGCTAGAGGTCCCAGCTCTGCATTCACTGTCCCCTTCCCAAATCCTGGCCATACTGGATCTCCGCGGATTCAGCACATTTGGGGGCCAGCAGCCTTGGGGTCCCTGATCCTGGAGAGAAGGCGGCGGTGGGGGGGGGGTGGTGCTGGTAGGATGGGACTCTGCCCTGCTCAGGTCACACAGCTAAACACAGCCTGCAGGGGGCTCCCAGGAGCGCGTCTTCCTGGATGAGAGAAGTTTCCACCACTTAAGCACACTGCATCTGATTCTCAGGCGCCCTTTTTGTTGTTAGCATTTGGATGGAAGAATTTCTCAAATGGACGTTACGCTCCTCCACTTTCTTCTTCCAAATATAACTTTTGATATTTTTATTAATGATCATCTACTGTTCAAAATGAAGTTCTGGGTCACTGAGGCAATTCTGCTCTTGGGTTGGCGGTGGCCGGATTTTGATGGGTGAGCTGAGCAGGTGCGAGTCCCCTGGGGGCTTGAGTGACTAAGCCAGGGTCCTGCCAGAGGAAGCCCGAGGTGGCTCGACCTGTCGCTCTCTGTCTCCACTGCAGCTGGGTGGGCTATGAACAAGCCAACTGCAAGGGTGAGCAGTTTGTGTTCGAGAAGGGCGAGTACCCCCGTTGGGACTCCTGGACCAGTAGTCGGAGGACCGACTCCCTCAGCTCCCTGAGGCCCATCAAAGTGGTGAGCCTCCTGTCACTTCCTGCTTCGTCTCTTTGCTGCTTTTTGCCAAGGCTTTAGGGACCAGGAGGGAGCCTTCGTCACCAGCATTGTGACCCTTCTGATGCGCAGGGCATACTTCCTGGCTGTGCGACCTACTATGAGCCGTTCGCCTCCCTGGGCCTCAGTTTTCCCAACTTCAAAATGGGGATCCTGAGATTCCCACATGCCCAGGCTACAGGCTGCCACATTGCACAACCCCAGGGGACTCCATTCACAAACCTCAAAATGCTCCTGCAGGGGCGAGGGTGGGGGAGGACTGCTCACATTCTATTCTGTGCAGACGGTGCTTTCTGGGGTTGAGAACCCATCACGCAGTAATTGCCCAATAAACAGTAGCCATCATAAATATGAAAAGAAATTCTGGGATTGGTGTGGAGGAAAAGGTAGGTTGGCTCTTGTTTATAACTCGTGCCAGTGGGACCTTCTGGTGCGTCTCTGATCCTGATCCTTTACTAGAAGGTGAGCTCTCAGGGAGGACACAGGGCCCAGCAATGCTCAGTTACACCCCCAAGCCTCCCCAGCACAGGCTAGTTCTCCCCAGAGCTTGATGGAAGATAGGAGAACATCGCATCCCACGGACCTGGGTTCCTGCGTTGGCCCTGGCGCTCCTAGCTGTGTGACCTGGGCAAGCTGCTTTACCTCTCTGAGTTCGGGTTTTCCCACCTGCCAGGGAGCATCAGGGTACCTCATGGATTACAGGGATGACTAAGGAAAATGTCACAGGAGCAGGAAGATGGGAAGAGATGTGGCGAGGAAGGAAAGCCAAAATATCTCAAGTGCCTGCTGGGGACACCACCAGCCCGTGTCTGTCTGTGTAGACTGTGGCTGCCATTTTTTTTTTTTAAAGCAGGCTGAGGTTATAGGAGGGAAAATGACATATCAGAATTGAATGTGCCTTAAAGTGTAGACTCTGGAGTGTTGCAGGAAGATAGCCCAGGGGGCTCTCAACAAACAGTCGCTGTTTAACCGCAGTTGTAGACACACTCGGGTGGCGGGGGTCCTGGGCAGAGGGCTGTAGATGGAGTGTGCTGCTGCCCAATGCTGCGGCGTGTGGGCGTGTGGGCTCTCCCTGGCCCCCCTCCCGTGCTCACTCTCCCTCCTCCCTGTCAACAGGACAGCCAAGAGCACAAGATCATCCTGTATGAAAACCCCAACTTCACGGGGAAGAAGATGGAAATCATAGACGATGATGTGCCCAGTTTCCACGCCCATGGCTACCAGGAGAAGGTGTCGTCGGTGCGCGTGCAGAGCGGCACGTGAGTGTAGCCCAGACCCGGGTCCTGAGTCCCGCTCTGCCCTGAACCCCGCTGATCTTGTACACTCCCAGCCTCAGTCTATCCCTTTGGAAAATGGGCATGGAGATCATAAGCTTGTACGTAGCTTTCAGCCCTTGCCGTGCTCTCCGGATCTGCCTTTTGGGCAATGCTCTACCTGTGGGGGAGGGAGAGCTTGGCCTTAACCTCAGTCCCCAGAAGCAGGACCGTAAACATTGGCGGGGTGCAGATGAGGTGGAGGTGGGGTATCGGAAAGGTAGGGAATGCTGAGTGGTCTTGACAGAGCCACGGGGGAAGTCCAGTCCCTGCTGGCTCTTTACTGCATGAGTTTCTGAAGTTATAAATAGGAAATGTCAATTCCCTTGAGCTAAACTTCCTTGGGGCATAAACTCTGGCCATCCCCCAGGAGGAATTTGTCATCGTGCAAAATGAAACTCTGTGGGGGTTCACAGAGGGGCCACAGGCAGTGGTGAGAGCCGACCCTCAAGGTTTCAGAATATCTGATCATTGAATCATCGGCAGCTCGAAATCAGCCGTAGTGGGTGTGTTTACACCACAGAAATTGGAAAGTGAGACAAGACCTTTTTTTCCCCTCAAGAGAGCTGGTTTGGCCAACATGGAGTGGCTCTTCTTGGGTTTGTCAACCTCCTAAAACAGCGTGCAAAGTTCTGTGTTCCTAGTCCTCTTCATTCATTTATTCACTCATTATTCAAGTTGTGGAGTGCCTCCACATGGCAGGCATCGTATTAAGTGCTCCGCATGTCAAAGTAGATGAAAGAGACCTGGCTTCTGCCTTGTGTAGCTAACAGTCTAGTTGGGGTCAATGGTTAATAATTTAAGAATCCACACAAATCTGGGCTCCTGGGGAAGGGACTTGTTGAACTCAGATCTCAAGAAAGAGTAGGAAGTGCAGGTGTAAAGAGAGGAAGGACATTCCAGATCAAGAAGAGCATGTGCAAAGGCCCTGTGGTTGGAGGAACCTGGTGAGTGGGAGGGACTCTACAAAGGCTAAAGTGATTAGTGCCCAGAGATATAGGGACCCAAGACCATGAGACAGAGCTGCAGGTATACACAAGTGGTGGCCAGGCAGGTTCCTTGTAGGCCAGGCCTTTGTAACATTGGGGGAGGAGGGGAGAAACTGTAACTTTCATTAGGTGCTCAAAAGAGTGAAGGATCCCCCGTAAATGGTGATAACTTCAAATGGTGGAGGGATACTGGAGGGCTCCTGGGACCTAGCCTACTCTCTCCTTTGGCCTTGCAGCCGGGCATAGGGTTGGGAGGAGGGTGGACAGAGGCAGTTAAGAGACCTGTGATATTGCAGGCTTAAGCGGGCTTGAGATCACCTGCTCCTAGTATGAGGCCTTCAGTCAAAAGTTGCTTTAAGAGGTAGCGATCTCCCCATCAAGAGGAGGAAGAAAGCAGAGGCTGGATACCAGAAGGGTGGTGTTCCTGCTCGACAATCAGGAAGTGTGAAGTGACTGGGGGATCCACCCTTCCTCGTGGCCTAAGGATGCTCCCCTTCCCTCTCTCTTCACCTGCTTCTCCTCTGCCCTGCAGGTGGGTGGGATACCAGTACCCCGGCTACCGCGGGCTGCAGTACCTGCTCGAGAAGGGAGACTACAAGGACAGCGGTGACTTTGGGGCTCCCCATCCCCAGGTGCAGTCCGTGCGCCGCATCCGCGACATGCAGTGGCACCAGCGGGGCGCCTTCCACCCCACCAACTAGTGCCCGCCTGTCCCCTCCTTCCCGGGGGCGGGCTGCTGCCCAAGATCCCCCCCCCCACCTCCTGGTGAATGAATAAAGTGTGACTTGCAAATTGTGCGTCACCTTGCCTTTTATCTCCAGTGGGATCTGGGTGCATGCGTGCACGTGTGCCTGAGACACAGAGACGGAGAGAAAGAGACAGAAAGACCGAGAGAACAAGAAAATGCGTGGGCCGGGGCAGGAGAGACTTCTAGCTCTGCGGCGACTTCGCCGTGTGATCTTGGGCTCGTTGTCCAAACCCTCTGAACCTCTGTGTCTTCACCTGGCTTGGCAACACCTTTGCCCCACGACAGCTGGCGTGGCTCCCCCCCTAGGTCCCTCTTACGAGGTTGCCGAGCAGTGTCACTCTTGGGGTGCACGTGAAGGACGCTCCTGTCCTTAAAAATGTACCCATTGCTGGCCATCCGCCCCCATTAGTGTGTTATCCCTTGAGCCTGGCAGTTTTCTTAGATCTGCCGGAGGGACCCATAACCCAGCAATCCCGCCCCGTCCCGGAGAGAGAGGTCCCGATTACGCGTTTATGCCTATGTGTGCTCGGTGGTCCCTCTTCCTTATTTGGTTGGTTTGATCCCTTAGTGTCACAATCGGCCTGGATTCTAATGGCTGTTCTGGCACCCTGGCCAGTGACCAGGACTCAGACAAGCCATTCCACTTCTCAGACCCTCCATGGGTCTACCTGGAAGGAATGGGAAAGAAATTGTGCCTCCCTCACCTGGTTTCAGGGAGGATGAGATGAGCTAACCCAGGCCTTCTCGGTATAAGTGGGGATCATTTACTGGTTACCTGCAGTGCAAGTGTCTGCTCCCAGAGCACAGGTTCTCTTCGTTTTGTATTTGGTCTCTTTTGTTTTAATGTTTACATTTTTGAGACAGAGAGAGACAGAGCACGAGCAGGGCAGGGGCAGAGAGAGAGGGAGACACAGAATCCTAAGCAGGCTCCAGGCTCTGGGCTGTCAGCACAGAGCCCGACGTGGGGCTCGAACCCACGAACCGCGAGATCATGACCCGAGCCCTAGTCAGAAGCTTAACCAACTGAGTCCAAGGCACCCCTGTTTGGTCTCTTTTGATGTAGTCTAACATCAGTCTGTTCCTTTACGGTTTATACCTTCCATGTTTTCTTTAAGACATTCTTCCTACCTCAGGTCACAAATCTATTCCCCAATATATTTTTTTTTTCTAAAAGTGTTCAAGTTGTGCTCATCACATGCAAGTTCTTGGTCCTTCTGGAGACGATTTTTGTGTACAGCGTATGGCAGGGACCTCATTTCGGTCTGGATCTCCCTTTTGTCATGGAAGCATTTATTAAGCAGTGCATTTCCCCCGCTGTGCAGTAATACTACCTTGTCACATATTTTACTGGCACATGTGCATGGAATCTATTGATGGGGTCTCCTCTTTCTTTCTTTCTTTCTTTCTTTCTTTCTTTCTTTCTTTCTTTCTGAGAAGGCATGGAGGAGCAGAGGGGGTGAGGGAAGGGAGAGAGAGGGAGAAATAGAGAAAGAATCTCAAGCAGTCTCTGTGCTTGATCCCACAAACCATGAGATCATGGCCTGAGCCAAAATCAAGAGCTGGACACTCAACCAAATGAGCCACCCAAGTGCCCTGATGGGGCCTCTTTTCTGTCCTTTAGTCGATTTGTATATTCCTGTAGTTTGACCGCAGTGTGTCAGTAACTATTGCTTTGTAGTAATACATCTTGAACCATTCATCTTGTTCATAAATATTTTAGATATTCTTGCCCTTTAAACCTCCATATAAAATCATCCCCAAAAGTCTGAAAAAATAGAAAACTCTGTTGAATGAGCTAAAGTGGATAAAATAATTACCACGGGGGTGGGCACTAACCAGTGCTCAGCAAATGTTACTAGTTTCCATTTGCTCATTCATTCTTTAGCAACACTTGCTGAACGACTCTTTTCTTCCAGGAACTGGGCTGAGTGGAGGATACAAAGTAAGTGAGACAGAACTCCTGCCCCCAGGAAGCTCGCACTCCGGAGAGATTTTACTAGCTAGACAATAAAAACACAGTCATTAATACGGGTTGAATTGTGTCCCCCTTGGATTCATGTGTTGTGTCCTAACCCTTTAGGATCTCAGGATGTGACCATATTTCCAAATACGGAAATGACATTGCAGATGTCATTCGCTAAATTGAAATGAGGTCCTGGTAGATAGGGTGGATCCTTAACCCCATACAACTGGTTTCCTTATGAAAAGGGGAGATTTAGAGACAGACAGACAGACAGACACACAAACACACACACATTCACGGAAAACACCGTGTGAAGAGGCAGCAGAGGTTGGGGTGATGCTGCAGAAGCCGAGAGACATCCAAACCACCTGGAAACCACGAGAATCTAGGAGAGAAGCCCGAACAGATTCTCCCTCAACTGCCCCCAGGAAGGGCCAATGCTACTGACATTGACCTTGGACTGCCAGCATACAGAACCGTGGAGAGAATACATTTCTGTTGTTTAAGCCACTCTGTTTGGGGCATTTTGTGATGGCATCCATAGGACACGAATACAGTGATGGCAAGAGGAAGGAGCCAAGGACACCAAGAGAAGTCAGGGGAGCTTCCTGGGACATCAGACCTCCCAAAGAAGTGGGGGTGTTGCAGAAGAGTTAGCATTTTCCAGGTGAATCTTGGGGAGAACAGTCATGGCAGAGGGAACAGAGTAGGCAAAGTTAGGGATGCAAGAAAGAGCATGGTATGTTCCAGTGTTCTGGGCACGTCGGGGTGTGGAAGTGTTGAACGCTGGCTAAGCACAAAGTCCTGAGAGATGGATGATGATGATGACGATGATGACGATGACAATAATGATGATGATGGCAGTGATGATGATGATGACGATGGTGGTGGTGATGGTGATGATGATGGCGATGATGATGATGACAGTGATGATGATGACGACGATGGTGATGATGATGATGACGGTGATGATGGTGATGGTGATGGTATTGGTGGCGATGATGTATGTAGTAGGTGACACCAGAATTGTTTCCGTTTACCTATTCCTACACCCCAACCTACCTAAACTTAGTGATAAAACTACCACAATCATTTATTTTGCTCACATGTGTAGTTTGGACAGGACCCAGCGTGAAGAGCTCATCCCTGCTCCACATGGAGTCATCTAGGATCGCTCAAAGGGTGGGGGTGGCTCCCCTGGCTGGGCGTCAGTGCTACCTGTTGGTTGGGCCTCAATTATGACTCTCAGGTCAGATGCCGCCACACGTGGACACTCCACACAGCAGCTTGGCTTCCCCACAGCAGGAAGCTGGATTCCAGAGCGAGTATTCCAAGAGAAAAGTGGACGCTTCATGGCCTCTGTACGACTTAGCCTCAGAAGTCACACAGCATCACTCCCTCTATACTCTACTGGAAGGAGGTCACATAGGTGGACCCTGGTTGAAGGGAGGAGACAAAGGCCCCACCAGTCAACAAGAGGAAGGCACGTGTATGGGATGAGATCTACTGCAGTGGTCATATTTACAAAGCAAACTCCACCTGGGGAAAGAAGACACTAAGAGTGGGCGTTGGCAGGGCCGAGCAGACAGCAGGGGTCCACGTGACCATGGGTGACACACTTTCTCAGCCCATCCTCCTCCTCCCCCGTGAGAGATCAAGGCTGGGCAAGATGGCCAGTGGGGGTCACTCTCCCCCTACATTGCTGCCATTGTGTCTCCCTGTCTCTCTCCCTTTATCTCTCTCTATCTTTCTACCTCCTTCTGTCTCTCTCAGGACTTTGCTTTTGCTGATATCTCTGCCTCTTTCTAGATCTCTGTCTCTCTCAGCCTGTTTCTTTCTATTTCTATCTCCTTCCTTTCCTATCCCTCCCCTTCAACTGCCTCCCTCCCTCTCTCTGCCAAGTGAGGGCTGTGCTCTGTGGGTCCTTCTCCCTGCCCTCCAACACCCCGATGCAGACAGCTAGCTCCACCCTCGCCCAGGTCTCCGCGGAGGCCCTCTAGGCGCACTTCCCGCATCTCGCCACCAGGTGTCAGCAGAGCGTCATCCTCAGGGCTCCTCGCCGGGTGGTTCGCTGTTGGGGCCCTGATTGGAGGCAAGCCCCGTCAGTCACAGCGGCTGCCCGAGGTAGGCGGGGCCTCCGAGCGTGTGTGGGACAGCGGGGGAAACCAAGGCCCCGGAGAGCGAGGTCTTACTGGGACACTGGGAGAGCAGCGACAGGCCTTACTTTCTGCAGCTCTCCTCCCCAAAGCTTGCCGGGACGGGAGACAAACTCAGCACCGCTTCTTTGCGTGAGGAAGGTGCTTCCAAATCACCGTCCCCGGGAGCCACTAGCGAAGCCGCATCCTGCCGCTCAGACTTAAGGCTTAGGGTAGCCTCTCTCTGCCTCAGTTTCCCCTGAGATGGGGGAAATACTAGCTCCCACTCATAGGGCAGCAGCGAGGACTCAATGAGATGCCGTGCGTGAAGTTTTTGGGGGCCCTTCCGGCCACACACAGGGACTCAGTAAATGAACACGTGTGACAAGTGCTAGGAGGAGGCTGTGCTACGGGACGTGGGGTCAGGGAGGATTCCCGGGAGAAGGTTCTTAAGCTGGGCTTTGTGGGACGAGTAGGAGTTCGCCGGGTGCACAGCCTTCACCACATTCATGCGCCAGTTTGCTCATTTACTTGCATCTTCTTCCTTCTGCCTCCCTGTTCTTCCCCCTCCCCCACGCCCCTCCCCCTGCCGCTGCTGCCTCCTTCGCTCTCCTTCCTCTCCCTTTCTCTCCCTTTCCTCCTATTGCTCGGAATTCCCTTTGCCCCCCTTCCCATTCCCCACCTCCCTCTCCCCTTTGCTTCTCCTTCTTTCTTTTCTCTTCCCGTCCTCACTGTCCTGCGCCGGGCCCTAGGCCAGGTCCCTGCAGCCTGATGGGGAGAGGAGAGGGGCAGCTGGAGCAGGTGGGCTCCTTCAGGTGCCCGGTATTCATTGCATTATTTACAATATTGCAAAGACGTGAAAATAATTCCATTGACAGATGAATGAATAAAGAAAACGTGGTATGTATGACATGTTACTCAGCCTTAAGAAAAAAATTTTGCCATTTGCTGCCAGGCTGATACACTTGGACGACATATGACATTAGGCCAAATGAAATAAACTTGTATTCTTTTTTGAGAACATGGAGACTCAGTGTAAACCGGCCTGGCTATTAGTAAATCCCCGAGGTACGTCTGGTTGACCCGTACAGATGGGTCTCGGCATGCGGTCCCCAGAATGGGGCAGCAACATCACCGGGGAACTTGCTAGAAATGCATGTTCTCAGGCCACGCCACGGTCCAGGGATTTGTGTTTCACTGGTGCAAGCCCAATTTCTAATAACAACTGCTTTACAGTTTTGTGTTTCTGAAAATAGTTCACCTTTCTGCATCTTCCTTTAAAACAGGCAGCTGATGTTCATGAACACTTTATGGCTAAGCCTGTTACCGGATGAAGTTCTTCTTTTTCCAGTAAAGAAGGCAAACTTGATTGGTGTGGGACCTCCTTTCTCTACATGAATCCAGGAAAGAGAAAAGACCAGACAGGCGGACCACACTGCCATTTCCAAGGCAGAATTTTGGTCCAAAATATTGATCTAAATATTGGTCAAATCCTTTCTTTTTTTCCCCAGACACTGAGTAGATGCTTTACCTTATTTCATTTTATTTCAGTTTATTTATTTATTTAGCAATCTCTACACCTAACATGGGGCTTGAACTCACGACCCCAAGATCAAGAGTCACGTGCCCTCCCGATTGAGCCAGCCACCTGCCAAGTAGGTGCTTTATATTCATGAGGACAACTGACGTGTTCCTTCCTCAGCGAGTCGGCTCATCAGGCCCGCCCACGGACTCCTCACCTTCTTTGCAGATGTAACTGTCACTCTTCATAGTGTGTTTGTCCCTCCTTTCGACTGGACTGGAAACTTCGCAAGGTCAGGGAGGGGGTCTGCTCACACCCCCAAGCGGCTCCCACCAGTGCATCCACACAGTCCTTGCGTTGGCGCATGCGTGGTGTCCCTTCCCCATTCCTCGGAGGAGCCATCCCTGATGCCCTCCTCCTCCAGCAAGCCCTCAAATCCTCACACGGCCTGTGCAATAGGAAGGAGACATTGACCTGTTGAAACTGCTCTCTGTACTTGATCTCCACGCAGGTGGGCGGGACCAGGGTTGCCTTGATTCTGGTTTCCTGCCAGCCGGGCGCTGTAGCCTCACCGTAAACCACTGCACGGTTGTACCGGCAAACGCCGCGTTCTCAACTTAAGCATTTCTTCTTCTTAGTTCTTTTTCTCCCCCCACAAGTACACCCACATCTGGCACTTATCACAAAGGTTGCTGGATGGTTAGATGGGGAGATGAGTAATTGACTTATTTACTGTTTCCCGTTAGAGTGGAAGCTCTGAGTCTCAGTCACTACTGTATCACGTAGATAATACAGTATTTTACATAATGTAAAGCTGGGCGGTGAAGACCATGGCTCTGTCTGATCTTACATCATCAGCCTCTCTGGAAAGTCAGGGGAGGCCCTTCACAGCTTCCAGTACTAGAGATGCTGATGGGCAGGGCACCCTGACCCCAGCTTTAGAAACAGTCCTTTGCAGGCCTCCTCCTCCCTGGGGTGTGGCTGGCTGGCGGGGCTGCTGGCTCCCAGTGTCCTGTGGCCGATGGGACAGGCTCTGGAAGCCCGGCCATGGTGGGCACGGTGGAATCTTCCGAAAAGCAAAGGTTTGCTCCCATCACGAGGAGGCAGTTCACAGGTGATGGCCTTGGCATCAGGAAGCTTCGGCCAGACTGCCCCGGAGGTGATGCCCAGAAGGGGAAGGGTGTATGATTTCCCGGTGTTAGTCTTCTGAATCTCCATCACCCTTCTGACCTCCTGAATTTCTGTTCAATCCACCTATTTCTCAGCCATCCCCGGACCCTGGGCCGTATCCTTTCTCGTTCACACAATTCCAACAGCCTTCTCGGAAGGATCTTCTCCAAAGATCCGATCATGGCACCCTCCTGCTTAAACCTGCTGTGGCTCCCCATTGCCCTCAGGATGAAGACCCTACTCTCACAACACCTTCGAGGGCTACCCAATCCCTGCCTCGCGTCTGCAGCCTTCTACATACGTACACTTGCTCTTTCTGTCCTTTGGACTCATCATGAGCCCTCCAGGCACAGGGCCTCCCCAGTCGGCCTCATGATGCCCCATGTGGTCTTGGACCTCAGCTCAGCGTCTGCCCTGACCTCACTGGCGGCGCCATTCCTCTGACGACGCGCGCTTTTCTGCTCGGCTCACGTATCTCCTGAAGCCCTAATCACACGTGTTGTCTTACATTTCTTTCTNCCAACTAAGCCACCCAGGCGCCCCTCCTTGATTCGTTTCTATTCCCTCCTTGACTCAAGTCCCCATGGCGAGATCCAGGTCTAATTTTGCTTTCCATGTATCCAAGAGCCTGCTATGTATGTGTGGAAGCTTGATAGATATAGAATGAATGAATGAATGAATGAATGGTCAAACCCGAGATCAGGGACCTACCAGGAGCACAATCTTCTTAGCATCAGTCATGTCCAGGCCAAATTCGGTCAGTCTAATGACAGTCGGACACCAGGATGAAAAACTTGTCTCGCTCTCTNTACCGGCAAATGCCGCGTTCTCAACTTAAGCATTTCTTCTTCTTAGTTCTTTTTCTCCCCCCACAAGTACACCCACATCTGGCACTTATCACAAAGGTAGCTGGACGGTTAGATGCGAGCTGAGTAATTGACTTATTTACTGTTAGTTTCCCGTTAGAGTGGANCCCCCGCCCCTCCCCCTCTTTTGAAGTCAGCTCACTGTTCAGGCTCCTTGGGAAATGCTTCTTCCTCCTTGAATTGGTGCCCACCCCCCAGTGGTCCTTTCTGGAGCACAGACTCCGGGGTCTGTCACACGGTGAGATGTGACCCCTGACTCTTTATGGCCGTGTGCCTTGCCCAACTGAGCCTCAACGTTCTCATCTGAAAACAGGGCACAGGAGGCTTATTCAGCAGAAGATGCAGCTCAGAATCGATGGGCCCAGAGCTGTGCCTCGCTGCTACAAAACAAACCTCACTCCTCTCTTTTATTTTTTTAAACGTCTTTGTTTATTATTAAGAGCAGAGAGAGATAGAGCATGAGCAGGGGAGGGGCAGAGAGAGAAGGAAACAGAATCTGAAGGAGGCTCCAGGCTCTGAGCTGTCAGCACAGAGCCTGACGCAGGGCTCGAACTCACAGACCCCGAGATCGTGACCTGAGCAGAAGTCAGAACGCTTAACAGACTGAGCCACCCAGGCGCCCCCTCACTCCTCTCTTTTAAACTTTCCGTGCCCCTCCTGTCTCGGTGCCACCAGGATGTTCCCATCGGCTCTGTCTAGAGAGTGGAAAGAACAGTGTCCAATAAATGTTTTCCCTCCAGGGCAGGGTTGCTGAGCCTCAGGGCTCCCCAGGAGCCCCGGGTCTGTCCTGTGCATCCCGGGACGTACAGCTGCAGCCCTGGCCTCTGTCCACTAGGTGTCAGTAGCGGCCTCAAGTTGTGACAAGCAACAGGGTGTCCAGCCTTGGCCAAATACCTCCTGGGGGCAAAATCGCTGCAGGCTGAGAACCAAGGCTCTGGGGGAGGAGGGGTAGGCGTCCTGCGGGCGCACATATTTTTAACGAGGGTGGTGGATGGGCTCACAAATGGTGGGCCTTCAGGCAGGGTTGCAGACAGGGAGGGAACGGTGAGGACAGACTGTACGAGGGAGGCATTTGCCTCTACCTCCTGCATGAGACAGACTCTAGATAAACTGCTGGGGTGGGGGGGGGCAAACCTCTCATCTCACAGATGGGGAAACTGAGGCCCGGAGGCAAAGGCTTTGGAATGGGGGCAAACAGCAAAACTTGGGTACCTGACACACGCAAATATACACGCATTTAATATGCACATAGATATTAGATATATTTTTAAGGGGTTTTATATATAACAACTCCATTAAAAGAGGCTATGGAGTCGCAAGTAGAAGAGGGATTTTACATTTTCTCCCTGTGCCCCTGTGCCTGGGCGCACACACTTCTTGCTTCCCTCCCTTAGGTCTGGAAAGAGGAAATGGAAGGGAATTGGGGGTACATTTGCTGCCTGTGGTCTTTGGGCTTGAAGCCTTGGAGAGAGGGGAGCGGGGCGGGGCTGGCAGGGGGGACAGTGTACATGGAACGGGGTCCCTGTGCTCAGCCAGAGGGACATCTGTGGGCTAAACGAAAGGACAGTGATGCATTTGGTTCTGAATGAAACCAGTGCTGTTTCAAGCTGTTAACCAGCAAACAGACCACAGGAAGTCAGGGAGGGGATGTAGGGAAGGACGCATCCTCCAACTCTTTGGCACAGGGCATCAGGCTTACCCCAGGCAGCTTTGTGCACCTGGGTGAGGCGTCTGGCTTTGGGCATCAGATGAACAAGGCTGGCAGTGGCTGGAGCGCTTTCCAGAGCAAAGCAGTGACAACTGCAAAAATTATCCAGGTGAGAAAAACTGTCTGAGCTGCAGGGTAAATGGAGGTTCGCACCCACAGAACGGGGGCTTCCGCAGGAGGAAGCCCAGGGAGAGAGGTATGGCTGGCCAGGTAGCAGCACCCGGAGCGTGGAGGTACATGGCGACCATAGAAAGTGCTGGGGCTTGATCCATGGGAGGGTTCTGAGCAAGGGGGTAACGCCCCCGTCTGATTAGCACCCGAGAACACTCCCTCTGGCTAGTGTGTGGGGTGGGGAGAGGCAGCAGCTGTTTGCTTTGAATGAGAGAGACCGACAGCTTGCTCTATCAGGTGGGGGGGTGCTAAGGAATGGGGTGGGACTGCGGTATACCCACTCCTTGGAAGGGGTACCTGGGTGCCCAGCCGTCTACTTGGGGAGCTCCATAGAGTCCAGTGCTTTCCACTTCTCAAAGCACATCTGTTCCTTCCTTTTTCCAGACATCTTTCCTGAGAAGTAAAATGTTACAGATATAGTGCTGGGCCCCTCCCCCAAGCATATTCCCTTTGCTGCCCTCCCTTAAGGCTCCACTTGTCTCTTTCTTTCTTTCTTGTTTCTCTTACTATATGTTTATATCCACCCTGCGGTAACATGTAGTAGATTCGGATCCTTCATCTTAACTGGTGTGGAGTGTTTCATTGTAGACATAATGCAAGTTACTAGTCTTGTAACTTACTGTTAGTGTAACTTACTAACCTTGTCTATCTTGTTGGGCATTTATGTTGTGCGTTGCCATAAAACACAATGCAGTGACACCCATGCGTTCACGGAATACTTGATGTAACCTCTCCTTGAGCGGCCCCGGGGCTGCTGGTGTTAGGAGAACACTGTGGGGCGCCTGGGTGGCTCAGCGGGTTAAACATCTGACTCTTGATTTCGGCTCAGGTCATGATCTCACAGTTCATGAGTTGGAGCCCTGCGTTGGGCTCTGCGCTGACAGTGCTGAGCCTGCTTGGGATTCTGTCTCTCTCCTCCTCTCTCTCTGCCTCTCTCTCTCTCAACAATAAATAAATACAACTAAAAAAAAAATAAAGATGCAGAGTGTCTGGGTGGCTCAGTTGGTTAAGTGTCCGACTTCAGCTCAGGTCATGATCACACGGTCTGAAAGTTCGAGTTCAGCATCAGGCTCTGTGCTGACAGCTCAGAGCCCGGAGCCTGCTCACTCGGATGCTGTGTCTCCCTCTCTCTGTGCCCCTCCCCTGCTCACTCTCTGTCTCTCTCTCGCTCGCTCAAAAATAAACAAACATTAAAAAATTAAAAAAAAATAAAGATGCAAATAAATAAATAAAAGAGTAGCACTACCTATCTTCCAGGGTTGTCAGAAGGACTGATGATGCTAATGTGGGTGCAACACTTAGGACAGAAGCTGGGCTATGTGAGTGTTTGATAGGACCTTTACACTGTTACAAACTGAGTATAAGAAAAAAATGTGAAGGGAATTACGTAACAACCCCCTCTCCCAAGCTGTGTGACTTTGGACAAGTCACTATACTTCTTTGGATCTCACCTTCCACATCTGCAAAATGGGGCTTTGTAAAGATTTCAGGAAATGATGGGTGCCATAGAATAGACCCTCTGCAAAGATTTCATATTCCCCCCTCACTTCCGTTTCCCCACATTTAGGGGAGGTTGTATGGGTCCCTGTTCTTCTTGGACAGATAAGGAGGCTGGGACTCTGAGAGGTGGAGAGGCTTTCTACAGATCACACAGCATGTCGGTGTCAGTGGACTGTCTGTGGGCAATGTCCCTGGGGTGGGTGCTCGTGGCTGCTGTCACAGACCTCCAGGGCGAGCCTGCTTCCTCCTGCAGATCTCTGACCACCATCACCGCCCCCAAACTGCACCTTAGCCTCCCGCTAAGTTCTCGCCTCCAGGGTGGAACGATACCAACAGTCTTCCACGTGCTCGCTCAGAAACAGCCACCAAATGCTCCCGTAGCATAGCAACCGCAGAATCAAAACAAGCTCTTCATAAAAGATCCAAAAGGAAGGTGGGGGGGAGGATAGAAAGCCCACCGCCAAACGCACCGCCCCCTACCAGGATGCCCACCGCAGGGCATTCGGTTCATGGAGTTGATTAGGCTGGCATTGTATCTTCACATTTAGAGGCATTCCCCTGGCCCGAAGTTGTTTTCCTCTGGCGGACTGGGGCTGGGAGCCAAGAAACGGAGTTTCAAATATACAAAAGGAAAGAGAGCATGGCGAGGTCTAGAGGCGGAGGACCATCAGCGAGGGGGTGTGCCAGGGGTGGCAGAGCGCAGCAGGCACTGGGCCACGTCGAGAGCGGGAAGTGGCTTTGCCGCGGCCCCTTGCAAAGAAATTCCCAAACATATGGCCAGGAAAGCTCTGCAAGATGATCTGAGCCAGTGATTTCCAGGTTTTTTTCTTTTACAGCAAAGAAACTTTCTTCTGGATAATCGAGCATAAGGCATCCCACTGTGGAAAGCTGGTAAGAGGGTGTTAAAGGGGAAATGGGGGTTCCCCCCTTTATCCCCCCACCCACGGGAGTCCTTTCACATTTGCTCCCAACATCAGCACCCTAAGGCACTGCAGGGCACATCCAGCCCCTTCATTTACGGCTGGGGAAGCCATTTTTGTGGGTAAGAATAGGCGCTGACTACTATTATCTGCACTTGAACGATGCCAGGTGTAGGGATATGGCTTTGCATGTGTGAGAGAGTGAAATCCCGGCAGCTACCCAGTGCGGCTACCTGACCCCCACTTTGCAAATGAGGAGGCGGAAGCACAGAGGGGTCTAGTCACTTCCCAAGGTCACCCAGCTGCAAAGTGGTAAAGCCAGACTTCAGAGCCCACCCAGTGTGTTCGACTCTGGGCCCTGCACCTCTAACCACTGTATGGCCCGGGGCGGGGAGGGGGCGGTTAAGGACTGTCCCATCGTCACACAGGAGCTGAACCAGCACAAAGAGGTGGTCTGGTGTGGAGAGAAGCCCACCCCACGTGCAGGGCTGGAGCTCTGGGTCCAAGATGTCAGCAGGCACTTGTCTGGTGGTTGGGTCAGAGGGTGAGGCTGAGTGGCCAGTGGCCGTGGGAGGAGGAAGAGAGACGCCTTGAGATTGTGCAGGCAGACTTGGAACTAGGGAGTTACAGCAGATGCAGGAGCGAGAGGAACCAGTCCTGCCCTGGGCCGCACATCAGTGTTGGGACAATAGGCCCAGAGTATTTTATTAAGAATAATCACAATGGTCTGACACTGCGCCGGGCACTTTATAGCCATGATCTTGATCATCAACGAAACCTCCCAGGGAGGTGATCTTATCATCTCATTTTATAGATGAGATCACAGGGGCTCAGAGAAGTGAAGTGATTTGCCTGAGGCCACAGGCCTGGCGTGGTAGAGCTGACATCGGGACCCAGGACTGGCTGACCCCGAAGCCTGCAAACCCGTATCAGTTGGGCCACTGTCATGTGCTCAATAAAAGACCACAAAATCTCTGTCAAGGCACCTTCTTTCCTAGCCACAAAATGGCAACTGGGTTTGTAATGGAAATGTTGGCATCTGCGCTGAGGCCTCTGCTGCAGCAAAGTCACTGTAGAGCAGCCTCCTCCCCAATGTTCTCCAGTCTCCCACTGGGACCCCTCAGGCTGCAATTCGGATCCTTGCAAAGCCCAGCACTGGGGCTGCCCATGCCCTTGCTTCTCCCCAGCCGTCTCCTGCCGCGCCTACAGCCTGCCCTGGGGTTCAAGGCCAAGGGCCTCATCAAGGAGCACTGCAGGGGTGGTCACGGGGCTGCGGCTCAGCTGCCACCAAGCGAAGCACAAGCAGAGACGGCTCTCGTTCCTTTCGCTGTAAAATAACTTGCAAAATTGTATCGCGTCCTCGGGAAAGGGTGTCACTTTATGGAAAGAAAAATAACATTGAAACGTGGCGCAGTCTAAAAAAAAACTCGGTGCCGTAGCTCGAGGAGTGTTTATCGAGCTCACACGTCTGCCGTGTGTTGTCTGAGCCAAGCTGGGCTCCGTGGGGAAGCTGGGCTCTGTTCCCTGTGTCCCATCCTCTCCTGGGGTCAGCGGGCTGGCTGGACGTGTCGCTGTCCGGTGAGGGCAGGCGTGCAAGAAGGCAAAACCAGCAACAGTCAAGGCTTCTAGGGACCTAGGCTGGGAACAGGCACCTGTCACTCCCACCTCGTTCCACTAAACTCGGCCAGCCACAGGGTCAAGGTCAACATCCAGGGGTGGGGAAGGGCACTCCATTCCTTTGCAGAAGCACTGCAAGGGCACTTGGCAAGAGTGGGGATGCAGGGAGGGGAAGGGCGGGGTGGCGCTGTGCTCTACAGTGGCGTCCGCACTGGTGAGAAAGGTGTCCACACATTCCCTGATCCTCCGTGTGGGCTGGGCCTCCTGGCTTCCTTCTAAGGAGCTGGACAAGATGGCAGTGATGGGTGTGGCTCCCAAGGACATAGGGCTCCCTCCTTGCCCCCGTGAGGACCCCTGCATGTCGTCAGGACACTCCAGCAGCCTTATGGAGGGACCCAGGTGGCGAGGACCGGGGGACTGCAGCCAGGAGCCGTGTGCGGGAGCCTTCGGGAAGCAGGGCCTCCAGCCCCGGGCCAGCCCTCTGGCATCCTGCGGGCATCCTGACGGCGACTTCAGGAGAGACCCTGAGCTAGGACCGTCAGGCGCAGGCGCTCCTCAATTCCAGAACCGCGGAAGCTGTGAGGTCAGAAAGGTTTGTCGTTCGAGGCTGCCAAGTTCTGGGGCAATTCGCTCCGCAGCAACAGATCACTAATGCCTAATCACTATGCTAACCCACTGCTAGCATCTCGTAGGAGGCTCGGCCACAAGATGTTTTGGTCCGTTCCCCAAAGAATCAACACAATCCCAACAATTTACCAAGAGGAGGGGACTGAAAAGACTCGTGGTAAAACTGGGGTCATTAGGAAACAGCCGCTCTTGAGCTGCCCCCTCCAGGCAGTTCTCAGATGGAAGGAAAACGCAGCAGAGGGTGGGGACAGATGTACGTGGACCGATGCCAGCCCCCCCACGGACTCAGCGTGTCACCTGGTCGCTGAGATGGGAAGAAGCATCCAACCAAAGATCTGATGCGTTACACTGAAAAGAGCCGCCTTGTAGCAAAGCATTGAGGGCCCTCTCCAGTGGCAGGGTGGGCACCCCTTACCGCACCCCTACTTTGTGCCAGGTACCAGGTGGGCACTTCAAACTCTGCATAGGAGGGCCACCAGCTGGGGTGCTGGAGGACTTTGGCTTCATGACGAGGGCTACAGGGTGAGAAGAGGGGAGGACGAGTGGTTAGAGAGCCCGTGGACAGACGTGGGTTTGAATCTGACAGTTACGCTCTGAGACTTGCGAATGGCCAGTCCTTGACACATACTGAGCCAGATTCCTCATCTCACAAGTGGATATCGTAACGGTGGCCACTTGATCTGTGGTCGGAGTCTGCCCAGCTTTGCTTCGCAGGACTCCTCCCTGACTCACGTTTCTGCCAATCCCGGTGCCCTGTTATTGTAGCACCTCCCCTTGGCCACAGCGATTGGTTCAGGAAAAGACACGTGACTCAAGTGAGGCCAATCAGATGGGTGTAGGGAGGTGTGCTTTCTCTCTTAAAGTGCTAGATTTAGAAAAACATGAGGCAGGGTGGCCAGGGTCCAGTATCATGCATACCGGGTGAAGAAAGCTTGCTAAGACCTGGCCAGTGATGACAGAACCATATGACACTGTTTAAGCTCCTGGATCCAGCCATACCTGAAGCCTACACAGAATTTGTCCTGGATGTCTGCATTCTAGAGAAACAGAATAGGATGTGTGTGTGTGTTGTACACACATACACACATGTACACACACATGGATCCTATTGATTGATAGCTCTATATGTAGAAAGAAATGATAAGGCATTAGCTTCTACAATTATGGAGGCCGAGACATCTCAATATCTACAGTCAGGGAGCCCAGAAGAGATGACGGTGTAAGGTCTGGTCCAAACGCTGGCAGACCTGAGAACCAAGGAGACCCAAGGGTTCAGTTAAAGTCCAAAACCAGAAGAAGGCGGATGCCCCAAAGCAAAGCAATCAGGCAAGACCAGACCTCTCTTAATGCAGGAAGGGGTCAGCCTTTTTGTTCCATTGGGCCCTTCAAGTGGTTAGGTAAGGCCCTCCCCATGTTGGGGAATCTATCTGCTTCACTCAGTCCACTGATTCAGATGTTAGTCTTACCCCAAACCCGCGTGGACATCCTCAGAACAATGTTTGACTAAATATCTGGGCACCCTGTGACTGGGCTGGGTCGGCATGTAAAACTAATCATCGCATTTTCCCAGTCACGCCATCTAATACCTTCCCCTGTTCGCTTTGAACACATTCGAGTTGATGGAACTTGCTTGCAGTCAAGGGCCTTGATGGATAGAAGTGCTTGCTTCGTAGGGATATCAAAAAAGTGAATGAGCTCTTGCATAGTGCCGTGCCTGGGAGAAAGAAGTACCCCCAAATAGTACCCACTGATGCATGCTGCAGAGAACCCTTGCAAGAGCAGGGTTTGTCCATCCGGCGGCCACTTCTCTCAGAAAATGGGCTGCTGTGTCTTCTGCTTCTCTGCACCATCTCCTGTCTCTGCATAGGTCCAGTGGTCCTAGGTAGACGAACAGACTGTCCGCCTGGCGGGAAAGCTATGTTCTCAGCCGTCAGACACAATTATCAATAAGCTGGGGGATGAAGAGCCTGGAGAATCCCTCAAGGCTGCCGTTTGGGTGCATCATCTAATTTCGAATGTCAAAAGCTGGACACCATCTCTGTCTTTCTCTTTTCAATTTCTGAAAGAAAGTCTAATCTCCCCCAGACGAATGGATGCCCGGGGCTGTTCAGATCAAAGCTGCACTCAGGGAAGCAAAGTGACAGGCGTATTAAAAACTTGTAACCTAGTTATCCCAGGAACATATCTTTCTTTCGTTCTTTTTTTTTTTTTAATTTTTAATGTTTATTTATTTTTGAGAGGGAGAGAGTCAGAGTGTGAGCAGGGGAGGGTCAGAGAGAGAGGGAGTTACAGAATAGCAGGCTCCAGGCTCTGAGCTGGCTGTCAGCACAGAGCCCGACGCGGGGCTCGAACTCATGGACTGCGAGATCATGACCTGAGCTGAAGTCAGATGCTTAAGTGACTCAGCCACCCAGGCTCCCCAGGAACATATCTTTCTAAAAATGGTGGGCGTTTTGTTTTTGATCACCAGCATCGTTTTCTTGAAGGAACCACGCCTCCCCCACTCCCCGTGATCCCTCCAGGCTGTTAATCAGTCTCCCACCTGCCTCACCAGCGTGGAGAGTCCCGTGGCCAGGCTGAGCCCATAGGGATGGATTCTCTGGGAACAGTGATTGGTCCTGAGTTGGCCGTGTGATCCAAGCAGAGCCAATCCGAATGCTTTTTGGGGCTCCTGTATCAGCAGAGGAAAAAGAGAGGGGCGGAAGGGAGGGAGACAGATAGGGGGAGAGAGAACCTTTTCCTTTTGGATTGCAAGCCATAGCAATGAGACTCAGGGCTGCTGCGTGTGGACATTCCTCCTGCCTTGTAGAGAGCACAGCACACAGAAGGAAGGAAGATAGAGAATTGAGTGCAAGGCACATGGGAGGACATCACGTGAGCCCCTGGATCCAGCTATGCCTGAAGCAAGCTAAAACTTCCTCCTGGCGCTTTAAGCCCTTTAAGTGGAAATAACAGCCTGTGGCTCTTTCTCATTCCTCAAACCCACTTAAAACAATGTGAAGAGAACTTCAGACTCGCTTGGGCCAGGCTGGGCTGCCCATCAAAATGCCAGATGGCTGAGACTCTAGCAACCTCTTGTAGTTTGGAAGTCTGCCCTGGGCCCCAACGTGCAGACTTTGGAGTCAGAAGACTAGGATGAGAGCTCCAAAGCCCAGCTCTCTGAGCCTCAGTTTCCTCCTCTGTAAACTACAGGTAGTGGTACCCACCTCCTCGGACCATCAGATGTTTAAATGCAACCGTAATTATTGAATGTGCAGCTCGGGGCCCGGCACACAGAGATGCCCCATCAGTGGCCGCTGTCTAGCCCCTGTCCCCGAGAATCCCAGCCTGCTTGCGGCTCCCTCCTCTGCCTGACCCAGTTTTTCATCCAAATTTGGCCACCGGCCCAGGCCCTGGCCTATTTTAGGTACATGTCTTTTTGTTGCAGGAAAAAGAGCCCCACGCAAGTTACCTTAAAACAGGGGGTTTATTGTGGGGACAAAGGAGGGCAGGAGTGTGGAGGGGGTGGAGACAGGAAAGCCCTTGGGACTGGAATTGTTTTGATTGGAATCTCTTTTCTTTGCTTCTTTAAAAGGAATCATTTCACCTGTCCTGATCCGAAGAGCACCCCCGCCCTTAGGGCCTGAGTATAAACCTGGGGAGGTCTGAGGACCCCAAGCTCCTGCACTGGTGGGGAGGGAATGGATATTTTGAGTGCCAATAGCGTGGAGTCAGGTTTTAAGAGCTCTCAGAATGAGAGCACCTGGGGGCTCGGTCAGTTAAGCGTCCGACCCTTGGTTTTGGCTCAGGTCACGATCTCACAGTTCACGGGTTTGAGCCTCTCACTGGACTCTGTGCTGACAGCACAGAGCCTGCTTGGAATTCTCTCTTTCTCCTTCTCTCTGCACCTCCCCTGCTCGCTCGCTCTCTCTCTCAAAGTAAATAAATAAACAACAAAGCCAGAGCTCTCAGAATCGTGGAGGCCACCGTAATTAAAAAAAGGGGGCGGGCAGTTTGGAGTGGAGGGATGTATCAAGTGACCGTAATTTATCATCCAAACCAGGACACCTCGAGAATGAAAGGGGAGCCATGAATAATGGCACAGGGGTGACAGCTGTAAAGCGAGCCTGCCTCAGGCACAGAGGTCTGAGAAGGGAAGGGATCCAGACCGTAAAGAGGTCTGGGGGCGTGGCTGCTGCCCAGGGAGTGTCCGGTCCAGGAGTCCAGGGCTGGACCAGAGGCCACGCTGTATCTCCTGCCCCGAGGAGCCGGACAGAGTTCGCCCTCATGGGATTTTGCTCCTTCCAGAGCAGAGGCATTTGGGGACCCACAGCCCGCCTAGAGGGAGGCCCAGACCTTCCACTGATCTTCTCTGACCCCCACCTAAGATTCTGGAACCCCAGATGCGCCCTGTACCCTGACAGGTGACGGAAAGAGACTCCTCACTCTGATGCTTGGGGATATTGGGGGGGTTGGGCGGTGGACTGAGCAGCTGCACCCCTGCTCCCAACCCAGGTCACTGTAAGTAGCTCTCCGGGTCACGTGCAGAGTTTTCAATGTCATATCTGCATGCATGGAACGCAGCACATGCAGGAATTTCCCGCACTTCCTTTAGCGCTGCGATTTCTGGTGACTCTTCCCCTGCCTGACTCTTCCCCTTGCCTTCCTGACTGGCGCCCAGCCCTGACCCTTGGCAATGATCTTGCTCCTTGTGTCGAATCTTAACAACCTTGACACGGCTCTTTTCCACTCCCCAGGAAAGCCCAGGATGACCTCACCTCCGGGGGATGGTGGGTTCCTCTGTGTGCTGAAAACGTGTGGCTCTTTTTATCCAGGTTATTGTCCCCCTCTTTTACATGGCAGAGTACCCTAGTTTTGCTAGGAAGAGGCTCCCCGTTGCTCACACTCTTTCCTGGGCATTCAGGAAAATGGACTCTGCCCCCCTGGATGCCAACGGTGGAGCGTGTGACCTAAGCCAAGCCAGCTGGCACCTTCTGTCTTTCTGGCCGCTCATGGGCCCAGTTAACTTGTTGCATGGCTTGAGATGCGGAGAAGAGCCTGGGACAGAAGAGTTTCTGATGCTCTCCGAGGAATGCAGAATGAACAGAGCACAGAGCTGCCAACATTAGTTTTGATGAAGGATCTACACGAAGCCAACCCCAGGGAAGTATTGCTGAGAAGTGGAGAGAGGGAAACTGGAGTGACATGACTCAAGCCCCTAGATCAAGCCCCACCTGACGGTGTGCCCCTGGGCTGTTGAAAACAGGAGCCGACAAATGCCCTTTCCGTGGGTCAAGTTCCCTGGCTACCTGCGGTTGCTCGAGCTCTAGCTGAAGGCTAGGTCCCAGAGCATAGAGGACACTCAAGCCAATGACAGAAAGAGACATTCATTAAGGAACTGTTTGCACAGAATTTCTAGGTTCCAGTGAAAGCTATGAGTCCTGGTCCTATTCTCCTGACCCATGATCGCTTACTGAGTCCACTTCTGGTAATATTGTGAAGTAGGTCAAGTTCATTTCTTGACCTCAGTGTCCCATCTGACCTCGCTGTGTGCAGCCTCCAGCCCAAAACGTGGCATCGAGGTGTCTATAGAGCCTGTTTCATGAGTATCTGGGCTCCGTGGAGCTCCGTGGCTTCACATCTCCCTCTGCTCAAGTCCCCCAACCCAGTGCTGTCCCCTGGGACCTGCAGCGCTGGGCCCCGGCTCCCTGTGCTTGCCCTGGACCACGTTGTCCTTGCTCCGGGGTCCAGCCATTCTGGCCATGTCCCAGGTTCAGGGCTTTCCCCCACATCAAAGCTTTGCAGATGTTCGTTCCTCTGCCTGGGACTCCCTTGTCTGTGTCGGGACCTAGTTACCGTCATTCCTCCTTAAAGTCTCAGCTGGAACGTCACTTCCCCAGGGAGTCCTTCGTGGCCTTTGATCTGGGTCAAGCCAGCCCACCCTACATTCCCATGACACCTTGCAATCTTTCCTTTGTAACCGGATGGCTGTGCTCTCCCTCCCCGGGGCCTAACACGAAACCCAGTATGTGGTGGGTTCTCAGCAACGTCTGGAGGAATGAGAAAGCAGAGTCCGAGCCCCAGGAGCCGTGCGGGCGGGGAACAGGGTCCAGAGAGGGGCAGACCTTGACCAGGCCACACAGCAGGTCTGTGGCAGCACGGACACCTGGAGCAGGACTCTTGTCGGATGCTTTCGAGGACACCCGGGGGTGGCCACCACTTCGTCTTTTAGTGCCATCCTTGTGTGTGTCCCTGAGGAACCTGTCTGAGACCCCGTGGCTGCCAGCCATGTGCTGATGGCCATGGAGGGCCAGGCTGGTGGCTGGTGACACCTTGGGAGGCAGGCAGGTGAGCCCAGCAGGAGGCGTGGCTGCGCTGGGGCCGGGTAGACACAAGCTGGGTTCATGCCCATCCTGTTCAGCACACCAACAGCAGGTACAGGAGGCTGGCTGCTTGGGGAGACCCCAGACACCTGGGCCCCAGGTGGCTTCAAAGCACAGAACGAACAGGCAGAAGGCCCTGAATGTGATTTCTGTACTCAGCGCTCTGCCATGACACACCTGGGTTCCAGCCTCCGCTCTGCCACTTGCCAGCTCTGTCACTTTGCCACCTCGCCGGTCTCTGCTTGCCTTTCTTTGTTGTTACAAAGATATTAGCAGTAACAACCTCATGAGGCAGGAATGAGAATTAAATGAGAAAACAATTGTGTGCTCCAAGCAGTGCCTGACCCCGAACAGAGGCACAAGTTGCATCCATGCATAGTGGCTTAATGTGCCTACCCGAAAAGCTATTCTAACATTTGTTTTGTTTCCTTTGTTATTGTCTGACCACCCCACCCCCCACCCCCCACCATGGACTGTAAACTCCATGAGGGCAGATTCTTAATGGGTCTTGTTCACGAATGAATTCCTGGCATGGTGCTGAGCACATAGAAGGCTCTCAATAAATGTTGGATGGAAGGCAGGCAGGCAGGCAGGAAAGAAGGAAGGAAGGGACGGAGGGAGGATGGATGGATGGATGGATGGATGGATGGACGGATGGGTGGATGGATGGTGGATGGATGGTTGGATGGAGGGTGGATGGGGGNTGGATGGATGGACGGATGGGTGGATGGATGGTGGATGGATGGATGGATGGATGGTGGATGGGTGGATGGATGGTGGATGGATGGATGGATGGATGGATGGTGGGTGGATGGTGGATGGATGGTGAATGGATGGATGGTGAACGGATAATGGATAGATGGATGGATGGATGGTGGATGGGTGGATGGATGGTGGATGGGTGGATGGATGGATGGTGGATGGGTGGATGGATGGTGGATGGGTGGATGGATGGTGGATGGATGGATGGATGGTGGATGGATGGATGGATGGATGGTGGATGGGTGGATGGATGGTGGATGGGTGGATGGATGGATGGAAGGAAGGAGGGGAGAAGGGAAGGGTGGATGGATGTGTGGGATTAGATGGGCAGGTGTATGAGTGCATGGGTGATGGAAGGGTAGGTGGATGGGTAGATGAGTAGATGGCTGGGGAGGTGGGATGGTATAGATGAACAGACTCACAAAAGGTAAATTCATAAAATGTAAGCTTCAATTTCTGACGACCTGTATCTGATGTGTGACCCTTCTGCTCATGTCCGGAGTTCTCTCTCCTCTCTCCTCTAGGTGTCCATGGCACAGGCTATGGTGAGAGTGAGGAACAATTGGAAAAGCAGGCAGCACTCTATGGGTATTATTTTTAGTTTCCATGTTGCAGAGGTCAGAATGCCAAATGACAAAGAGAAGCCTCTTCTGTCTCAGGGAAAGAACCGGTCACATCTGTGTGGGTGGTGGGGGAGGTGGGTGTTAGTTTGTTTGGTTTCACAGCTATTTGACTCAGACCTCCTGCCAGCGGGAGTGGGTGACCTTTCCTGCGAGCTCTGGGCCCCCAGCCAAGCCGGGGAGGGCAGTTCCCTTTGCCCCTGAGCTCTGTCAATGCAGCGATGTCCTGCTGAGTCAATTCCCACTGACTTCCCTGTTGCCACCAAATGTGTGCATATGATTGCCGGGCAGAAAGCAGAGTCACTCAGGGCCAGAACACGAACAGGAGCGGGAGGTGAAGAAATGCCGGCGGGACACATCGCGTTGCATTAACTCATTAACTCCTTGGGGGTGACAGTGTAATAATAACCCCCCCCAAGAGTCCCGTCTCTCTGGGTCTGCTGGCCTTTGTGACGGGCTTCTGTTACTCTTCCCCTCGGGACACGGAGTCCATTTCTCCACCCTCTTGAATATCTGACTTGCTTTGACCAATAGGATGTGACTCAGGGAGTGCCGTGTGCCTTCCGAGGCTGGGTCTCGTTTCTCTCGCCGTCTTGGGGCTTGGGGTCCCCATGCTGGGCAGAAGCCCGGCCTTGCTTACTAGTGGACGAGGGGCCATGTGGGGGAAATCAGAAGGTGACTCCTTGGGCAGCCAGACATTGAGAGGCCGTCTTGGACTCTCCCACCCGGCCAACCTTCTGCCCTAAAGCCACCAAGCAAAACTGGCAGAGGGGCGCCTGGGGGGCTCAGTCAGTTGAACGTCCGACTTGAGCTCAGGTCATGAGCTCACGGCTTGTGAGTTCGAGCCCCGCAACAGGCTCTGTGCTGACAGCTCAGAGCCTGGGTCCTGCTTCGGATTCTGTGTCTCCCTCTCTCTTTGCCCCTCTGCCCCCTGCTTGTGCCCTGTCTCTCTCTCCTACAAACAAACAAACATAAAAAACAACAACTGGAAGAGGAAATGCAGAAGCAACCCAAAGGATCATGAGATCTAAGATGGTGTTTTAAGGTGCATTTTAGAGTGGTTTTTGCAGCAGCAAAGGCTGATGAAATGTCACGATAAATATATCGTTCCCATCCAGGTGTGATGTAGGGGGACTTCTACACTCTAGCTTCACCGTCTTCCCAGGAGCCTCTACTGAGTGTTGGCCAATGAGGAAAGAGAGAGCGTGGAGGTGGCGCTGGAGGGTCCAGCGGCTCACGTCACTCTGTCTCTATTCCATCGGCCAGAACTCAGTCCGATGGCCGTGCCAATGGCCGGAGTTGGGAACGGGTGTGCAGCGAACCCTAACCAGTCCCAGCCCATCCGTGCCAGGCTCCGGGCTCAGGTCTTGTACTCAGCATAAAGGCTCACGGTCCTTCTAGAAGAGAGGGACTCTTCAACACTTGCTCACACATCTACGCAGCGCTCCAAATTGAGCCAGATGTGTAAGACAGATAGAGTTGCTGCTGTCTCTATCTTACCTTCTAGCGGGGGGTGGGGTGGGGTGGGGAATTCAGTTAATAAGGAAACTGAATACAGTGATTTCAGAGAGTGATACATTCTCTGAACCCAGTATCCGGTGGGCCGGGTCAGCAGGAGAGGTGCTATTTTGGATAGGGGAGCTGCTAAGACCTTGCTGTAGAGGCCATGAGTTTCCTATTATCCATCTTCCCCTTCTACCTGAGGAACAGCCACCCTCTGCTGTTGGGCTCAGCAATATTCCTGGCTACGGAAGCATGTTTCCTAGCTTTCCTTGCAGATAGGAGCACATGATGGGATTTCGGTTGAAGTGATGAGATGGAGCTTCAAGAAAAATTTTGTAGAAGAAGCAAACTTAACTGGGAGGTGAGAGTGGTTTTGCCATTTCCTCCCCCCACCCCTACCTGTGATGCAGATGTGATGTCTGGTGCTATAGCAGTCATTTTGGACCATGAGGTGAAATGTTACAAATGTTAGAGCAAAAAGACCTAAGAAGCCTGATCTGTGAAGATTTGTGAGCTCTGAAAACCAGCATACTGGTCAACAAAGGGGCTGCTGAAAAGAGCTCAAGGATCCACTTTCAGGAGCCAGATTATCCTTTTTTTGGCTTTAGAATCTAGATCTAGGCTCTGTGATCTCATTGGCTCTCAGCCCCATCTTTTTTTCCCTGCTGAGTTTGTTGACTTAGCCGCCTGTTGCTGCCTTAACACCCTCCTGCAAAACCCTCTCTGTAGCAGCACTTGGTGAACTGCCTTCCCGGAATCCTTTCCGGGCTGTCTAGCCCATGTGAGCTCAGCCCCTCCTGCACCCTGCATCCAGGGCCAGGCTGTGCCAGGTGAAGCCAAGTGAAAAGCAAATGCAAAGTGATTATAGTTAATAATACTGCATTATATACTTGAAGGTTGCTAAGAGAGTCAATCCGAAATGCTCTCACCACAAAAAAAAGACACGGGAATTATGTGACCTGACGGAGGTGGTAGCTACCGTGGTGGTAATCGTTTTGTAATATATAAGTGCACCAGATCAGTGTGTGTGCACCTTAACCTCACACAGTGCCGCTCTGGTTGTATTTCCGGAAGGCCGGGGGTGGTGGGGAACAAACAGAAGGTCTCTTAAAGGGAAATGATCTCCCTGATGGCTAAGGTGATACAAAAATCGAGTGGATATTTGCTGCCCGGTTTGTAGGATTGTTGGGGGGAGGGGCAGCTTTATGCGTTCCTTCCAGTGACAGATCTGAATCCCTGTGCCTCCGCACTGTGCTGCCCCCTCGAGTCACTCAATTCAGCTCCCTCTTGCCCACGGTCCCTATGCTTCCCCCAAACCGCAGGGACTGCGGGAAATTGCCCCAGTTTGCTGAAATCCAAGATGTTTCCCTCGGAGTTGACAATGAACCCTTAGAGTAAATGCGGATTACACAGTCGGGGAAGAGAGCAGACACAGGTCAGCAGAGTCAGATCTGTGCGGGTCACATGAAGATGCCTTTTACGGGAGCCTGGGGGGCTCAGTCAGTTGAGCATCTGACTCTTCATTTCAGCTCAGGTCACGATCCCAGGGTGGTGGCATTGAGCCCCGCGTGGGGCTCCTCGTTGAGTGAAGCGTTAAGATTCTCTTTCTCTCTCCCTCTGCCCCTCTTTCCTGCTTTCTCTCTCTCCCTCCCTCCCTCCCTTCCTCCCTCCCTCTCTCTCTCTCTCTCCTTCTCTCCCTCAAAAAGAAAGAAAGAGGGGAGCCTGGGTCCTGGATGGCTCAGCCAGTTGGGCATCCAACTTCAGCTCAGGTCATCATCTTGCAGTTCATGAGTTCGAGCCCAGCATTGGGTCTGTGCTGACAGCGCAAAGCCTGCTTGGGATTCTGTCTCTGTCTCTCTCAAAATAAACAAACTTAAAAAATTTTTTAAAATGTGCTAAATCCATTTAATGGAATATTCTTTGGCAATAAAAAGGAGTCAGGTACATGCTACAATGTGGATAAACCTTGAAAATATTATGCTAAGTGGAAGGAACCATTCACAGCTGAGTGAAATAAGTCAGTCAGAGAAAGACAGCATATGTTTTCACTCTTATGTGGAACTTGAGAAAACGGAGGACCATGGGGGAGGGAGGGGGGGAAATAGTTTCAAACAGAGAGGGAGGCAAACCCATAAGAGGCTGTTAAATACAGAGAACAAACTGAGGTTGGACGGGGAGTGGGGGAGAGGGGAAAGTGGGTGATGGGCATTGCAGGGGGCACTTGTTGGCATGAGCACTGGGTGTTGTATGGAAGCGAGGAACCACAGGAATCTACCCCCAGAACCAAGAGCTCAGTGTACACACTGCATGTTTGTTAGCTAACTTGACAATAAATTATGTTTAAAAAGAAAAAGAACCATTCACAGAAGGCCATGTAGTGTGTGGTTGCATTCATAGTAAATGTCCAGAAGAGCAAATTCATAGGGACAGAAAGTAGATTAGTGGTGGCTGGTGGGTCGGGGCAAGGGGAGAACGGGGTGTGGCCGCTCACAGGTACAAGGTTTCCTTTTGGGGCGATGAAACATTCCAAAATCTGATTGTCATGATAACTGCACACAACCCTACAAATACATTAAAAACCACTGAATTGGACACTTCAGCAGGGTGAATGTTACAGGGTGTGGATTACATCTCAATGACTCTGATGAATGAACAAAAAGCCACCTCCTCCAGGAGGTCTTCTGTGATTCTTCTCTTTGAAGATGGTGCCCCTGATGTCATTTAACTTGACCCCTCATCCCATTGGCCACCGCCTGTGATCATTTGGTTGGTTTATGCGTATATTGCACTCCTGCGCGCACGTGTGTGTGCGTGTGTGTGCGTGTGTGTATGAGAGAGAGAGAGCATACACATATATGGATCTGGCTTNGGTTTATGCGTATATTGCACTCCTGCGCGCACATGTGTGTGCGTGTGTGTGCGTGTGTGTATGAGAGAGAGAGAGAGCATACACATATATGGGCCTGGCTCTTTCCGGAGCAAGCACCACAGGAACAAGCCACATCTGCCTATCGGAGGCGTGTCTTCAGCAGTTAGCACGGGGCTCGTTGTGGACTGAATATTTGTTGTTTAGGTGAAGGAGTCCTGGCAAGCATGAGCTGCAAGGAACTAGGTGCTCATCTGATTCTCCCTGTTTAAAGATGTGGAGGCTAAATGTCGGGGGGTGGGCTCACTCAGTGTCCTAGCTTCCCGCAGCCACTTCCCACTGTAAGTCCCCCGACTCGGCTGCTTCCAAAGATGTGGAAGCCCAACAAACCACTGCCCAAGGGGAATACACAGAGCGTTCTCGACTCACTGGTTACGTGACGATAAATGATGTTGGGGGTCAAGGCTGGGATAATAGACACCCACGCTCCTCGATGGGAATAGACGGTGTGTGACCTTGTTGTATGTAAATGCCACCCATGTCCCTGTAAGGGCCTTGCCACCGTCAGGCTGCTGTCAGATGCAGCCACA
This sequence comes from Crocuta crocuta, assembly GCF_008692635.1. NCBI lineage: Eukaryota > Metazoa > Chordata > Mammalia > Carnivora > Hyaenidae > Crocuta > Crocuta crocuta. The sequence continues at coordinate 6,288,037 of NW_027529573.1, read as the reverse complement.
GGGAGCGGGGGCTCCGGCCACTCAAGGTCTTGCCGCGGGAGCTGGGTGACACGATGCAGGAGCCTGGCCGTGGTCGCACCGTGGCACATAGCTCCTCAGTGAGCCAGCCGGCTCCCAGCCTGCGGCGCGGTGGGGTCCTTTGTGCCTTGGAGTAATTAATTAGGCCAGATGGCAAGGAAACACAAGATTTATAGCAGAGTCAGCGACAGATGGCCCTGACAGAAAAACACAGATCCGTGAAGAGATGTTGAAACGCTGGCGTTCCAGGCCGTGGGAGATGGTGTAGGGTGTGTGTGTGTGTGCGCGCGCGTGTGTGCACTCTTGCATGCACGTGCAAGGGGGGTGAGCAAGGAGCAAAAGGGCACTTGGCTGAAACCTGAGGCTGTGACACTTTTCAGAAACCGCCCATCAGAAAGCACAGCCCCCAGTGGAATGTTCTGTGCGCCTCCCTCCCCATCCGAGTGCGGGAAGATCTGGGTTCTGGCTTCCAGGGCGTGTGGGGGGCGGGGGAGGAGAGAGAAATGCCAGTTGAGAGATCTAGAAAAAAAGTGCAAAAATTCTAGAGAGGATGGGACCGCTTTCCCCTTGGGCCCCTGTCAGCCCCAGGANCCCCCCAACCCCCCAGCTCCCAGTCTGGCTGCTCCCCCACCAGCAACGCCAAATCCTTCTAGAAAGCAAATCTGACCAGGTCACCCTGCTGCTTAACCCCCTCCTGGGGTCTCTTCCAGGGCCCAGAGGATAAAGTTGAACTTCAATGCAGGGCACCCAATGCTCTCTTCCAATTCCAGCCTGTAGCTAGGCTCACTTCCCGCTGTTTCTCCCTGGCTCCCACCTACGCCGTACCTGCTGTTTTGTGAACTCAGCATCCTATTCCAAGGATCCAAAAACATCCATGTTTTTGTCGATGCTGTTCCCTCTCCCTGGAACGCCTTCCCTGCCTCGCTTGCCCAGAAAAGTCCTCATTTGTGTCTGCTCACAACTCTTCCTCTGCGGTCCCTTCTCTGTTGGATTTAACAGTTAATGCTATTTTTTGTGCTGCCGCTGAATTTTGAGCATTGAGCATCTATGGTGCTTATCACTTGATTTTTAAAAAATGTTTAATGTTTATTTTTGAGAGAGAGAGTGGGGGAGGGGCAGAGAGTGAGGGAGACACAGAATCTGAAGCAGGCTCCAGGCTCTGAGCTGTCGGCACAGAGCCCGACACAGGGCTTGAACTCACAAATCTGAGTGAGATCATGACCTGAGCCGAGGTCAGAGGCTCAACGGGCTGAGCCACCCAGGTGCCCCTGATTTTTATACATGTGACTCCCCCGCTGAACTTGAGGACGAAGTCTCTGCTTATTACCTCCTTATCTATCCCTTGGCAGAATAAAGCGCTGGGTACATGTATGTACCCTTAGGCTTTTCCTCGATTGGGGGTCCAGCATAATAAATATTCCATGCTAGAAAGATTAAAGAGTAGATAGGACTCTAATTGTCTGGCCAGGGGCAGCAGTCAAAGGTGGAACTTAATGGAATTTCTCCCTCGATGTGGGCTATGGGATCGACTACATTAATATTCCAATTCAAGGCTTCCCTGGACCCACCCCCCTCGTAATGAGACTTCGGAGGGCCCTCCCGTCAAGAGGCAGAATCTATTTTCCCACTACTTGGATCTGGGTGCCCCTGTGTCTACTCTGACCAGGAGATGGAAGTGGAAGTGATGATATCCAAGTCCTGATTCAGGCCTCAAGACAACTTCCACAATTTTTTTGTCTCATTCCCTTGGAAACCTAGACCAGCTGCCATGTGAATAAGCCCAGGTGAACCTACCGGAGGATGAGACACATACACAGCAGAGGTGCGCTGTCCCAACCAAAGCCATTCTGGGCCGACCAAATGTAGCCAATCTGCTACCCAAGTTTAACCAGTCACTGCCCAGCTAAATGTAACTATCTCATTGACCCACAGACTCATGAGCTGAATAAATCCTTGTTGTTCGAGGCATTGGTTTTGCAGGATGGTTTGTTACACAGCCATAACTAACACATACTCCAATGTGAACAGATTCATCATGCAGTTGCTAACTTGCAAACTGTGAATCTTGCTTGGAAAGAAGTTTGCAACTGGGCGGTAGAGCTAGGGCTTGTACATTTCTTATTGGGAAAATGGGAAGGAGAGACAGAGAGAGAGAGACCAAGAGAGTGCACAGAGCCTTTACTGATTTTGCCCATCTCATCAAGTTGGCACAGCCAAGCTATGACATTCTTGAAAAGTGACCCGTCAGTTTTCACCTGGGAAACTTCTCCAGACAGCTAGTAGGAGCTTCACCCTTGTGTTAACAGCTGAATCTCTAAGCTTACATTCTTTGGTCTTGCAGAACACATCTAATCTTTTCTCACAAGCGTTGCCTCCATCACATTTCACAAAACTGGGTTCAAGCTCTTTACACCTACCTGGATACTCTCTTTTGCTGTCCTTTATAATTTGGGGAGAACCAGAATAAAATTCAGTATTCCAAGTATGGCATCATCACCTCCCTCATTTAGACCCTATACCTCTGATCACTTGGCCTTGAGAAGTTTTAGCTTTTACGTCCATAGCAATGCAGGTCTGACTTGCATCAAGTTGGGTCTGACCAAAGTCCCACCTATTGTACTCATACATAGGAGCTTTTGCAGAATCCACTTATACATGCAAGTTTTAAGGCCTAAGTGTAAAGCTTTATGTTTATCCCTTATAAGTGTCACCTTCTAAGATCTGCCTCCTAATTTCTGTTTGGATCCTATTCTGCAATCCTTCATATTCCCAGTCTCTTATAGAACCCTGTCTACATCACAAGGTTCAGCGGAAGGCCTTTGGAATGGACACGCAATATTCTTGCTACCCGGCAACCGGCAACCTTCTAGTAAGAGCAGCACGATTTTGGTCTTGGAAATCCTCTTCTACATTTCTCATGGAATAATTTCGGGTGGAGTCGTTTGCACCACAGGCCCCTGATGAGCATGTGACCAAGGTCCGGCCAATAAGAGTGCGGGACTCCTTCCCCATCACTGATTGGTTACAGGATGGACGTACATTGAACCTCGCTGAAAGCTTAATTCCTCAGCCGAAGCTGGAGGGCGCCAGGAAGGGGAGGGAAATGCCTCATTTTCCACAAGGCTTGGGGTAGTAGACTGCGAAGCTGGAGCTGGTGACATCCGTCCGACATTCCACAGGGGACCTGTCTGAAGGGGAAGCCGCACAGAGGCTTGCAGGAGAGATGAAGGGGGGGGAGGGAGAGAGTGAGGACCTCGCACCGTCCTTAGACCAGTCAATGCCAGTGAAGGCAGTACAGCCCCTGGGGCCAGTTTGGAACCTCGTCCAAAGGTGTGGACCAAGTGGAACCCTCTGGAAAGCACTCTGTTAAAGCTGAACGTCTGCACCTCCCCTCTGATGCAGCAACTCCACTCTTAGAGTACGTACCCAACGGAAATGCCTATGTTCACCAAAGGCGTCCCCAGGTATCTTTACAGCAGCTTTGTTCTCTAGTAGCTGAAAAGAGGAACAAACCATATGGCCCTCAGTAACAGAACGGGTCACAAACCTGCGGTGTTTTCACACCACGGAACCCTATGCAAACACATGTAGGAACCAACGACAGCTTTACCTGCGACGAACATGAATCGCACAAACATTTTCTCTGTCTGGCTGCTTTCGAATTTTTTTCTTTGCCTTTGGTTTTCAGAAACTTACTTATGATGTGTCTTTGGTTCACTCAGCTTTGTTTTTTTTAGTATCTTTTTTTAAACATTTATTCTTTTTTTTTTTTTTTTTTTNGAGAGAGAGAGAGACAGAGCACGAATGGGGGAGGGGCAGAGAGAGGGAGACACAGAATCCAAAACAGGCTCCAGGCTCTGAGCTATGGGCGGGGCTCAAACTCAGGAATCATGAGATCCTGACCTGAGCAGAAGTCGGTCGCTTAACTGACTGAGCCACTCAAGCGCTCCCCCCCACTTTTTTTAGAAAGAGAAAGAGACAGAAAACAAGCCCTAGCAAGTGGGGGTGGGAGGGAAGGAGAGGGAGAGAGAATATTAAGCAGACTCCCCGCTCAGTGGAAAGCCTGAAGTCAGGCTCAGTCCCACGACCCTGGGATCATGACCTGAGCTGAATGATGAGTCTGAGACAACCGACTGAGCCCCCCGCCCCAGGCGCCCCACAAGTATTAGCTACTTAGTCAAAGTTCCATAGGTCCTAAGTCTCTGTTTATTTTTCCGCAGTCTGTTTTCTCCCTGTGGTTCAGGCTGGGTCATTTCTTTTATGTTGTATTTCAGTTCACTGATATTTTTTTCCCCTGTCCTCTTCATTCTGCTATTAGCCGACCCACTGAGTTCTTTAATTCGGTTATTCTATTTTTCAGTTCTAAAATTTCCATGTGTTTCTTTTTTTACATCTTCCATTTCTTTGCTGAGATGCCCTAGTTCTTTGTTGAGGGTTTCTATTTTTTTCACTTGTTTCCAGCATATCCGTAATTGCGCATGGAAGTATTTGCATCGCAGCCTCTTTAAAATCATCATGGATCATTCCAGCATCTCACGTTGTCTTGGTGTTGACACCTATTGGTTGTCTTTTTCTCATTCAAGTTGAGATCTTTCTGGTTTTTGCTATGACACGTGATTATTTTAATTAAAAAAATTTTTAGTGTTTATTTATTTTTTGAGAGACAGAGAGAGAGAGACAAGAGAGAGAGAGACAAGTGGGAGAGGGCCAGAGAGAGAGGGAGACACTGAGTCTGAAGCAGGCTCCAGGTTCTGAGCTGTCAGCACAGAGCCTGATGTGGGGCTCAAACCCATGAACTGTGAGATCATGACCTGAGCTGAAGTCAGGTGCTATCAGACTGAGCCCCCCGGGGCGCCCCTCAGCTGGCGTTTTCTGACACGGCCCAGGCAGGGCATGTGGTAGAGATGCCACCCAGTCATGGCCAGAGTAAGTAGAAGCCCAGACTTGCTGCCATTGATACCTGAGGGTGGGGTTCCTTACTTCTGGGGGGTGGGTCCCAGGTCCCCGATGGTGTCCACTGACACTAAGGTGGGGGTGGCCTCATTGCTCCTGAGCAGTGGGGACGGTCCTGAATCTTCATGAGGCTGCTTCTGACATCCCCTGGAGGGAGGGGGAGAGACTTCATTTCTGCCAGCTGGAGGCGGAAGTCCAGGGACCACTCCCTACTGGCTGGTGAGGACAGAAGTCCTGGCTCCTTACCTGGGCCTCTCTGATACCAGCCCAGCAGGGGTGTTGGGGCACCTCGTTACAGCTTCATAAAGGTGGACATCTCGGCTCCCTGTCAGTTTTCACTGGTGTGGGCATGGCGGTGGCTATGGAATTTTCTGTGTTTGGGTCCAGGAGAGCAGTTAGCATCTAAAAGCCTTCTGTCCTGCTAGGCAGTTTTCGGTGGGAGCGTTTTTTGGGGCTGCACCTGTTGGTCGGTTTCTGAGCTGCCTGCTTCTTCGGTTCCCACTTTGGGAGATTTAAAGCCAGGAGAAGTCTCAGACTGCTCACTGATGCACCCCTTCCCACGTCCGAAGGTCCTTAGCTTATCTGTCTTCTTCCCTCTGCCTTTCAGAGTCTTATGTTTCTTTTATATGTAACATCCAGAGTTTCTAGGTGTACTTGATGGGAGGACTAGGAAATAGGACATATATCACATCTTTCCAGAAGCAGAAATCTTCATTTCCTTTATTTTATTTTACTTTATTTTATTCTAAATGTTTATTTATTTTTGAGAGAGAGAAAGAGAGAGAGTGTGAGCAGGGGAGGGGCAGAGAGAGAGGGAGACACAGAATCTGAAGTAGGTTCTAGGCTCTAAGCTGGTACAGAGCCTGATGCGGGGCTCGACCATGAACCATGAAATCATGACTTGAGCTGAAGTCAGATGTTTAATCAACTGAGCCACCCAGGCGCTCCTCCATTATTTTAAAATAAGAAAGTTATGGGGCACCTGGGTGTCTCAGTCGGTTGAGTGTCCTACTCTTGATTTTGAATCAAGATTCTCTCTCTCCCTCTCTCTCTCTCTCTCTGCCCCTCCCCTCCTCAAAAAAAGGGGGGGGGCTCTGTCCAGCATTTTGTTTAAAATGTCACATTGAACTTTGGAGACAGAAATACATTTTTTTTCTATATAAACATCAACATACATCAAGAGATGCATACATTCCATGAAATTTGGGAATGAAAAACCAAGATCGGAAAATGACACTTAGGAACTTTCTGTGGCATACGCTTGTATGTAGGCGCATACCTATGTAGCCATGATTCTAATATGTTAAATATAAAGTAACTCTGTTGACACTATAAAGGTAAATATCATCTCACATCTCCTGAATGTGCAAGCTTTTATTTGCTTCATTATATCTTCGAGTGGCGTTGGATGTGAACATCTATGTATTGATGTGTATTTTTTATTATATATATTTTATTACTGAAGTGCAGCTAACACCCAATGCTATGTTAGTTTCAGGTGTATGACATTGATTGAACAATTCTATACATTACTCAGTGCTCCCCATGCCAAGCGTAGTTTGTTACAATATAACTGTTACAATACTGTCAACTATATTCCCTGTGTGCTACTTCTTGTCTCTGTGCCTTATTTATTTTACCACTGGAACTTTGCACCTCTTAATCCCCTTCAACTATTTCACCCATCCCTCCGCTCGCCTTCCCTCTGGCAACCACCAGTGGGTTCTCTGTATTTATGAGTCTGTTTCTTTGTTTGTTCATTTATTTTATTTCTTAGATTCCCCATATAAGTGAGCTTAAATGGCATTTGTTTATCTCTGGCGTTTCCTTCAATGTAATGCCTGCTAAGTCCATCCCTGTTGTTGCAAATGGCCAGATTTCATTCTTTTTACAACCGAGTAATATTCCACTGTATGGATAGACCACATCTTCTTTATCCACTCGTCTATGAATGGACATTTGGTAGCTTCCATGCCTTGGCTATTGTAAACGATGCTGCAGTAAACATGGAGGTGCATATATCGTTTTGAATTAGTGTTTCCATGTTCTTTGGGTAGGTACCCAGTAATGGAATCCCTGGATCAAAACAGTGTGGTGCTGGCACAAAAATAGACACAGAGGTCAACAGAACAGGACAGGGGCCCAGTAATAAACCCATGCTTGTATAGTTAATGATCTGTGACAGGGAGGCAAGGATATCCAATGGGGGAAAAGGTAGTCTTTTCAATTAATGGTGTTGGAGCAACTTGGCTGCTACCTGCAAAAGAATGAAACTGACCGCGTTCTCGCATTGTACGCAACATCAAACTCAAAATGGATTAAAGACCTAGATGTAAGATACGAAACCATAGAACTCACCAGGCAGTGATCTGTTGGATATCAGCCTAAGAAACGTATTTATGACTCCTTGGGCAAGGGAAACAAAAGCAAAAATAAGCTGTTGGGACTACACCACAATAAAAAGCTTTTGCGCAGTGAAGGGAACCGTCAGTAAAATGAAAAGGCAACCTAAGGAATGGGAGGAGATATGTGCAGGTGGCATGTCTGATAAGGGGTTAATACCCAAAATATATAGGGGCACCTTGGTGGCTCAGTGGGTTAAGCGTATGACTTCAGCTCAGGTCATGATCTCACAGCTCGTGAGTTCAAGCCCTGCATTGGGCTCTGTGCTGACAGCTCAGAGAGGGAGATACAGAATCTGAAACAGGCTCCAGGCTCTGAGCTGGCTGTCAGCACAGAGCCCGACACGGGGCTCGAACCCATGAACTGTGAGATCATGACCTGAGCCGAAGTTGGACGCTTAACCAACTGAGCCACCCAGGCGCCCCCCGATAAATGCATTTTAAAAGCTAATTAGAGTTGGTATTTTTTTTCCCTACATCCTGACTCATACAATTATAGATGGTTTCTTCTCGTTGCTTTCCATTTCCATGGTCTTCTCTCACAGTTAAGATCCTGAGATTTTTGGAAGCAAACATGACATCTCTTCCCACTTATGACTTTCCCTTTATTGTGGCCAGAAGATGTGGTGAAGATTAGTCTGTTGACCCCCTCTTTTCTCTTCAAGGCCTGGGCACAGTCACATCCAGGACATCGATTGTGTGGCCACTTGTGCCAGGGACTGTTCTAGTGCTTCGTAGATATGACCTCCCCCTGAGTATCATGACAGTCCTGTTACAGAAGTGTTATTACTCTGGTCTTGCAGATGTGGGAAAGGAGGTCTGAGAAAATGCTTGTCCCAGGTTGTTTCAGGCAAGAAGCAACGTCAGGTTTCAGCCCCGGGTCTGTGGGACTCAGCAGCCTATGTGAGGCGGGCATTGTTCTCCCTGTATCTTTCTATTTTATTTTTATTATTGAAGCGTAGTTGACTTACAATGTTACATGAATTTCAGGTGTGCAACATAGTGATTATACAATTGTGTACATCAATTATACAATTGTATACATCAATTATACAATTGTATGCCATCTATAGCTATACAATGATGTTACTGTGATATTATTGACTGCGATTCCCTAGGCTGGACTTTTCATCCCGGTGACTTATTCATTTTACAAGTGGAAGTCTTAACCCCCTTCGTCTATTTCGTCTATGCCTCTGCCCACCTCCCCTCCAGCCACTCCCAGTTTGTTCGGGGGAGAGGAAGGGCAGTGCTGGTAGGGATTTAGGAGAATGGGCAAGTCATTTCACCTTCCTGAGCTTCAGTTTCCCCATCTGTGAAATGGGTTCATAATAGCAGCTTCATCTTGAAGTGGTTGTGGTTTAATGAGACAATGTGTGTCAATCATTGAACATAGTACTGATATTTACAGGACACAAGTACATGTTAATATCCTCCCTTTGTTCATTTCTGGTGGGAAATCTTACTCAACTGTGGTTCAGTGAAGGGCCTTGGAGATGTCACTTAGACTCAGGTATATCTAATTCTTAACTCAAAATTATATGATTTAAAAAAAAAAACTTAGAACTGTATCCTTCCCCCCACAAACATGTGTGATGAAATTCTCCCCCCCCACCCCTCCCTCCTCCCTGGGCACTTCAATGCACACTAACAATCCATCTTTAAGTAGATGGTGTTTCCGGGTTTTTTTTGTTTGTTTTTTTGTTTTTCCTCACTGTTCCTTAGGTTGTTACAAACTGATAGTAAGATGCAGTTCTGAATAGTTCTTGGGAGACCAGGGGAGAGAAAAGATTCCGGTCCCTGAAGAGAAAAGGAGATACTTCCCATCCACCAGCCACATGGCTCCGTCCTGCCTTGCTGCTGATGGTCCAGCCATAGGGGCTGCTGTACCTGTTTCTAAACTGTTTTTTGTCTTGTTTCTTTTTTATTTTTCAGAAAGAGAGAGAAAGAGAGGGAGAGAGAGAGCACAAGCCAGGGAGGGGCAGAGAGAGAGAGGGACAACAGGGAGTCCCCATATGGGGCTCGAACTTATAAACTATAAGATCGTGACCTGAGTTAAAGTCAGATGCTTAACCTACTGAGCCACCCAGACGCCCCTGAACTGGGTTTGAATCCCGACTTCTCCACTTATTAACCTGGTGAGCTTGGCCATGTGACCACCTCTGTGAGCCTGTTTCCCCATCTGTAAAATGAGTCTTCATGGTGTAGCTCATAGGGTTCCTGTGAAGGTTACTCCCCTGATGGGACGGATGTGCCAGGCAATGGGAGACGTGTGCCCACAAGGGGTAGGGAATGGGAAGGGTCTGCTTTCCAAGACCACTCCTGGCTCTGTGCCCAGCTGCCACTCTCCTCTGACATGGCCCCTCCCCAACTCCCTGAGCCTTCCAGTCCCTGCAGGTGCCTCTGCTTTCCGGTGCCAACCAGCATCTCAAAAGATGACAGTCCTGGGCACGAGCTACCCTACACTCTCTGGAGGGTCAGTGTATCCCTCCAGGGTGGTTGGAAGTTTCTGGAGGCATCAAGGGGTGCAGCTCTCCCAGGTCTGGATCACACACGACCCTTCATGCCATAGATGGCTCAATAAATGTCATTTCCCCGGGTGGCTTATTAGACAATGAGGTGAGTTACAAGAATGTTAACAGTAGTCATCACAGTAATGACCCAATAATGAGTTCAAATTCCAGCTCTGCCCTAGCTTTGAGCCCGGGTGAGTGGTTTTGCTTTCCAGAGCCTCAGTTTTCTCCTCTGAGAAATGGAGTCATATGTGACAGAGGGCTATCGGGGGAGTTCGGAGATGAACATAGTGCCCAGAATATATTAAACCAATAAATGCTAGTTTACTGCTACCTCACAATCATCCCCTATCATCCTCCTCCCCCTTCCCCCTTCCTCTTCCTTCCCCTCCTCCTCCTCCTTCTCACTGGTCTCCTCTAGCTCTGATAGCTTGCTGGTCCCCACCACCCTACACTGGTCTTCGACTGTAAACTCTATCTCCTCCGACTAGGGTGCTCCTTTCATTCTTTGCCTGAAAACCCACAGTGGGAAACTCTCTGCCTATGGCCTCATTCATGTCCAAGTTTAATGTCAGCCACCCCATCAGGCAGTGTCCTGGACTCCTGACTCCTCCGCCTTTAGAACCAAGCAGACCAAAGCCTCTGAACGCCTCCCCGTTTAGACCGATTAAGATCTGTGAACAATGGCCGAACAGAGTGCTGTGACCATCACAGAAGGAAACAACATAGGTACTTCCCTTCCCTCCCACTTATTTTTTTTTCTCTCTCTCTCTCACTCTTTTTTCTCTTTTCCCTATACCTTTCTCATGTTTTTATAAGCCCTGCTCTCCTTTACATTCTCTGCGCTGGCCCGCCCTCCCCCACGGGGTGCTGAGCCTGATGTGTGGTGCACTGTGGGTGTTTGATGAATGTCTGAGACAAGGAATAAGTGAATGAAAGGAAAGCCTCCACACCCCTACCCACCCATCTGAAATCCAGTTTCCCTTCCTTGAGCTTCCAGCACGTTCCATTCCGCCACTGGGGTCCTTCTCCTGGTGAATAAATCATTGATTAGTTGAGTGAACTGTAGCTGCATCCCCTTCAAAAGCAGAGGCAGGATCGAAGCCTCTCACCTTGTAGAAATGGTGTCTACAGGGACGCCTGGGTGGCTCAGTCGGTTAAGCGTCCGACTTTGGCTCAGGTCATGATCTCATGATTTGTGGGTTGGAGCCCCACGTCGGTCTCTGTGCTGGCAGCTCAGAGCCTTGAGGCTGCTTTGGATTCTGTGTCTCCCTCTCTCTCTCTGCCCCTCCTTTGCTTGCGCTCTGTCTCTCTCTGTCATAAAACAGAAAACAAACAAACGTTTATTTGGGCTTAGATCATGATCTCACTGTTTCTGAGTTTGACCCCCACATCGGGTCTGCACTGACAGTGAGGAGCCAGCTTGGGATTCTCTGTCTCTGCCCCTGCCCCGCTCTCTCTCTCTGTCTCTCAAAATAAATAAATAAATACATAAATAAGTAAGTAAGTAAGTAAATAAATAAATAAATAAATATTTAAAGACAACAGCATCTGGGGCCCCCCTGCTTGAGTCTGTAGCATGGTTAGGCTTGTAGTAAAGCCCCAGTCCTGCCACTTCCTAGCCCTGTGGCTTTGGCCCCATCCATCACATACTGAATTTCAGTTTTCTCCTGTAAAACAGGGTTGAGCATATTCATGGATGCATATCCGTGGGTGCTTAACAGAGGGTTTGGCAAATAACTACTCCATAAATGCTACTTGTTGCTTAGAATTTTGACTCCTGGATAATGACCTGGCCAGCCTTTAGCGGGCAACTACTATGTTCAGATTTTGCTTTTTCTAGAGATTCCGAGTGTTAGGGTTGGAAGGACTTTAGTGACACAATCGAGAGGTTGAAAACTGGCAAAGTATTCCCAAATCCTACCCACAGAGGATTCTTTTCCTTTCATCAGCTGCGTGACTCCAGGCAAGTTACTGAACATCTCTGTGCCTCAGTTTTCTCATTTGTAAATGGAGATGGGATCTACCTCATTGGAGTGCCACGAGAAACACACAAAGCTAATACATGTAAAGTGTTTTGGATAAGCACCTCGGATGAGAAGTGTTCCATTGTGTTAACTATTATTACTATTACTTACACAATCATTGATATTGTTACCAGTTTTCTATTAGGGCATACACACTCTGATTTCCCTAAATTCTTTCACCTGCCATGCCTCTGAAGTCATTTGATTTGTCCACCCCTGCTGAAGCCTGACGCCCATATTTCATAGACAGGAAATAGGAGGTCCAGCTCCAAACAGAAGTGAGTTGGTCAAATCCCCACAACAAATCAAGGACAAAACTCATTTAGATTCGTAGTATTTATTCCCTAGCTGTCGGGTGCACTCAGCTCTTCTCAGCCACAAGCCACACACCTTTCAAGCTGAAATCCCCCTTTCTTGAATATTTCCACTGGTTACCAAGGAGCCGGAGACTACTTCTCTCGAAACTGCTCCGACCCGAAGGCTGAAAGCTGTAAACACGGCCTCCAGCCACTTTGGCCCGGGAGAGAAGCCAGCTGAGGTGTGTCTCTACCCACATGTACTTAATGAGGGCTCACAGAGTTTAACAGGACATAACTGGAGGGGTGGGGAGTCACACTGAAAGGAAAATTCGTGTTGCTTAATTGCATTCGCAGGAAGGGTCCAGACAGATCCTTCCAGAGAGAGTCTGACGTGTTACTGAACTATTTCTGCCAAAAAGTCATTGAATGTGTGCCATAGATTAAAAGGCCGTCATGGTGGAGTGAGAAGGGCATCCTGTGGTCACAGGAAAAGCGATAGACCGATCCGATCTCAGCTAAGTGGCAAGGACGTGAGTTGCCTTAACATTACAGGGACCATTAAAACACATACACACTGTTCCAAACACTCAATTTATCTTAACAAGGACATGTTGCTTTTAATTGAAACATCTGTGATAATGGATCTCATCATTTGTTTCTGCTGGGTTGCCTTCACCCACCCAATTGAGAGAGATTTCCTTTGGGCGAAGGAGGACACAGGGAGGTCTTTGGAGAGGTCAACCATAGAGGAAGCAGGGAGGCGGTGTGTTTGTGGGAGATTGCATGCGTGGCTTCAGAATTAGGTTACGTGGAACCTTCTATCAATAACAATGTCCGTGAAGGGAACACAGGCGTTACCCCTCATCAAACAGCGTGGAAATGTCCTCCAGCTCAGCGCAGCGGTACATCTATGCAATTGACCTTCAGCACCCAGATTAAATTGACGTTTGGCAACTCCAACAATTTGGCTGTAAGTTCACGTGATGTAAAGTGGAATGGAAATTCTGGGCCAGGTCTGTATGGACAGCGTGAGCTGGAAAATCTTAGGGGGGATTGAGAATATCAGAGGAGTTTGGATGGGCAGAGAAGCAAGAACTAGCCCTTCTGTGACCTATCGCCCCTTCATGCCCAGGTTACCTTCTAGGCCTGTGACTGAGCTATATTTGTGCCTCCTTGCCACGCCCCGCTTTCCAAATTCAGAGAGCAAATGTGGCGGTGGGGAAAGCTCGTGGAACTTGGATTCGGTCAGTCCTGGGTTTGAATATCAGCCTTGTTTCCTCATCGCTAGGTGACATTGGACAAGTTACTGAATCTTTTGGAGCCTCGAAAAGTTTATCCCATGGTTGTGGAGGCTAGGAGGGATGGGAGATGGATGACATAAAGGGTCTGAGAACTTAGTGCTCAATAAACTTTGATCCCCTTCTACTGGTGTGCTGATAAATGTTTACCATTTGGCTCTTAAAGAGGGAGAGAGAAGAAAAGAAGAGAGAGAGCATGAGTGCCTGTGATTTAGCAATTGCCAGTTTCCTTGGTGTGAACACTACCATCAAGGGTAATTTCAAGCTATCGCTATGATGCGGTAGACCGTGCAATTAGGAAGGGAGGAATGCAAAAATTGTTCTAAGCTGGTGTGCAGGTGGCTTTAGAACACCACTGTTCCTTCTTTCTGCTCAGCCCTCTCTCCTTCCCCACTCCAAAATCCTAAATAGAATCCTAGATTCAAAGTCACCAAGGAGCGGGGTGCCTGGGTGGTTCAGTCAGTGAAGCATCCAACTTCGGCTCAGGTCATGATTTCACGGTTTGTGGGTTCAAGTCTCAATGTTAGTCTTCTCACTGATAGCGTGGAGACCGCTTGGGATTCTCTGTCTCCCTCTCTCTCTGCCCCTCCTCCACGTGTGCTTTCTCTCTCTCAGAAATAAAGAAATGAATCTTTTTTTTAAAAAAAAGTCAGCAAGGAGCTGATTTGTGTTAAAACTCTCTTGTTAAATAGATGGAAACTGAGTCCCTGGGTTCAAGGTCATACAGACAATTCATGGCAGCGCTGGGACTAAGATGTGGGCCTCCAGACTGCAAGTCCAGGGCGCTTCCCACACCATGCGGCCTGCGGGGTTTGCCATGGAGTTGTTCTGCCAGGCACAACGGTCTCCTAACAAGATTCTTGGCCTCTTGTTTGAATCAAGTCCTTTAAAAAAATTTTTTTTAATGCTTGTTTATTTTTGAGAGAGAGAGACTGAGCACGAATGGGGGAGGGATAGAGAGAGAGGGAGAGGCACAGAATCCCAAGCAGGCTCCAGGTTCTGAACTGTCAGCACAGAGCCCGACGTGGGGCTCGAAGCCACGAACTGTGAGATCATGACCTGAGCCGAAGTCGGACACTTATCGGACTGAGCCACCCAGGCGCCTCTTGAATCAAGTCCGTTTAGCCAAGACTGAATGAGTCAGCCTTGTTTTTGGCTATATATTGGATAGGGTCACACTGAAGGACTCCTATGTGCTTGGACAATGTTGATAATGAGATTGTTCTGTTTTCTAGCCCATGCCACCTGGAAAGGATAAGATGTAACTGANTCATGCCCACTGTACAAGTCCAGACACCTCCAGGCGGGTCTGATAACCAGCGAGGCCACCTCTGGGCTCAGCAGGAGTCTCTGGGTGCAAGAAACAGAGAGGCAGAGGAACGGGAAGCCAGCAGGACAAGCCAGGCTCTGATGCCACATCTCAGAGCCACACGGCAGAAGGGACTCTCCGTGGAGTGTGATGACCCTAGTCTCTGACCTCAGCCCAGCCCACGGACCAGTGTCTGGGCCCATTAGAGAGGAAGGTAAGTAGAGCGGACAGGGGCTTCACCCTGGGATGCACCGGGGCCAGAGCAGCACTGCCCCTGGGACCCACCGCCTACCAGGAGGAAGGGGAGAGGCACGTGTCCCCGACTCTGCCATTGTGAGAGGCCTGGGATCTCCATGGAGACCCAAAGACAGGACCCTACAAGACATGAGACTTGGCAAGGACGGAGATAGCCACCCTGTCCACAGGGACTAGGCCAGCTGTATTTGTCAGCCCATCTGAAAACAGCCCCGGAGACAGAAGGAAATACTTGGTTGTGGAGGATGTTATGAAAGCTGAGGTCCTGTGGAACCAGTGGGAGAAAGAGGTAGTCAAACGTGGAATGTATTTATTTATTCTGTTAATGGGACCACATTGATCCCCACAAACTGCCGAGGCCCGTGCAGGGGATTGTTGAGAAAAGAGAACAACGAACCCTGTGCTCTAGAAACCCACCCACATCTACTGAGCACCAACTTTCGTACTCAGCAATGGGACAACAGAGAGGGATACTATAATCACCATCTCCAGGAAGCCAGTGAGAAAATCAGGATTGTAATTCTGCACAATGAGGGTTTGGATGGTAACGGTTACGATGATCCCTGAAGCGGTTGGCATGGCCAGCGACGGGCAGGGACGGACCCTCAGCCTGTCCAGTCAATGTGAGTCTCAGAGCTCGTTGCTGGAATAAGAGCCTGTTCTCTCTTGTCCTGGGTGGCGGGTGTGTGGATATGAGGTGTGGGGCTCGGGGGCCATGTTGCTGCCGGGTGGACAGACAAAACTGAGAGGAGGAAGGCGGGACTGAAGGAGGAGAGAAACGGGGCTGAGCTCTGGTGACAGAGTGAACCCCTGGATCAAACTATGCCTGAAGCCCACATTCCTGCTTGACTCTCCATTTATATGAACCAACGTTCTTTCCCTATTGTTTAAGCAGGCTGCGTTGGGTTCGTTAGCACTTGCAGTTGACAGCATATTTTAACAACAGATAAGAGGTAGTAGGAAATTCAGGGCCTTGAGGCTTGGTAATGCCTTTGTACTAAGTGAAGGAATGACAGCTCTTCCCTTAAAGTCATGGAGGAGTTCTCAAAGTAGGGGTGGATGATCAGATCCTTATATCTTATTCTTAAACATCTTGCTGGGCCCAAAGTGGAGGCTGGATTGAAGTCAGGCAACAGTAAAGACAAGGGATAATAAAATGACTGGAGTAGAAGTTGTTACATCTGTCCAGGTAAGGTGAGGGGGACCTGGAGGATGGAGGGACGGAGACGCCGCGATAAGCTATCAAAAAGGAACAAGTTGTCAATTTCTCCACTCCTGGTTCTGTCCACTGAGACACGA
Source organism: Crocuta crocuta (assembly GCF_008692635.1). Classification (NCBI taxonomy): domain Eukaryota; kingdom Metazoa; phylum Chordata; class Mammalia; order Carnivora; family Hyaenidae; genus Crocuta; species Crocuta crocuta. The sequence goes on along the minus strand of NW_027529573.1, from coordinate 6,271,664 downwards.
TTCCTTCCAATCACACTTAATACAGGCTGTGACATACCATAAGAATTGGAGCTTACTGATTCAGGTCCCCTAAATGATCCAGGCCACTTGTTTGATGTGCACGGAAGCTGAGGCACAGAGAGGCATCAAGACCTCTGGGGAGTGGGTGCCCTGGTGCCACTAGAGTCCCCGAACATTCATGGATCATGAAGGAGGCCCCTGCGGTCACTTCATCCAGGTGGGAGGCCCATCCCTCCAGGCCTGCGTCAGACTTGCCTGAGAACCCAGGCGTCTGAGAAGCCTGAGAACGCAGGCTCTTGGGCCCCACACAAGCCCCTAACTCCAAGTTAGGGGAGTCTAAGATGGGGCTTAGCAATCTGCAGTTTTAGCCAGGTCTTCTCTCTTCCACTTGCCTGTCCAGAGGCTTCTAGCAGCTTCCAGATCTCGAGAAATGCAGCTGTAAGCTTCTGCATCCTCTGCAGATGTTTGGAACCTGACTGATGTCCTAAAGCTGACATTTCCATAATGACCATTAAAATTACAGCTGTCTGATATAGTGAAGGCTGAACAGAGTGTGGGATGAGCCTTCTCTTGTGTTTTTTTTTTTTTTTGCAGCTTGATTGAGGTATAATTGACAAATAAAACCGTAAGATATTTAAAGTGCATATCATGAGCTGATATATGTATACACATTGTCAGAGATTCCTCCCAGCTAGTAAGCAAACACATCCATCACCTCATATATTTATTTTTTAAATGTTTATTCGTTTAGAGAAAGAGCGTGAACAGGAGAAGGGCAGAGAGAGAGAGAGGGAGAGAGAGAATCCCAAGAAGGCTTGGCGCTGTCAGCACAGAGCCTGACGTGGGGCTCGATCTCACAAACTGTGAGATCATGACCTGAGCTGAAGTCAGGAGTCAGACGCTCAACAGACTGGGCCACCCAGGCATCCCAAACCTCATATATTTATTTGATATTCATTTTGTGGGTGTGAGAACATCTAACTTCCGCTCTCTTCGCAAACTTCAACTATACAAAGCAGTGTAATCAACTACAGACACCGTGTTTTACGTTAGATCTTCAGACCTTATTCATCTTGTAGCTGAAAATGTAAACCCTTTTACTAACCTCTCCCCATTTCTCCCACCAACCCTCTGAGCTCCTGCAACCACCTTTCTACTCTGTTTCTAGGAATGTGACTCAAAGAAAAGATTCCACATGTAAGTGATACTGTGCAGTATTTGTCCATCTCTGTCTGATTTATTGCACTTAGTGCAACGCCTCAAAGATCCGCCCACGCTGTTGCGAATGGCAGGATTTCTCTCTTTCTCGCGGCTGAATCCTCTTCTCTGTGTGTTCATCCAATGATGGGTGCTTAACTGCTTCTATACTTTAGCTTTTGTGAATGACACTGCCATGAACATGGGGGTATGGATATCTCTGATATCCTGTTATCGTTTCTGGAATGTGCCTTTGTTGTTGTTGTTTTTTAGAGAAAGAGAGAGCATGCGCAGGGGAGAGGGGCAGAGGGAGAGAGACAGAGAGGGAAGATCTTAAGCAGGCTCCATGCTCAGTGTAGAGCCCGATGTGGAGCGGGAGCCCACAACCCTGGGGTCATGACCCCAGCCGAAATCAAGAGTCAGATGCTCAACCGACTGAGCCACCCAGGCGCCGGACCGTGTCTTCTGACAGAGCAGCGGTATTTGGAGCATGGATTTAACGAGCTACCACCTCAGTGAGTGAAGGAAGGGAGAGAAAAGGGGACGACAGTCCAGGTGGACCAGGGTTTCTGTCGATTGGCTTTGTGCTTGAAAGGGGAGGGAGAGAGCGGCTGCTTCACTGAAAAGTAGAGGCTGTTCTGATTCCAGGCGGGTCTTCATGTCTGACAGCTCTTTGGTGTTCTCTCCCATGGCTGATACTGCGCGATTGTGAGATAGCAGCTGCATAAGTCCTCTGGAGGAAACACTTTGATATTTGAACATCAATATTATTAATTATTGTCATTAATAATCCATTATTCTTTTAAAACCTGAAGTACCACAATCACTTGTTCAACTATTCGGCCCCGAGTTCCCTTTTATTTAATTATTTTTAATGTTTATTTATTTTTGACAGAGAGAGAGAGAGCGTGAGCGGGGAAGGGGCAGAGAGAGAGGGAGACAAAGAATATGAAGCAGGCTCCCGGCTCCGAGCTATCAACACAGAGCCTGTTGCAGGATTCAAACTCATGAACCATGAGCTCATGACCTGAGCCAAAGTCAGAAGCTTAACCGATTGAGCCACCCAGGTGCCCCACCCAATTTCCCTTTTTAAAATGTATTTTTAGAACAGCAGTGTAGTAATAATGTAAATGCCAACTTCAGATTTTCATGTCCCTTGGATTTCAGTGTTTGTGGGTCTAGGGGCACCTGGCTGGCTCTTGATCTCAGGGTCGTGAGTTTGAGCCCCATGTTGGGCATAGAGGTTACTTAAATGAATAAACTAGGTGTTTGTGGGTCTATAAATTCTTGCCCAAGAGAAGACGTGCTGGATATGCAATCCTTAGATTTTGTTACTTGAACTATGGAAAATGTCACATTTTGTGGTGTCAGAATCCATTTCTCTGGCAGGGACAAATCAAGAGCCCAGACCAATTACTTACCGTCATCACCATGACTATGCCTACATTTATGGAGTTTTTCCTGTGTACCCGGCACCGAGCCAAGCATCATACATCACCGTAGCATTTGGTCCTCACAACCCCTAGAAGACGTGTGTGTTCACATTTTCCCCTTCTTGCAGATAAGGAAACCAAGGCCCAGAAAGGTTAATACATTACCCAAGGTTCACAGCTGGTATGTGGCAGAACCAGTGTGCAAAATCAGGCAGTTCCACTTCGGAGTCTGAAATCCTAACCATTGTGCTATCCTGCCTGACCAAAGGAAGAGAAGGTGCAAGGTGGATTCCTGTTCATTGTTAAGCGTGGGCCCAGCACCAAGGCTGTCGGGGTCTAAGCCAGGTTCAAGTCCATAGGAAGAGGTGGGTATATGCAGCCTTCCCTGCTATGAAAGGCAGATACTAAAATAAAGTCTGACAACAATAATAGAAGTGTGGAGGGGAGAAGGATTAGCTTGGAGTGGGAGGTGGGGAGAAGACAAAGGTTCACAGGAGAGGTGACTCTACAACTAACTAGGTACTGTAGGATGAATAGGAGTTGGTTAGGTGGCTGTGTTGGGGAAGGAGATTCTGGGTAGGGAAACAATATGAGCAAAGGCAGAGAGGAATAAAAATGCATGGCATGCTGAGAACATGAGGTCGGAAAAGCACAGAGGGCCTTCCATGNAAGAAAATTAAGAAAAAAAAAAAAAAAAAAAAAGGAAAAGAAAAAGAAAGAAAGAAAAGAGTCTGGCACAAGATTATGAAAGATGCTTCAAATGCTTAGAGCATGCCAAGGATTTTGGATTTTGTTCCTTGATTGATGGGAAACCATCAATAATTTTTATTTTTATTACTTTTTAAAAGGTTATTCATTTGAGAGAGAGAGAGAGAGGGAAAGACAAGGGGAGGGGCACAGAGAGAGCTAGAATCCTAAGCAGGCTCAGAGCCATCAGCACAGAGCCAATGCGGGGCTCGAACCCACAAATCGTGAGATCATGACCTGAGCCTAAGTCAGACGCTCAATCGACTGAGCCACCCAGGCGCCCTCCCTCTGCACCTCCCCCCAATAATTTTTAAACAGGAGTTTAAGCCTATGGGACTGGCAATTTTCTAGAAAGATGTTTTGGGGGTCGTATTCACAGTGGCTGGAGGGGAGGGCCTGGTGGCAGGGGCCAGGCTGCCGGTGTCATCTGTCATCAATGATGCTGGCAGAGGAAGGAGGCAACGTAGAGAGGGGAGGGCGGCTGGGTGCCTGAGACCCCGAGCAGAGTCATAGGACAAAGGGACAAACAGCAACGCGGAGAGAGGAGGGGAGAGACCTCAGCGATGAGGTGAAGGCTTCCGGCCAGGACTGTGCGGGTTCTACAGGACAATGAGCAAGTTCACTCTCGGATGCTCAGAACATTTCTATTTGTGTATCTATGGAAGGAAGTTACAGACACGGCTGGGTTTGCGTGGTCACGTTAATTACAAAGCCTTTAAGGGGAAAAACATTCCAAAGGGAATAAAGATTTTCTGAAAAGCATTCTTGTCTAAAGGAAGCTGCATGCAAATGGAAAAACCTTGACATTTAATTGATTTCAGTCATCGTGATGACATTGTGTTTTCATTCAGGCTGTGCAGTGGGGCTTTGACACTGTGGAAAATTGACAGACAGGCCCTTGTTAGGGAAACAAAAACGGCGCCAAGTTGCAGGGTTGAATTTTTTTCTTTTTTTCTTTTCGCAAGGAAAAAATAGCCCACCATTTCTCGCAGTCTGAATGACACTTAGCATTATTTCTCTCCTTGAGTAGCTAGAACTGAAGGTTTTCCAGATAATAAAAAGCAGTCGTAAGTGTGGATGACACATTTAAAAATACTAAATAAATACTGAAACTATCTTCTTTTGTAGATGTGACGTGGGAACCATGTACATTTCTTATGCAATCACAAAGTCAAAAGGAAAGTGCCAAGGAACTCTTTTTTAAAAATGTTTTCTTTATGTCTTTATTTTATTTTGAGAGACAGAGACAGAGAGTGTGTGGGGGAGGGTCAGAGAGAGAGGGAGACACAGAATCAGAAGCAGGCTCCAGGCTCTGAGCTGTCAGCACAGAGCCCTACGCGGGGCTCGAACTCACAAACTGCGAAATCATGACCTCAGCCGAAGTCAGACACAGCTGACTGAGCCACCCAGGCGCCCCTCCAAGGAACTTTTTAAGAGCAAAAGCAACATGGCACCAAGTGGCCCCAACTGTGTGTCGACTTGGTGACTTAATCACTCTCGAGTAAGTTTAAAACTCATCTGTTTGTACATTCTTAGAGAGAAGTACCCCAAGGACAAAGGGAACTAAGAAACTAACAACAGCCCAGACATTTAAACTGTTCTCATTAATCTTATTATTAGTAATACCATTGATTGGTATTGTCATTTCAAAGCTGTTAGGTTTAGAGGTGCCTGGGTGGTTCAGTCGGATGAGTGCAGAGCCCGCTTTGGACCTTCTCTCTCTTTCTCTTCCTCTCTGCCCCTCCTCCACTCATTCCCCACCCCCCCAAAATAAATAAACATTTAAAAAAGCTGTTAGGTATGTGCATAGTGAATAAGTAAATGCATTCTTACATTAAGGTGGTAGGAAGCCAAAATGTTCAGCCTAAGATCAGTCTAAAGGAAAAGACATAAAAATACAAAGCCATATCATATCATATCATATCATATATCAGCTCATGAGTATCTTCTCTTAAAAAATTTCTTGTACTTTCCAGGTTCAGTCACTATAAATACCTGGAAATAATGACCAACCTAATAGTATGACCTATTTTATAGTCTTGTGGAACAATTTCCTGGTAAAAGGAGCCAGAGCCCTTTGGAGCAGTGGCTGATTCCAGAGCTGGGCAGGAAATGTATACAATGACGGTGGGACATTGTGTTTCATCTAAAAGCAAGGAGGCCATCAAAGACTATTGTGGTTGCATCAAAAGGACTCAGGAAACAACTCACTGGCTCCTGTTCCCATCGGGACTCCTAGAGCATCTAAAGAAATAGCAACTGCAGTGCATTAAAATACATCAAATATATCAAAGTCCATGCATGAATTCTTGATGATACTGAAAACAATGTGAAATAAGCAAACAAACTAACCAACTAAACCCCCCTGGCTCCCTTTGGAGGATGTTAAAGAACCGAATCATTATTCTGAAAATTGGTACATAAAAGACTCAAGCCGTTATTTTACCTTTCCTATAGGAATTGTGTAATGGAGTAGTTGATGAAGAAAAGTTTTCTCCATAAAAGGAGTCCAACTCCTCGATGAAGAATGATGAAAGAGTATTATAATTAGAATAGCACCATTTTGAAGATGCCCAAGGAAATAAGGGATCCAGGCAATGGTCATCCCTGACTGCTAGCAGTCCCCCAAAAGAGAGAGACCACTGGACACTACATGTCTTCTGACAGAATAACTCAAGTCCCTAGAAAATGTCTTGCCAAAAATTCAAACCTGAATTAGGTCAAACCTCTGATGACAAATTTGTAGGAAATACAAAAGATAGAGGAACATATTAAAAGACACCGTGTGGATAGAATCAACAAAGTCTAGATGTGAGAAACTCTATGGAGTTAATGACCCAGTTTTTTCATAAATAAGTTGCTAGGAAAATTTAGAGAGAGAGAGAGAGAGAGAGAGAGAAGCTATAGAGAAAGGGAATTACAGAGACATATCAGCCAAACACAAATGTGGGGACCTTATTTAAATCCTAACTCAATAAAATCAGCTGTAAAAAAAATTTGGAGGTCAGCAAAACAACCAAGGAAATTTGAATGATGACTGGGATTTTGCTAACATTTATGAATTATTGTTAAGGTTTTCGTTAATGATGCCATAGGGCTTACTGTTTTTAAAGGTAGGCTCTACACCCAACACGAGGCTTGAACTCATGACCCTGAGATTATGAGTTGTGTGTTCTACCTACTGAGCCAGCCAGGGGCCCCAGGGCTATGTTTTTAAAAAGAGAGAGATTTACTGTCTTTTAGAGAGATGCATACTGACATATACACGGATGGAATGACATAATGTCTGGATTTGCTTCAAATAATCCAGTTGGGGGGAAGAAAGTGGGTAGGTACAGATGAAACAAGAATGCCCATGAATAATGACTGTTGACTCTTCATGATGGGTGTATAGGAGTATTATTGTTACTGTTATTATTTTGCTTTTGCACATATTTGAAATTTTCTGTAATAAAACACTTAGGAAAAAGAAACACCAACATGGTGGTTCCCATTTAGGGATATATTCTAGGAGAGATGTATCAGGATTCTTCTTTGAATTTCAGAAACCAAAGTTGCACAGCTATTTCAAACTCCTCAATGGTGAACTTTCCCTAAGAAATCAGGACCTGGATGTTTATGTAATTAGAATGGGGCTGATCTTATTCGAACAGAGGTAGACAGAGATCTGTACTTTGGATCTACACGTCCAATTGTCTCTAGACGTCCCTCCTTGAATTTCTCACAGGCATCTACTTGTAGATCAACCTGCCTGTATCTGAGTTCACTATCTCCCTTTCAAAGGAACAAGAGAGGTCCCCCAGTACCTTCTCTTCCCCTAGTGCCCACATCTATGAAAATGGCACCACCAGTTACCCAGTCGCCCATGCCAGAAATCCGGAAGTCACCTTTATCATTTCCTTTTTCTTGATCCTCTCCAATCCCCCATGACCCAGCCATACTGATTTCAGTTCCTCGAGGCCTTGTGAATCACCTTCACCCAATCCAGGTCACCATCAGATATTTTCCTGGACTCTTACAAAAGCCTTCTTACTGATCTCTCATTGCTTAAAAATATTCTGTTGCGGGGTGCCTGGGTGGCTCAGTCAGTTGAGCGTCCAACTTCGGCTCAGGTCATGATCTCATGGTTCGTGGGTTCGAGCCCCACGTTGGGCTTTGTGCTGACAGCCACCTCAGAGCCTGGACCCTGCTTCAGATTCTGTATCTCCCTCTATCTCTGACCCTCCCCTGCTCACGCTCTCTCTCTCTCAGAAATAAAGAAAACATTTAAAAAATTTTTTAAAAAATGTTCTGTCGTTCCTCATAATCCTCTGAACACAACACAAACTCTTTTATAATAGTTGTAATAAAAGCGGTACCCGGGTGGCTCAGTAGGTTAAAGCATCTGACTCTTGGTTTCGGCTCAGGTCATCATCTCTCGATTTGTGCGTTCAAGCCCCGCATCCGGCTCTCCACGAACAGTGTGGAGCCTTCTTGGGATTCTCTTTCTCCCTCTCTCTCTGCCTCTCCCCTACTCGCTCTGTCTCTGTCTCTCTCTCTCAAAATAAATAAATAAACATTAAAAATTAAAAATAAGGATCATGGAAACCCAAGACATGCTTGAGCCTGAGGGCTGCTACTTATCAGCTGCGTGCCTCAGTGAAGCCCTCCGGAACTTCCTATCTTCCTCCGGTAATCACGGACGACGAAGCTAACTTTACAGGGGAACTGTATGATCTAGGGATTATTTTCATGAAGCATCTGCTCTGTTTCACACATGATGGCTACTCTGTAAATACCTTCAGTTTAGAGGATTAATAACTATAAAGAAAAAGTCATAAATGAGAAATGGAGGTGTCAAAGTAAAGATGGTGACAGAAAATTCTTGAGCGGCCCCAGACATACATTTTGGAAGTGAGATCAGCACTTTGATGAGTGCCTTTGGAGGGGCAATGCTTGCTTTGCCTACAAGGATACCTTCATTTCGACCCAGTCAACATAAAACAAAAACCAGAAACATGGATGGCACCCAAGTATTTCTGTAATAATCCACTTGTCATCAGCTATTGCTATGCTCNCCAGGGCTGTTCCATGTGCCCATCATGTAGGGACTGGGATGATGAAGGGATGATGAAGCAGTGGCTGCCTGGAGTGAAGCCAAGTCAACAGAACACAGGTGTGTATAAGTCCTCTGCTTATATGTATCAGCGAAACAAATCACAGGGGCTCGTTTCAGGTCTGTGGGGTGGGGGAGTCCATTCCGTCTACACTGTAGCTATGGCCACATCGGGAGGCAAGGAAGAGCCTTGAACCCAGCGGTGTTGTCTACCACTTCATTATAGCTCGCAGAGCTCTATGTTTTTATCTCAACAGTCATTCAAACTGTTTTGTGTTCTCAGCGTGGCACAGTCTACTGGGGGCAATTATTCCCTAATTTATTCTTGGTAAGGAAAGTAGGATTTTCCCAATTTTTTTCCCCTATGGATAAAGAAAGAACAATGATGACGACAGCCATGATGGACTGTTTGTGGTATGCCCTGCGGCTTCAGTATGGGGGTCTCCTTTACATCTTCTCACCTTCCTGAGAAAGAAACCATGGTGCTCACATTTTATAGAAGGAAGTTGAAATATTGGAAAGTTAAGTGACTTCCCCAGGGTCACACAATGCGAGGCATGTGACCAAAATCTATTTTTAAACTTCCTCCTTTATACTCAAGGGATGCCTCTGATTATATAGTGTTTTCTTTTCATAAACTTATTATTTGGGAATAGATTTAGGGAGGTCCCCTGAGGTCTAGACTCAGAATTAGCATTCAGTCACCTCTGCCTCATTTTATTGGCTAAAGAAAGTCACGTGGTCTAACTCGGCTTTGATGGTCCAGGAAATAAGCTCCACCTTCTCAGTGAGAGGAAAGAGGGAGTGAATATATCTTGAACAATAATCTACCCCATTTCTGAGTGCCTGGGTGGTTTAGCTAGTTGAGGGGCCACTCTTGATTTTGGCTTAGGTCATGATCTCATGGTTCACGGAACTGACCCTCCTCAGGCTCTGTGCTGACAGTGAGGAGCCTGCTTGGGATTCATTCTCTCCTTCTCTCTCTGCCCCTCTCCCCTCCGTCTCTCTCAAAGTAAATAAATAAACATTCTACCCCATTTCACTACATACTCCTTGTTGCGGATCAGTTATACAAATCTCAGATCAAGGTGTTTCTGGGGTCTCTGAACTTTCCCCAAAGAGCACAGAATGATCTGCAGAGGTTCTAGAAGCTGTGATCAATGCCATGCTGTTGGAAACGTGCTTCTCCTCACCAATATCTGTGTGCCTCTACCCTGAACGCCTGCAAGACTACATTTCCCAGCTCCCCTGTGTGGAGCTAGGACCATGTGACTTCTTCCAGCCAATGGAATGAGACCAAAAGTGTAATGCGCTAGTTCTGGGCCAAGGCAGTTAAACGTGGATGTGACTTTTTCTCTGTACTGTCTCTTTCGCCATCTGTTCATTGAGAGTAGAAAATACAGTGAGGGTTGCCAAGGCCCTTGGGCACGGAGGAGCTCTTAAATGCAAGAAGGCTGCATCCAGGAATGAGCAGAGTGCCTTCCGACCCACACTACCCTGGACCACTTTGACAAGTGCCACTATGTTAAGTCACTGAGATTTGGGAATACTTTTTATAGCTGTTAGTATATAGCAACTAATATAATTCCCTTTCCTGATGGCCCCTAATAGTACCAGTTGAAGATATTTCCTTTGAGTTACTGTCAGTAAACTATAGATCCTATAAGATTTATGCATGTGAGTGTTCATTCTTTTTTTTTTTTTAATGTTTATTTTTGAGAGAGCATAAGTGAGGGAGGAGCAAAGAGAGAGGGGGCCTGAGAGTCTGAAGTGGGCCCTGAGCTGACAGAAGTAAGCCTGACATGGGGCACGAGTTCACCAACTGGGAGATCATGACCTGAACCCAAGTGGGTTGCTCAACCGTCTGAGCCACCCAGGCGACCTGTATGTGAGTGTTCGTCCTTGACAAATGGTCTGAAGGTCTAATTCAGCCATCCCCCAATCATTCCCAACTTTGACAATATGACTCCGATTTTTGCTGAGGGAGAGGGGAAGGGCTTGAGGGGGGGCTATGGAGGGGGGGATCATCTTTTCTCTAATCTTAGCTGATGTGCTTCTGCAAAAGGTAACTCCACCCCCCTGGGTTCTAGAGGTAAGGCATATGACTTGGGCTAAACCAATGAGGTTATTGAATTGCGCTAGCCCAGTGATTGGTTCAGGGATGGACACTTTCCCTAAGCAGGTCTGAATTTCATTTTGGGACCTTAGCTAGGCAAGTTGAAAGAGACTGTGGCTCTCTTTCACTAGATATTGACAAGATGATAGCCATGGGAGATGCAGACAACCATCTGGTAATTCTAAAGAAGGCCAGCCTTAGGAGGAAGCTTACACTGTGGATTGTAGAACAGAATGATGAGGAGAGCAGCTCCCTTGCATCATAATCAAGCAGCTAGATCAAGCCTTGTCTGAAGATGACATACTGTTGGACTTTTCCATCAAACAGAGGTCAATAAAGAGCTATTATGCTTTAAGCCAGCTGGTTGAGTTTTCATTCCTCCTACCCAAACTATTCTCAATGGAGTCTGCATTCTCACCTTTATAATCAAATAAGTCAATGATATTAAAAGATGATCACTACTTCTACCTCTAAAACTTGGAGCTTTATGAGGCCTAGTATGAATTTCTAGCACTTAGTAATCTATACACAGAAGTATTTATTTATCTTGAAAATGAAAGAGTCTAATTATGAGGAAGCTTTGGGCAAAAAGATGATGACTATTTCATAAAAAAAAAAAGTACAGACCTTCCCACACATGGCCAAAACCCCTCCATGACTCCCCATCATTCTTAACGGATTCTAGAAGACTCTATATGACCTGGCTCCTGGCCACCTCCCAGACCTCAGTAGCTGTACTCCCTCCCATCCATCTCAGCTGACTGTACTTTTAATTCTCAGAGCTCATTCCTGCCCCAGGACCTTTGCATTTGCCATTCCCTTTGTCTAGAGTGCCCTTCTCCTGGCTTCTCCTCCTTCTGGCATCTACCCAGGTCTCAATTCCTCCTCAGAGAGACCTTCCCTGCCCAGCCATCTACAGGGATCTCCCTCTGTGGTACTCTACAAATCACTGTTTAGTTCCTTCACTGCACTTTCTACAAGCTAACGGTGTCTGGTTCATTTATTCACCTGTTATCTCTGTCTCATGTTAACATAGGAGTTCTTCCAGGGCAGAGCCCTTGCTCGTTCTGGTGTCCCCGTGTCTCCAGCACCTGGCACACTCCCTGGCCCTGGCTGGCACTGCGTGAAAAATAAAGCCTTAGACACCAAAGGGAGGCACCAGTGTCCTTTGGAGAGGGTGGGGAATGGAAGGGACCCATGCTGGTGTCACCGGGTTGGGGGTTTGGTTGGGAGTTTCCAGGCCAAACGCAGAGTGACATGGGGCAGGGGCAGGCTGTTGCTTGCGGGTGCTTTTCCAGTGTCTTCATAGAGCATTTTCACAAAGGAATGGTGTGGTAGGAAAGAGGGGGGAGGGGAGAGATGGACAGACAGAGAGAGACACACACACAAAAGAAGAGAAGCATCTTCATCCAGAAAAAACATGGAAGAAATAATTAGAAGTTTGCCACGAGTCACTTAATTTCTGACGGGTAATTCAGGGTCTGTGCTCTCTCTGCCTCTGGAGGACCCCCAGAGTTTCTCCTCCCAGGTACCATCTGGAAGTTTCCATCTGGGGGAAGAAAAGGACACTCCCAGCCATTGCATTCCAGCATTATTGCTTCTTTCTACTTCCTTGTCAGGAAGCGGGGGGTCAAGGTAGCTCTCCTAATTTCAGAAGAGTTGAAAATGAGTTTTCTTTAGGCTGGAGGGTAACTCCCCCTCCTCTTCTTGCTGCTGCTAGCTCAGATCCACCTGCCCCTCTGGGTTTCGGGGGGACCCCTCTCAGTCAAAATACTGCTACTAAATATAAATCTCAAAGCTGAAATGCAAAAGGACACTGAAGGCACCTGTAGCTTTTTTCTTTCTTTTAGTTGAGAATCAGAAACTATGATCCAAACCTACTTTTCTTTCTCTCCTCTTCCACTTTTCTTTCTCCTCCTAGCAGATAGGGAGAGATGGAGAGGCTTCTTTTAGGGCTTAATTTCCAGACAGATAATGTCATAGCGGGTTGTAATCTCAGAAAAGTGCTCTGGAAATCGGTATGTAGCAGATCCGATGTGGCGGTTGTAGGGTGGCAAAGGAAACTGTTATTTCCCTTGTCTTTCATGTTCCCTCATTTTGGACAGTTTCCTCTCAGCCTCTCCAAACGCAGCTGCTGTCACTACCATGTGGCTATTGTCACCTGTGGTTTCAGTGTTCTTACCGGCCGCTTCTGGTCCATCGGGTTGACCTGATCCGTGTTGTTGCTATTTCGGGGAGTTCTTACGTTCTGGACCCCGGATGGAAAAAGAGGTGACCATTCACATTTGACCGAGGACCCACGGCCAGAAATAGTAAATATTTGTTCGACAAGTGATTTGTTACCTTTCATGCCATGATTAAAGTTTAACTTTCACTGACCGACTGCTCCATCCAAATCGATAAAAATAAATACTCGGGGCCGGGTGCGTGGCCCTTTCCCTGGGCTCCCCACTGTTGGCCCAGAGTCTGACTCCCCACGAAGCCATCCTCTCTGTAGCATTTCATTCGAAAAGCAAAAATACAGTCATGCCAGGTGCTTGTGCCACGCATTCCATGGCTCCCTAGTGCCCTCAGAATTCAGTCCATGCTCTGCAGGGTCTGGCTCTTTACTGACATCTCCAGCTTATTCTTGCACCTGCTGTCTTTGAGGCTGGGGGGTGCCAGAACCGAGGTGCCTCCCTGAGGGGTCGGTTGTGGAAGTGGAGCCACGCGGTGTCAGGGAACGTGTATTACCTTCTAGGAATCAGAACACCCAAGTTTGCAGAAGAGGCTGGGGGAGCAAAGGTCTGGGAAAGAGAGCTGCTGATGAAGAGCGATCCCTAAGCATTTGTTACTGAGTCTCATCGTAAGAACGGGTGCAGGTAAAGCAGTCCGAGCTTGCAGGGAAAGCTGTGTCCCGTGGATGCAGGGACTCCGTGAAAGGGGCTGATGGAGGAGTCGATGGGAGTCATTGGCTGCCGGCTCTGTGAACGCACTGCTAAGGGTCCTAGAGATGGGCTGGATGTCACTGTTGGCCCGCAGGGCCAGGGGAGGTGGAGACCGTACAAGCAATAACAAAGCACGAACTCGGGGCTGCTGGCACTTCGGCCTCTGTCTGCCCCTCACTGCTTGTTGAAGGCAGGCTGGGGCACAGAAAAGTCCAGCAGAGTGGGATGGATGGGGAAGAAGATAGACACTGTCCGGTCCTCCAGGAATAAGGAGAGGGGGCAGGGAGGTCCCAGGAGGGCCCTTGGGTGGTTTTGCTCTGTGACATGTGATAGAATCCCTCCTCCACATCTCTACCAGACCTTCAGTAAAATCCACGCCCCAGGGCCTCGTGTTCAAGTTAGCGTTGCCTCTGTGCTTTCCTGTCTTCCTTCCCTTCCCTCCCTTTATACAGACATCTTGAGTCTGGTTCAAAGCTGGTGTGGGGAACAGCCAAGCTTGCATAGGTGGCCCAGGCATATATAACTTCCGTTTTATCAAAAGGGACATGAGTTTTGGGGTGTCTGGGTGGTTCAGCTGGAGAAGTGTATGACCCTTGATTTCTGCTCAGGTCAGGATCTTAAGGTGCGTGAGTTCATGCCCTGAGTTGGGCTCCACGCTGAGAGTGCGGAGCCTGCTTAGGATTCTCTCTCTCCCCAACTCTCTCTCTGCCCCTTCCCCACTTGTGCTCTCTGCCTCTCTCAAAATAAACGAATAAAACTTTAAAAATAAATAAATAGGGGCGCCTGGGTGGCTTAGTCGATTAAGCGTCTGACTTTCGCTTAGGTCATGATCTTGCGGCTCATGGGTTCGAGCCCCGCGTCAGGCTCTGTGCTGACTGCCAGCTCAGAGCCTGGAGCCTATTTCAGAGTCTGTGTCTCCCTCTCTCTCTGACCCTCCCCTGCTCACGCTGTCTCTCTCTCTCCTAGAAATAAATTTTAAAAAATAAAAATAAAATAAATAAATAAAGGGACATGTGTTTCCAACATTGAGAAACCACAATCCAGCTCAACCATCTCCTTTTTTAAAAAGTGTTTTTATTTAATTTTGAGAGAGAGAAAGGGGGAAGGGCAGAAAGAGACAGAGAAAGAGGGAGAGAGAGAAAATCCCAAGCAGGCTCTGCCCTGTAAGCACAGAGCCCGATGTGGGGCTTGAACCCACAACTGTGAGATCATGACCTGAGCCAAGATCAAGAGTCGGTTGCTTGCTGAGGGCTCCTGGGTGGCTAAGTTGGTTACGTGTCCAACTTTGGCTCAGGTCATGATCTTGCGGTTCATGGGTTCCAACCCCTCATTGGGCTCTGTGCTGACAGCTCAGAGCCTGGAGCCTGCTTCAGTTTCTGGGTCTCCCTCTCTCTCTGCCCCACCCCCACTTGCACTCTATCTCTCCCTGTCTCTCTAAAATGAGTAACCATTAAAACAAAATTAAAAAAAAAAAAGAGTTGCATGCTGAATCGACTGAGCCACCCAGGTGCCCCTCAACCATCTCCTTTTACCTTAACTCTGAGTTTTGTACTTAAAAGTTTAAAAAACAGCTCCTCTTTATTGGGAATCAAGTGACAGAGAAGTCTGAAAAGGAAAAAAAGTAAAAGCTATTTTTCCCTGCTCCCTGCCAGCCTCACTTACTCTTTGTTTCATCATCATACAAACGGAAGCTCAAAGAGGTTAAGTGTCTTGCCCCTCATCACACAGCCTCATCATTTTGGCTTTATAAAGGAGCCTCTCACGAGTGACCCATCTCTTAAAAGGCTACGCTCTCAAAGCCTGTTCTCCAAAGTGCATCATCTTCCACCCGAGAGGTCCGAGAGTGTCTTCACTTAAAACAATTTGCATTGATCGCTGTGGTTGCGATTGCCATTTTGACACTAAATTGGTCAGACTGAGAGCGATTTTCGGGCGGCTGTGGGGAGGGTCCTATGGGGTGCTGTCCTGGTGGGAGCAACCGGGTGAGGGGCTGGCCTCTGTCTTAGGGACTCAATTTTATAATTGACTTGAGTGAAGTCAATGAGTTATGAATTTATATTTGCAGTGACCAGAATGCTTGCGGACACACGATCTGGTTCCGGGGCTTTCAAAGTCGTCAATGCTTGCCTACCGTATGAAGTGTATTTTATGAAGCAGTGCACACACACACACACACACACACACACACACACATACACACACAGACACACAGCACCCACTTGTACTTCTGAAATGAATGTTTCACCGAACGATGCTTAAAACTAACTCTGTGATTCACTCTCTGATGACTTTCACTCCATTCTATTTTACTTCGTTTTAAAATGCTGCTTGCATCTGTCTAAATGTATTTCGTGACCTACCACCCATCAGTCTTGAGTCGGGGCTGAGAAATCGCTGATCTAGGGCACCTCTCCTTGCAATCAAGGAATCTCGGAAGCGGAATTAATCACCAAAGTCGCCCATTTATGCCTCGAATCAGAGTCAAGGGTGTCAGAGGGTTTGGAGGGCAAGTTCAGAGAGGCTGCTGTCCCTCCACCTGGCTTATTTCTGCTCCACGATGGGGCTCACTTCTCAGTGAAACACACGGGTTCACGTTGCCAAGCAGTGATCATTGCTCCCATTTACTGAGGGTTTACAGCACACTAAGTGATGGAAAGTCAAAGAGGAAGAAAGAGGTCTAATGATAAGGTAGAAAGAAGTGGATAGATAGAAGCCAGGGAAGCAACCCTCTGTGGAAGCCCCCACCTGGACATAGCGTACTGGAAATCGAGTTGTTTTAGTACCTGCTGGCCTCAGGGAGATGCAGAAGGGGAGACATTCGCCACTGACTTGTTAGGGTCCCAGAGCACGAGACAGTTTGCACCCCCTGAGAAGAAAACTCCCAGTAAGGGTTTCACGCGGGAAGGGCTGCTCGTGGTCTAAATATGGGGGTTCAGGACAGCACCCCCCCCAGGGTTCCTGTCATGAGATGAAAGCAAGCAGATGTGCAGGCGACGTCAGGCCGGATTCTGTGCACACACAAGACACTCCACGACGGGAAAAGGAGACATTAGAGAAAAGAGCCGTTTGTTTGCTTGTTTTGCTTTTGAGAACTCCAGGCAGGCTCCAGGCCGCGCATCTTCATCTGCTTCTGATCAGGTTCATGTAGGTAGTGAACCACGCGGCTGCGTGGCCTGTTGTTTAACTGGTCAATGTCGGCGTGTGGAAGAATGCCAGGCTTGCAGAAGACAGGTGCCCTCGCTCCCTTTACCGAGTATGGAGCAATCGAAGCGAGAAGGGCTGGGAATTGGAACTGAGCATCAACACCAAATACTTTATTTTTATTTACTTAGATCAAGTAAATGACAGCCAGATCACGATCTAACACATTGGCCACCCTCAGGAGGCCCCCTCCTGCCCTTCTAGTTCATCCCCACCAAAGATAACCACTCTTCTGACCCATAGCAGCAATTAGTTTTGCTTGTTTTTCAACTGCATATAAATGGCTTCATTTCGTATGTGTTTGTTTGTGTCTGAGGCCGTTACCTCAGAATTACGCTTGGTTTATGCATGTTGCTGCAGGCACCAGCGGTTTGTGCTTTTTCACTGCTGTGTAGTATTCCCATTGTATGGCTGTGCTATAATTGACCCATTCCACAGTTGGATGTCTGGACTGTTTTGTTTTGGTTGTGACTAAAGCTGCTGTGAACATCTGAGGACAGATTTTGGGGGGGATGGGGAAGCATACCTAAGTACTCCTTTCTGCAGGAAATATACGCATCTTAGAGTAAAATTCCTTGGTCATATGGTAAACATATATTTAGTTTTAGTGGATTCTGCCAATTTTCCAAAACAGTCCAACCAATTTATACTCACACCAGCCATGTACAAAGAGCTCCATCTGCTCTGTGTCCTTGTCAACATTTGGGTTTTGTTTGTACTTTGTAATTTTAGCCAGCCTAACATAAAACACTGCTACATGCATCATTATATGTTGTACAAGTTGTCTTGAATCTTCATGACAAGTCTGTTCCCAGTCCCACTTTCTTTTTTTCTAAAATGGGTTTTTTTTTTAATGTTTTGTTTATTTTTGAGACAGAGAGAGACAAAGCCTGAGAGGGGGGTGGGGCTAGGGAGACAGGGAGATACAGAATCTGAAGCAGGTTCCAGGCTCTGAGCTATCAGCACAGAGCCCGATACAGGGCTCGAACCTACGAATGTGAGATCATGACCTGAGCCGAAGTTGGAGGCTTAACCGACGGAACCATCCAGGTGTTCCCCACTTTCTATCTTTAAAAAAAATTTTTTTAAAATGTTTTATTTATTTCTGAGAGAGAGAGAGATACAGAGTGAGGAGGGGAGGGCCAGAGAGAGAGGGAGACACAGAATCTGAAGCAGGCTCCAGGCCGTGAGCTTTCAGCACAGAGCCCAACGCTGGGCTTGAACCCACGAACCGTGAGATCATGACCTGAGCCGAAGTCGGGCGCTTAGTAGACTAAGCCACCCAGGTGCCCCCCATTTTCTGAACAAAGAACCAGAAGCCTTGGGAAGTCAGGGCATTTGCCTAAGGTCCTCCAAGCAGAGTGAATTAAAGTTGAGACTCAAACTCTGCAGGTAACACCTTGGTCCCTGGGCCAGATGCTGAGCCCTGCCCAGTTCTCACTGGGTCACCTACCACATTGGTGTTTAGGGACATAATCCCATGGACCTCGTCCCCATGGGTAATTGTGTTATTCCATGAAGCTTCACCTCGGCGTCTGGGCGTGTACCCTCACTCCATTCTTGACCCCCGTGTGTCCTGTGTGGCTAGAACGAGGCCTTTTGCATTACTCAAAGTATAAATTTTAGCCAAACCATACACTCCCTCCCCCCCCAACAAATAGCAAATTGCTTCAACCAGTGATCAAGGGTTTCATTCTCTTGAGGGGAGGAAAGATACACAAGGCTGTGGTGGACAGCCTCTAGAGTCCCCCCCATGATCCCCTCTCTTGGTGTTCACCCCTTTGTGCAGTCTCCTCCCCTGGGGTATGGGCAGGACCTGGATTTTAGCTAGCACACCATGCAAGGGGAATCAGTGTACAAGATTATAGTGCCCGTCTTGCGATGCATCGTTGAGGTAAGTGGCTGCGTTCGGGAGGTTAAGTCACAAGGAGCTGGCCGTCACTTCTATGAGCTAAGGGCAACCTGGGCCAACAACAGTCAGCAAGAACCTGAGACCCTAAATCCAATAGGCCACAGGGAACCACATGTCAGTGGGACCCACACAAACCTGGAAGCAGATCCTTCTCCAGCCAAGACTCAGACGAGAAGGTAGCCCCAGCAGATTCCTGATCGCAGCCTGTGAGCCCCTGAGCAGGGGACCCTGCTCTTCCCTATCCAGACCCCTGCTGCACAGGGGCTTTGAGATGCTATGAGTGGGTCACCTTCAGCTGCAAAGTTTGTGGCCACATGACTTACCCAGCAATAACTTACGCGAACGCCTTGTTTCTGCATGGAGATGGAGAATGTGATCAAAATACCCGACCTGAGGGGCACCTGGGTGGCTCAGTTGGTTAAGCATCCGACTTCGGCTCAGGTCATGATCTCACGGTTCCTGGGTTCGAGCCCCGTGTCAGGCTCTGTGCTGACAGCTCACGGCCTGGAGCCTGTTTCAGATTCTGTGTCTCCCTCTCTCTCTGGCCCTCCCCTGCTCACAATGTATCTCTCTCTCTCAGAAATAAACCTTAAAAAAAGAAATACCCGACCTGATCAGCCAACAGACCTTGCCCGGTTTACGTGCTGGTAAGAAATGACCATGGCTAGGGGAACCTGGGGGGCTCAGTCGGTTAAGCGTCTGACTTCTGCTCAGGTCATGATCTCATGGTTCGTGGGTTTGAGCCCCGCATCGGGCTCTGTGCTGACAGCCAGCTCAGAGCCTGGAGGCTGCTTCAGATTCTGTGTCTCCTTCTCTCTCTGACCCTCCCCTGCTCATGCTGTCTCTCTCTGTCTCACTCTCGCTCCCTCTCTCAGAAATAAATAAAATTTAAAAAAAATCTAAAAAAAACAAAACCGACCACGGCTAGATGGTGGGAAACTCCCTGCGGAGATGCTCAAGTCCTACACCTCGTGACCAGCCAAACCTCTCTGTGAGGTCTGGACCATGAACCCACAGTCTTGGGAAATCACTTTCTCTCTTGCACATCTGTTGGGTTCCAAGTGTGATTGGAGCCGCCACAAAGACTCCCGAGGGGGCTGTTAGCTGTAGTAACATTTCTTGAGCAAGCGTCCAGAGTTTCCCAATGTGCGCTGGGTGCCCATACGGACGGGAGCTGGACTAATGGCGTGGCAAAGATGGGTGAGCACAGGGGAGAGGTCAGATGCTGTCGCAGAAGCCTCGGCACCCCCAGATCCTGCCTGTGACTCTGGATCTCACTCCCCCCCTTCCCCCCAGAGTTACCATTTGCATCGGCATCTATTTGCATGCACACACTGGTCCCTGGCTCCCTAGGAGGAGGCCAAACAGACACTTCTTTTCAAGGCCTCGGGTGGAAACGCTTCGCCCTGATGGCTGTTCATCATTCTTGTTTGTTTAGAAAAATGAAGGCCTCCGTGAACAGAACTATCATTTGTTTGCTGCCTCTCGGTCCTCTGTAAAGCAGCTTTTACAAGGAAAGCCCTCCAGAAAAACTCAGCCGCACCCCCTTCCGTCTCCCCGGCCCCCCGCCCAACTCATGTCTTTTTCTGGGCTTCTGTTAAAGGCAGGGGAAGGTCACTGTCCAGAGAGCTGTCGGAGCTCCCGTTCACAAGGCCATCTGGACCACGTCACGCCCCTGCTTCGCGGCGTCTGTGGCTCCCCATCGCTGTCAGGACACATACCCAGCTCATCAGAGTGGGCTCTGTGGCCCTGTGGGGCGTGACTTCCGCCCCGTCTCAGGCTTTGCCTCGTCCCTGATGCCCATGAACGCTCCTCCTACTTAGGGCTTTGGCCCAAGCTTCATCTGCCCCCCCACCCCCGGAAGTCCTTTCCCCTCCTCTTTCTGCCCCCTTTCAGTTCTTGGCTTATATGTCACCTCCTCAGAGAGGGCCTCCTGGATCCACACCTGCTTGGGAGGCCCTCTGTGGCAGGCACTGTCCCCCGGCACATAGCACGATCTTAGTTCAGGAGTCAGTTACCTGCTAATGAAGTATATTTTCTAGAATGTTATCCTGTGAAGGTAAGGGGCGTCCACCCGGTCCCTATGCCATCCCAGGGCCTTGCACACAGTCAGCCCCAACAAATACTTGTTAAATAAAGCACTGATGCAGTGAAGGGATCTGTGAACAAATGAGCGAGTGGGAAGTAATATCAGTTTTCTAGATCTGATACCTTTCTTGTGTGCCTGGAGAGGCTCAGCTTTCAAAAACAATCACTTTAGCTTTGGGGTTCATGGTGGCTGGGTTATGATTCCCTCCAGGGTATGGATGTTCGCATTTGGAGGGGCCTGGGACTGGCGACACGGGCGGACTCTGTGAAGGCCGGAAGGCTGGCGTGGTGGGGTGTGTGCTGGCTGGTCGCAGTGACGGAAAGGGGAGCTTGGGGGCCAGAGGGGCTTCAATCCCCCCTGAAGCCTGAGATGCCTCAGAATTGGCCTGGAGAGTGCGATTCTCTGAAGGAGAGCATCCCAGACTTGAGAGTGGCCCGAATTCTAGGACTTCTTGTGGTCTGCCACATTCCACGCTTGGCTCTTCCTGGAAACCATGGTGTGCTGTGGGGGCCCTGGGACAGTGTGTGGGTGTTGGCAAGTCTAGGCACAGAGGAGATCGGCCCGGCTCCACCAATGGGGACCTCATTCATTCAAGCCCTGTTGAGCTCAACTGTGTGCCTTATCATCTCATTTAATCCCTACAATAATCTCTGCAATATATACATTTTAAAGTTTATTTATTTTTTGGGAGGAGGAGGAGAGAACTAGCTGGGGAGGGGCAAAGAGAGAAGGCGACAGAGGATCCAAAGTGGGCTCTGTGTCGACAGCAGGGAGCCCGACGTGGGGTCCAAACTCATGAACCACAAGGTCATGACCTGAGCTAAAGCTGGACGCTGAGCCGACTGAGCCAGCCAGGTGCCCCTAGTCTTTGCAATATTAATTGCCCTCAATTACAGAGGAGATGAGGGAGATTCAGAGAGGGGCCACTGCTTTGGCTAAGATCATACAGGTAATGACAGAAATGAGATGCAGACTGAGGCTTACATCACCGTCCATTCTCTTTACTCTCAAGCATGCCCCCTCCTCGAAATGGCTCTAGGCCAATGAGGTCGGCTGAGTGGTTTTTGGGGCTGCCCCAAACACATTACGCATACACACATGATCGCACATATGGACACAGATAATCCTGGCAAATGAAAGGTAAAGGCTTCTAATTTATAGCCAAGGATATGGTTTAAAACTCAGACATTTCTTGGGGCACCTGTGTGGCTCAGTCGGTTAAGTGTCGGGCTCTTGATTTTGGCTCAGGTCATGATCTCTCGGCTTGTGGGTTTGAGTCCTGCGTTGGGCTCAGCGCTGACAGCATGGACCCTGTTTGGGACCCTCTCTTTCTGCCCCTCCTCTGCTCTTGTGCTCTCTCTCTCTCTCAAAATGAGTCAAGTAAACATTAAAAGAAAACCCAAAATATACAGACATTTCTGTGAAAGTTAACCAATAGATTCACACTATGGAATAAATGGCTGATAGGAGATATTTTTCATGAGAGCAGTTCTTGATGAAGGAAGAGGGCATGCAGAAGAGACAATAGTCCCCGAAGGGCTCAAGGGGCAAGAAGAGAGAAAGGGGAAGGGAAAGGAGAAATGGACTTAGGAAATGGAGCCTCAGAAGAGAATTCTTGACAGCTTTGCATCACTGCTGAGGGGTGACTTTGGAGCAGAAACTCGAATGGTGAGGGCCAAGAAAAGATCTTGAAAATAGAGCATTTCGGGCAAAGAAACCAGGGGGGAAAGCCCCCGAAGTTAGAATCGGGCTGGCCAGTGTGCCCCAGGCTTGGTGAGTCGATTTGCAGTAGTAGAAACTGAGTTAGAAACAGCATTTTCTTGGGATTTTCCAGCTTAGCGCGCACCTGAACATGCACCGCGTTATCTTGTTTGACCCAGCAGCCTCCATGACTTAGAGTGCAGAGGGTTATTTAGAAGACAGGAATTAGGGGAACAAGCTCCTTCAAACCGCCTGGGATCAACTCCTATTAGTTCAGTTATTGTACTTGCTTTAAAAGCGACTTGACATTTTCCTCTTGTTTGAAATGAGGCCAATCGTCTCCATCCTGGCGTTTGGGGGAGATTTAATGAAATAGTCATGCAAACTATTCCATGTGACAGTTGGTACACACTAAGCACTTAATAAGTGTTACCTACTACTATTCTTTCTATTTCATGCAGCCAAAGTGCCTTATTTGGAAGAGCATTTTGGCGTGGCTATCCACCTCCTAAGACTGATTCTGAATCTTGGCAGATGACTGATTTCCTTTTAGTGCCCGCCACACCGGTGGAGCTCCGCAAAATATTTGTTGGATGAACGCAGGCATGAACAAAGGTGGCACAAATCAGGCGGAAATAGAAGGCAGCATATAAAACGGGTGGGCAGAGGAGTTTGAAGATAGCTTGGTGAGCACTGGGGAGTTATGCGAGGCTCTGGAGCAGGGGCAGGGAAGTGTCAGGTGGATTGAAGGAAGGTGGGGTTGGAAGCAAGGTGAACAATGGGCAAGTTGGGGGCATCTCCTGGGTGAGGAACAAGACAGATTTGTTCTGAAGGCGCGAGGGAGGGGGCAGGAGGGTTTTCCTTTCACGTTCACTGCTTCCCCCGGAGGACTGTAGATCACGCTGGAGGACTCCCCTCTGTCCTGACCCACACCTAGTGCGTCTCTACTTGTGATATGCTGCTCTGCCCCCCGCCCCCCCTCCGCCCCCGAGCCACCCGCATGCAGGTCTCTGGGATGTCACCTACAGCGGGCTGGAGGCCCTCTCATTCATCATTCACCTGTGTTGTATCTCCAGCCAGGAGAGTCTAAAGCGTATCTGATATGGTAACTCCCAGCTCTGAAGCCTTCCACTGGCTTCCCTCAGAGAGCCTCAATTCCCTTCTGTGGCTCCCAGGCCCTGCCTAATCTCACTCTGCTGACGTCTCTGCCACGTCTCTCCCTCCTCTTCTGTCTCGGGGGTCCCCACTTGGGCTCCGCTGATCTGACCTTTCCCTAATCGGGCTGTCTCCCACGGTGTATGCCTGAACTAAAGGTTCCAGGGTGACCTTCTCACCCTTTAACCACGGGAATCCCTCGGCTGTCAGTGCAGGTTCCCCATTCGGTCGGCTTGGGGTGGGGCCTCCTCCTCAAGGCCCAGGGGGTCAGGGCTTGCGAGAAATGCAGATTCTCAGGCCCCTTCCGTGACTTTCTATATCTGAATCTGCACATCGGCAATGTCAGCACCTAGGTGTCTGGGAGTGCTCTAGGCCAGTGCCTGTAATCACCTTTCTTGTGGCTCCTGGGGGGGGGG
>NW_027529573.1:6237651-6247553 GCF_008692635.1 Crocuta crocuta | reverse complement strand
CCACTTAGATGGGGGTCATGCCCAGGCTGGCCCAGTGACCAGGATTTTGTTTCAGAGTCTATACCTGGTTGGAGTCAACACCCGTGAGCTCTGACCCAATGAGACCAGTTGGGAAGCTCTGGCCTCCAGCAGGGAGGGAAGAAACAGAACTGGCTGGGTGAAAATGAGATGCTGGCTGAGGGGGCGGGGGGCGGGGGGTAGGATCACTGGTCCCCTGCAGCCACTGGCCCACGTGGCGTGCCCCAAATGGTTTGTGTTTGAAGGGTGTGACAGAGGAGGCCATAGGATTTTCCTTAGCAGATTGGGGTCTATGGTGGCTTTTCTCAGATTGGGCTTGATCTCCATGCCCGGGCTTAAAGCCTCCAGATCCACCTTTGTAGAGCCCTCTCGGGGCTCTAGCTGCTCGAGAGCCCTTCTAGGCCATTAGCAGCCACCAGGCCCAGCAGGGACCCAGCCGTTAGGGCTCATCCTTTATCACAATGTATCTGTCTTCGTACAACACTTGCAGTTTTAAATAGCATTTTTCTCTCCCTTTAGATGATCTCTGGTAGGAGGTTCTCGGAGGCAAACAATCTATAATCTTTTGTGTCATTCATCTGTTCATCCATTCATTCACTCACTTATTCATTCAACACATATTTATTAAGCCAGGTCAGGAGTGCCAAGGGCAGATGCCGGAGGAACAAATACTGTGGTGCTCGCTTCTAGAAACCCGCTGACGGGTTGCCCCTCTCACCTGTGGGTTGTGGCGACAGGAAGGGTTATCGCCCTGAGTATTGTCTGAGACTGGAAAACCGAACCCGCAAGATGTTGCGCTATCGGGAGGGGGCATCCGTAGCCTTCACCGTGCAAAGGGGTTCGCTGTGGGATGACACAAATCCAGAGAACTTTAGAATCTGATGGGATGTGAGGCACTAGCTCATTTGATTCCTTTGCTAGGCAGGGGTGGGCCGTGGGATTTAAACGACGTGAGAGGCTTGGTTCCAGTTTTTCAGCCATGCCAGAGTCAGGGGGTCACATTCCGTGTGGCTTCTTGCTTCCGGGACGAGGCTCTTCCCATCATGCCTTGCATGACATAGAGAAGCTCCCAACAGCGATGAGGAAAGGATCAGTGATAAATTTTTTTGAGTGCTTTTTATGTGTCAGACGGTATTCTAAGTGCTTTTCATGGTGCCACAACATTGTTCTCCTACCAATGCCGTTAATACTGCTGAGAGAGTGCTGAGGCACAGAGAGATTAAGCGACTTGTCTAAGGTCACACAGCTCAGAAGTACTGGCACTGGAGTTCCAATCCAGGCCATCAGGCTCCTGAGCCCACAACACCCTATGGCTTCTCCTTAGAGAGGGACTCCTTGACCCGGGGCCCTCGTAGAGAAATGCGTTTCCACTTACACATTTATTTACTTATTTATTTTTAAAGTTTATCTATTTTTGAAAGAGAGAGAGCAGGGGAGGGGCAGAGAGAAAGAGAGACACAGACTCCGAAGCACGCTCCAGGCTCTGAGCTGTCATCACAGAGCACAATGCGGGGCTCGAACTCATGGACCACGAGATCATGACCTGAGCCGAAGTTGGAGGTTTAACCGACTGAGCCACCCAGGCGCCCCATCACCTACATATTTAAAGGAAGGGACTTCAATGCCATGCAAACCAATGCTTGGTATCGATCTCCCGACAGGTCTTTTAAAGCACTGGGCTGCTACGCATAGAGCCGCCATTAAGGTTTGTAAAGCTTTGCTGATAAAATAAAAGCAGGGCCTACCTATGATGCACGCAACAAGAAGTGGGACTGTGATCAAGGCTACAGGTGAAATGGGATCACCTGTCTGTGTGCTGGAAATGCCTGCAGACTTTACAGAGTGAGAAGATTGGGAATAAACCCATTCAAATGCCAACGGTGTGTATTGCTCTTTGGGTAGCACTTATGACACACAAGCTTACAACACAATCATGTCACTCTCAGTAGTGACTGAATTAAATATTGCAATATTTTTTTTTAAATATTTTTATTTATTTCTAGGAGAGAGAGAGAGACAGCGTGAGCAGGGGAGGGTCAGAGAGAGAGGGAGACACAGAATTGGAAACAGGCTCCAGGCTCTGAGCTGGCAGTCAGCACAGAGCCCGACGCGGGGCTCGAACCCACGAACCGCGAGATCATGACCTAAGCGAAAGTCGGACGCTTAACCGACTAAGCCACCCAGGCGCCCCTTAAATATTGCAATATTAATAAATGAAGATTAGGCATGTTCTGCTGGTCTCCAACATCGGCCCCTTCGGGTCTTTGAGTTGACTTTTTTTTCCTGCGGGCTTGATTAATTTCCAGGAACATCCCTCACTTCACGGTCCCCACTCCTCCCCACCTTTTATAGTCTGGGGATTCTCTCTATGAGTAGGTAGTCCCAGCTCAGCCCGGAATCTAAAACAAAAAAGACCAGTTAGCTCTCTACTTGGCTTTTTCCTATGAAGTGGCTATCAAAATTAACCCTGGAGAGTACGCACTTTAATGTAGCCATCTCGGCTACATTTTCTGGAAACTCATAAAAGGGAACAGAGAAGAGAGAACACTATGAACCTTGTAGGAACTTAGGAGTTCCATCTATTGTCATAGGCAGTGGGACCCAAAGCCATTTAAATCATCTGGGGGAAGGGGAGGGAGGGGCCGTAATTATTTGCAAGGGGTGTGATAGGCAGCCTGGTACAAATGGGCTGCCCTTTGTTTTCTCTGCTCATGGTAATGATTGCAGGCTGGCCATGGTGTTTAGCAACAGTCTCTAACAGGTCACTTATGACAGCTTCATCACTCTCATTAGCGCCTTTTGTTTGCAGTGAACACAGAAAGCTGTTCAGCATTAAGGGAGTCAAGGGAAAGAAAGAGAGGAGGGGGTGGAAAAAGCCAAGGAGAGAAAAGCCAGGGAAACAAGGTTCGCACACTATTAATACCAAGGAAAAATACCTCTGAGTGCTCCAGTCAGCTGACTCTGATGGTGAAGCGACCGCAGTTAGGGGACCCAATCTTGGACTCCCTGTTCTTTCTCCTAGAAGAGTAATTGCTTATGTTTATGGCCGCTGATCATTTGTGCCAATTTTGGTTCCTCGAAAAGCCCTAGGGGGATGTTATTTTTGGTAAAGGGTCTTCCTGCTTCAAGTGTAATGACTGAGTAACTAGTTTCAGTATCTCCTCTCGCATGCCAGGGTAAAATGAAGCAAAACCAATAGAGGAAGTGCAGTGATCTTTGTCGGGGACCCCCTGGATGTCAGGCAAGGTGGCATATGTTGCTCCTGAAATCACCCGGCCAGCCAGAGCCGAGGAGGGATTTGAATTCAGTTGTGTGTCTCTTGTTGCAGGTTTATTACACCTCGCTACGCAAGCGCGCGTGCAGCACACACACACACACACACCCCAACCCCCTTGCCCCCCAAACAAAACAAGCACAACTGCCCCCCAAATTCTTAACTGACGACAGAGGCAAGGTTAAAAATCTCAGCTCTTGCAAGATCATGAAAAAGTAGGCAAGACGTATGTATTTTCAGGATCTGATCATGAGAAAGCTTGAGTGATCAAAAGACATCTTGAAACGCATCGATTGTGCTCACTAAGTCATGAAAATGTGTTAACACTTCTTTGGGGAACTTACCCTCTCCTCCTGGGGTGACCTTTGACAAGACATTCTGTGTTCCCATTTTTAGGCAAAAGACAAAAAAAGTGGGGAGAAGATGAAAGGTCGACACTTGGCTCACGCAGATCTTTGTCTCATCAGTGCATCTTGCTCGTGCTGGCTCTGCTGCGCGGCCGAGCTCCTTTGACTCATGTTCCGGCTCCTTACGTCCTTCTTATCCTTTTCTGGACAACTTTACCAATATCGTGCCTTAGATCTTGAGAAGTATCTGGTAAAACTGGCCAATTGGGATGGCAGGCATAACTGGGAAACAGATGGGGGCGGGGGTATGGGGTAAGGGAGGGAGGGAGAAAGAGGGCTGTCGTTCTTCAAGATGACCCAGGAGTGGCTGCTTCTGCCGTGACATTACATTTAATGCCTCAAACTGGACCCGAGCCATTTCTGGTGAACTCCGTTAACCCTGTAAGCTATTGACAGGACAGTTACTCACTGAGTACTGAGTCTAGGCTCCTGGTGCAATGTGACAGATGGGCACGAATTCAGGGGGATTGAAAGAAATTAATTCCCAGGGGCGCCTGGGTGGCTCAGTCTCTTGAGCACAGACTCTTGATTTCGGCTCTGGTCATGATCTCCCAGTTCTTGGGTTCGAGCCCTTCATTGGGCTCTGCACTGACAGCATGGAGCCTGCTTGGGATTCTCTCTCTCCCTCTCTGTCCCTCGCTCCCCCCACCCCTTCAAAATTAATAAATAAATCTAAAAAAAAAGAATTCCCAGCTCGGGTCATCTTAGGACTTCCTGGGTGTCCCTTCCCACCACTCCAGCCAGAGTCCCACATGGGTTCTAAACCGGAATTGTGTGTACCGCTGGGGAAAACTAAGAAGCAATGAAAACCTCAGGCTGGGGTGGGTGGTGGCGGGCAGACGCAGAGACCAAGACCGAGACTGAGGATCAGGAAGCTGGAAATTCCCTCCTGCCTTGGTATTTGGGTTCTCGCTTTTCCACTTCCCCAAATCACCCCCGCGGTGGCCCCTGCGCACAGTGGGTGCTTCCTAATGGTCTCTTTAACTGATGGTAAAACCCCAAGAGCCAGACGTCTACTTCTCGTTCTCAGCGACCATGGTACCCTCCAAACTCCAACCTCTCACTTGAGTGCAAGGGAGAGGGCCCACCTTGACCAGAGGGAGCGCTCCTCCGTCAGGGGGCTCCTTAAGGGCAGCTCCCTTGGGAGCTCTCACCCCCAACTTCGCCCAGTTTAGCAGGAGACAAGCAAGTTTCTCCAGCTTTTAGGTTTTTCCTGGACGAGTTTACAAGCGAGGCTGTTTGGGGTCAGGCGCGAGGCTTGGGGGGGCCGGCCTGCTGGGTGCTGTTGAAGGGTGGCCCGGATGGGATCCGGGCTTCGTCGGCCCCTGCGGGAACAGGTGGGGCACGGGCTTTTTGGGGGCCACCCCAGGCCTCCCGCAGGAATGCTGACTGACAGTGTCCGGTTTGAGAACTAGCGTGTCCTGGGCCCGGGGAGCTCCCCACTGCCTCCTGGCTGGTGGGCGTCGGGTCCAGGGTACACCCTGCTGGCAGGGGTCCTGAGGACAGGGGGCGTGAGCGCGCTTGGAGCTGGAGGCGGGAAGTAGGGAAGAGGAGGGGGGGAAGGAGGGGAGGAGGAGGAGAGGAAGTCCCCCGTGGCCACCCCGAAGGGAGGGCGGGACGGTGCCCNGGAGGGTCTGCTGCTGCTGTTCTCCTTCCCCGACCCTCAGCCTCACCGTTCCCGTCTCTGAAATGGGCATCAGAGGGCTCCTGGGGTGGGGTGGGGGGTACTCCGGGAGAGAGCGCCCCAGAGTGACCAGCGTGGCGCCCCGCGCGCAGGAGCGACCCAGCAACGGGCTGCCGGGAGGTGGTTGTGACTTGGCTGGACCGGCTCCATCCCTGTCGCCCCCTCCGGTCCCATCCCTGTGGTCCTCATTGCTCCCCTGCCCCGGCTCCCCCTGCCCCAAGCCTGCCCTTCCAGCCCCATCCCTCTCCCTTCTGCCCCATCTCTGTCGCCCCTCCAGCCCCATCCTCATGGGCCCTTCTGCCCGGAGCCTGTGGCTCCCCCGTGCTGCATCCTGCGCGTTCCTTCTCTGGTCCCTGCTGCCCCTGTTGCCGACTGCGTCCTCTCCTCAGCTCCCCGTGGGCCCCTTAGCTGGGGAGTGCGGGCTTCTTGCCTTTGTCCCCGGTACTTAAAGTGCAGTTTTCAGTGCTTTCACCCCTTGAGGTCCAGTCTATTCTGCTTCCTATCCTCCTCGCTTTTCCTCTTTTCTGCCCCTCAGGGCAGCGATGAGTGGCTTGTGACCCACACAGTTTTCTTTTTGGTGCCAAGCCTATCGCCTAAGCGGCTCTCCTCAACTTGCGGATCCTCCGGTGGTACTTTATTTAAAGGTTGAAATGGGATTCACTGCAAACGCACATTGAAAGGTTGATTCCAGACAGAATTTGTTGTTTAAATTACCAAAGAAGGGCCCGATTGAATTGGTGAGGGGCTTTAATGAGGGCCACACCAAGTTGTAATTTTATCTCGAAAATGGTTTTATTATCGATGGAACCAGTTAAAGACTTTACTGGCTCGTGTCATTAGCGCTACCCCAGAAAAGATGGTCAGATTCGTCGAGTTTCAGATAGTGTATCAAAAGATTCGGGTTGGATTTTTTTCCCCCCCTCTTAGCTTCTTTTCTGATTAACACCGTCATGAGTTCTATAGTGAATGTGCTAAATAGCTCTTGGTAGAACTGACGGTAAAGAGGCACCTTCTTTGTGGTGAATTTGAAACCCTGCAGTTTGATAAAATATGAGAATCTCCACCAAAGCTATTCTCCTTTTGCCAGCATCAGTGTTTCAGGCATCACACAGCCAAGCTTGCTCCAATGGTTGCCTTGACAGAAGAAAACAATCTTTGTTTTAATGCGAAGTGATCACCAGATAATTTTTCCAAGTCCGTTTTGTGAGCCTGATCCCTGTGACAGAGAAAATTATCAGTCCCTTTGAGCTACTTGTTGTGAAAACACAAACTGTAAATGAATACATGCAAGATATTTTTGGCTTGCTTGCCCTTTTTGTTAGCCCATGCATCTCCTTGGTTTTGCAGGGTGTGCTCTTTGAAGAGGGATGCCAAGCAGGGAAAAGCTGGGGGAGAGCAGAGACCTTTTGGAGTATTGTGAAATTAACACTCCTCTTCCAGAGTCTCACTTATCTGAAGCTTGTTGAAAATCAATGCTGTTTAGAATTTTTGGCAAATGGGGAGCTAAGTAAAACAAGAACCCCCAAGTCAAGGCTGGATTTCAATTTTTAAAAAACTGCATTTTTATAACTATGGTATACAATACTTAATTCCTTTCTCTTTTGCCTTTTCTACTTTTCCTAAAGGGCAAGGAGTCCTAAATATATAGAGTCTCTATACGGAAAACTGACAAATCTTAGCTCATGGGTAGTTTTGGGAGGACAGACTATAATATTAAAATTAGGAACTTATCTTCGTGTGTGTGTGTGTGTGTGTGTGTGTGGTATTTTGAACTTAATGTGACTTCTGCTTTTTCAGTGTCCCTCTTAAGAACATACTTACGTGTTTTGGGTATTCACTTCCGTGTATGAACGACTCTGTTTTTTTGGTGGTATTCTTTGGTGACGCTTTCTTTTAAGGCAGAACTGGGAGCATATTTCTCATGACATTTTAGAATTGAGAAATATCAACAGGAGAGTAATTTTAGGAAATGGCTCTTAGTAATTATTATTCTGTTGCTATTTTTGAAAAATAGACTCTTAAATTAGGCTATCGGCACCTCCTCCAAGGCTTCTAATGTGTTTTGTATTTATCTCCAGTGGCTTCCACTCTAGTTTTGTAATGTGACCATTTGCATAGTAACTGCCACTCCCTTGCTGCTGTGAGATTATCAACTAAAACATCTTGCAGATTTTTATCTACCACTGGATGGCGGGCAGTGCTAGCTACCTGCTGGGGTAAGGGTGGGAGGCTGGGGGATTTCTCCATCTGGTAAGAAAGGTAATTTTCATTTTAAAATGCCTCCGCAAAATGGTTCAAAAGACTAGTGTGATTTCACTCTGTTGGTAAAGGATGGTGGTCAGATGTTTTCTGATAAAGAGTTTTTCTCTTTCAGCTTCATTTTGGAGGGAAGCCTGTGATCACCAGTCTTTGCTGTTCCTGAAAAAGATGTTTAGGTTTGTCGTTTTAGTATGTCAGTGACGAGCATAACACTTGCCGTTGGTCTGTCACCAGTGACTTTTTATTTCCAGCCGATTATTTGAAATCACTGTAGTATTCTGCAGGCTTCCTCATTCTAGGTGTTTTGCCCTTTCTGCAGTTTTAACCAGAAAAGCAGGACTACATCATATCTAGCTAATTTGTTTATTTATTTAAAAAAAGCTTTTTAAATGTTTATTTAATTTTGAGAGACAGAGAGATACAGAATGTGAGTGGGGGATGGGCGGAGAGAGAGGGAGACACAGAAACCAAAGCAGGCTCCAGGCTCTGAGCTGTCAGCACAGAGCCCAGCTCAGGGCTGGAACCCAGGAACTGCGAGACCCTGACCTCCCACTGAGCCACCCAGGTGCTCCTCTAGCTAATTTAAATGAAAGGTTAGGTCTTCCTGGTCCCGTGCCTATTAGGGGAGAGTCTCAGAAGATGGACTTTCCTGCCCCCTTCCCCCCATTTTGCATCTCTGAGATAGCACAGAGGCAACCTTTTGTTATGTTGACACATTATTTAATTAACGAACCAGTGAGTGTAAAATCCCGTAATAGCTGACTATTCGTTCAGATTACATAGCTGCTTCAGTTTACTGAAACATTTGTTGAGTTAATGTAGCTGATAATGGGATCTGTTGGGAAGAGAAAACTGTGACCCAGGGGCCCCCTGTGCACACTCTGTCAGAAACATGAGCATTGAGATGTGCCTGCCGGTTGCCTTACACCATGTTACAGAAGGACGGTGTTATTTGATAGGGTCTAATTCATAAGCTAAGACTTATCAGAGGGTCAGCCTCTTAAAACCCGGATCATCAAGACAACTTTACTTTAGGCTCATTACTCATTTTAATCTTTTCCAAACGGAATGAAGTTCAGTTGACTTGGTGCAGTAACATGAACTTGACCCTTTCCCTGCATCCCGTGTCTGCTTAAGGGACATCGACAGTATTGGATCGACAGTATTGGATCATTAATTGCAAAGCCTGTCCTTAGCTTTTGTTTGTTTGTTTATTGTTTATTTATTTATTGTTTTTTATTAAAAATTTTCTTTAAGGATTTCTTTTGAGAGAGAGAGAGAGAGAGAGAGACAGAGCGTGAGCAGGTGAGGGGCAGAGAGAGACAGAGACAGAATCTGAAGCAGGCTCCACGCTCTGAGCTTGAACCCACAGACTGCAAGATGATGCCCTGAGCCGAAGTTGGATGCGTAACCAACTAAGCCACCCAGGTGCCCCAATTTATTTATTATTAAAAATTTTTAAATGTTATATTTATTTTTGAGAGAGAGAGTGCGAGCAGGGGCAGAGCAGAGAGAGAGAGTGGGGGACAGAGGATCTAAAGTGGGCTCCACGCCGACATCAGTGAGCCTGATTGTGGGGCTTGAACTCACAAACTCTGATATCATGACTTAAGCCAAAGTCGGACGCTCAACCGACTAAGCCACCCAGGAGCCCCCGCAAAACTTGTCCTTTTAAAGTATTCCTCCAATATGATAGGAAGTTCTGAAAATAACATTTGCAAGATTCTTTGTAACTTTCCTAGAATATCCTTAAGGGCATCTGTGATACCCTTTTTTACATTACTTCAGTGGGTAGTTGTAGAAGCTGTTTCTCCAATCCAGGCATGGAGATACTATGATGAGCCTGACCACAGCCCTGTCCTTCAGGGGGCTTTTTTCTTTTTTCACTCTAGTGGGAAATATACAGTTGATCCAAGAAAGATGTTTACTAAGTTTCTTGAAGATTCTATTTAACCACAGACCAGTAGCGTTTTGGATGGCTTTATTGTTCTGTAATCATCCAATGCGTTAGGTTTGCTAAGTGCGTTACAATAATTTGTTAGTTACTTCCTTCAAGACCCGTCTAGCCGGAGTATACATAGTAATGTGGTAATACCGGCCTCCTTGTAGTTTTCTTTGTAGGAATGGAGTTTCTTCAGCAACTTCCCTGACTCCAATCCGTGAGCGGTTGGGGGTGGATCTGAACTGTTCCTCTGTTTTGGTTGTAGGGGATTCTGTGCCTGTGCACCCCCTCCCCCCCGCCCACCCCCGCCCTGGAGGT
>NW_027529573.1:6206364-6237586 GCF_008692635.1 Crocuta crocuta | reverse complement strand
GCTGAAGCAACAGTGTTGAAAGAATGAACAGCCTTCAGGAAAAAAGCGTTCCCTTTCGTCGGGAGGAGTGTTTCTATGTATAAAACGGAGGTGGTGTTCTTGCCTCTTTTCCCCTAAGGTACACATTCAAAATGCAATTTGCTCTGACCTTTCGGATATTAGTTCATTCTTGGTCAGAGGTGGTTTGTGCCAGTGACTTGACGATTCAAGAGCTGTGCCTGTTGTCAGTTCTTAGAAATAGATGTTCCAGTGCAATCAGTGTTGGACCCAGAAGCTGTCCAAAGTCACACATTGTGAAATGTTTTGAACTGAGAGCCCAGGAGATCTCTTTGAGGCTCAGACAATCCCATTTTTTTTTTNCTTTATTTTTTTATTTTTTATTTATTTTTTATTATTTTTTTTTTTTTAGAGACCGCATCTTTAAAGTGCTTTTCAGTATGCTGAACTTGGCTTTGCCAAACATCTGTTTGGACAAGACAGGAGCTAGGAACTGTTGGCTGAGTTGTCAGGGCGCAAAGCAGGGCAGTGTAGGTCTTTATCTGACAGTGGGTGGCACAGCAGAGCAGGAAATGCAGAGTGCGGGAGAGCAGGTTGAGATCTCCGAAGCCCTGAAAAGGTTAAGAGAAGGCTGACTTCCACCAATTAGGGACGTAACAGCTACCATGTATTAAGAGCTTCCCTTCTCCGGGGCACTTTGCATCATGAGTGCGTTTATTCCCCGCAGTCGTGCAGCCTGGTGAGTAACCTCAGCCTCATCCGGACAGTTAAGGACCTCTGCCCCGAAGCATAGTCCAGAAGGGGGTTCTCTCCTCCTGGCCGTGCCGTTGGGCCCACACGCATGAGGAACACCCTCGCCTCTTCTTCTGCAAGGAACTGGCAACACGGCGATACCTTTTCGTTTGGGGAAACATCATCTTGCGGGTGGTGTCTGTCGGCTGCTTTTGCAGCTTCTGAAAAGTCAGGACCGTCCTCAGAGGCTGATAGAGAACAGCTATTCCTCGGGGACCTGGCGAAGCGGTAATTATGACTAAGTGGATAAGCAGTTTCTTCCTTATTTCCCATGAGGAGCTCGAGGGTTAAATGCCCGTTCTGTTCAGCACAAGAAGCGCAACCTTGCAACCTTGCTGCTGAGAAATCTGTGTGATAGACCGCCTCCCCCCACCCCCTGCCACAACCCGATCCCCAAACAGGATTTCTATGTAGGTCATTATTTGGAAAAGAGAGCAGCCCCTGCCCCCCACCCCCGCCAGATATTTCCATTTTGGGGAAAAGGGTAAAGGGACAAAGCAATATTTTTGGCTTTCTTCGCAACACAAGTCACTCTCCTTCAAACAGTCTTCCTTTGTTCGTGAACCGTGTGTGCTAGGGATGCTGATATTTTGATGAAGATGTGTGCGCGCGGTGGCCTCGTCTGTCTTTATCTTCCCCTGGACATTGGCAGTGGGGCAGTGGACACCTTGGAGGGGCGGCTTCCACTTGACTATTGTGAAGTCACTTGCCTGTTTCGAAACTTGCACGCATGCTCACGCTCACGAGGCCCCCGCCTGCTTCTCTGCTCCTCGGGGCTCCCTAGTCTTTTTCTTCTTTTACTTTTGTCATCGCTCAGCACTCACACCCCGTGGGCCATTCTTGATTGCTCTGTGGATCTACTGTAAACTGCAGGGGGAGAAGTAATACCTTGGCTTTCCATGGCTTTCCAGGGCTTGACTTTCCTGTACATGTTTCTTCTAATTTTGGAAGTCTTCTTCTGGGTCATCAATCCTTCAGCGTCAGCGTGGAGCACCTGCAGGGTGTAGAACTTTCTATGTGGGGCATTACAGAGAGGACAGTTCGCTGACTCTGTCATTGGTGTTTTGTGACCGTCAGCCTGCATCGAGACCTGTACTCTTGCTTGCTGCCGTTTCCTTCTTCTAGGGTCTCGGGGGTCTAGGAAAAGCTGATGATACAAAAGTACCTAGGGCTGATTTTCATCCTTAGTGAACTTGTTGGTCAGCTGTTTCATCTCTGGGCTCATTTTCCTGTGCCCTCCCTACCACGTGCCACATTGTGATCTAGTTCTAGATCAGGAACCAGAAAGTATGGGCCCAATTCCATTGGCAACTTGCCATGGGCCCTTGATAAGTCACTTAAATTCATTGTATGTAGTGTTCCTTGTCTGTATAGTATGATATCTATTCATTTTTTATCATAACATACACCCCAAAATCTCTGGGCATTTTCTATCCATCATATATATATATCTTTTAATATCTTTTAATATTTTATTANAGATCATGATCTGAGCCGAAGTCGGATGCTTAACCGACTGAGCCACCCAGGTGCACCAATATATATATATTTTTAAAATTTAGTTATTTATTTTGGGGGGGGGAGGGAGGGGTGTAGAGAGAGAGAGACAGAGACAGAGAGGGAGGGAGAGAATCCCAAGCACGGAGACTGACACTGGGCTCCATCGCACGAACCATCAGATCATGACCTGAGCTGAAACCAAGAGTCCGACGCCTCACCAACTGAGCCCCCAGGTGCCCCTACAATGTATTGGTAAACAAGAGAGGACATTAATTTCACACATTGATGACTCAGAAAAAGATTGGACGAAATATTAAAAGCTGATTTTTCTTGTATTTACCACGGATAGTTATTGTAGGGATTATACGCGGCACGAACTGGAGCATCTTAAGAAAGTACAAAACCGTAGCAGATAAAAGGCAGTGTTGCTCAGAGCCACACAGAGCCCCTTGTCCCCCTTGTGACCCGTGCCCTGTAGGAGCAGGCTGGGGACACAGGCTTTCGGAAAAGTTGATTTGTTGACCAGGCAGCAAAGAGCAAATGTTGACCTTTAGACACATAAGTAAGTGAATTTCCCAGATCTTTTCTCAGTTTTCTTCTAGCGTTGTGGTGGCACCTTGTATACATGGTACTTCACTGGGTTCTTTTTAATTTTTTTTAATGTTTATTTATTTTTGAGAGAGACAAAGAGCTCGAACAGGGGAGGGCCAGAGAGAGAGGGAGACACAGAGTCTGAAGCAGGCTTCAGGCTCTGAGCCCAACGTGGGGATCGAATTCACAAACGGCGAGATCATGACCCGAGCCGAAGTCGGGTGCTTAACTGACTGAGCCACCCATGTACCCCCACTCGGTTCTTTTTCTTTCTTGTCTTCCTCCCCTCCCCTTTTCCCTCTTCCCTCCCTCTTTTTCTTCTTTCCATCCATCCATGTTTCCTTCCTTCCTTCCATCCACCCACCCACCCGTCCCCCCACCCATCCATCTATCCATCTATTTGTCTATCCATTCATCCGTCATCTCTCCATCAGGCTCTGGGCTATGTTGACTTTAATACGTAAGAGTTCATAAGCATGCTATTCTCAAATACAGATAACTAAACAATTAGGAGAATTAGCTCATCCTTTAGAAGTCTTTGGTTCAGTAAAATCAACCAAAAATCATAGCCTAAAAGCAGCTGGCTTCAGGGTATTGAGCATAAGGTGATTCAGTATTCCTTCGACATTAACAGATTGCATGTTAATAACATAGCATTGTAGTATCTCATGTTTGAGAAGATCTTGGAGGGCATCCAATTTAGTCATGCAATGGATGGGTGACTTCCCTGTCTGACGTCCAGGCAGGGTCATCTTTGAGGAACATCTTTGGAAGCTCTGTGGTGTTGGAAAGCTCTCTTGGAATTCATTCTGTGTACCATGTTTTGCTCTCCTTTCATGGTTATGCAGACAAGTTTAATCCCTGTAAAAGTGGTAGATTTTCCAATATCTGAAGGCAGCAACTCTATCCCCTAGTGGCTTTTATAGGAACCTGTCCCCAGTCCTTTTAGTCACTCCTCAAATCAAGCTGAAGTTTGCATGCTTCTCTCTGTGATCTGTGCCCATCCGTCTGAATCTGACCCAGCTGAGTAAGAATATTAAAGTTTAGGGAGACCAAAAAGATACCTGTAAAATTCCTCTAATTAATTCAGCGATGGCAAAACTGGTGAAGAATCTTATTTCAAGTGTGTGGTTGAATCTCTCTCAAGATCCATTATGGGGAGAAAATTTTTGCTTCCTCGATGATTTGAAATTCATCACCCCAGTTTGACTAGGGGAGTAACATTTCCTTTTTTTTTTTTTTTAATTTTTTTGATGTTTTACTTATTTCTGAGAGAGAGAGAGAGAGGGAGAGAGACAGACAGACAGCATGAGCAGGGGGCTGTCAGAGAGAGAGGGAGACACAGAATCTGAAGCAGGCTCCAGGCTCTGAGCTAGCTGTCAGCACAGAGACCAACGCGGGGATCAAACCCATGAACCGTGAGACCAGGACCTGAGCCGAAGTCGGACGCTTAACCGACTGAGCCACCCAGGAGCCCCAGGGGGAGTAACATTTCCATTAGTCAGGATTTAGAAGCTAGGATGGGTAGCATGTGTCTTTTGACATTGCCTGCCACTTGCTGGGTGCGAAGTGTGTTCTAGGCCCTGTATAAATTCTTGGAAAATTGTGGGCTAAAATGTTTTAGGGAGAAAACAAACTTTAATTATGCCAAAAAAGCCTCCTTCTGAGGATTTTAGGGCTAATGTTTAAAATATTCAGCAACTTACACCTACAATTCCATTAGGGGTTTGCTGGGGAAGGCAGCAAACATCTTCAGTAATAAAACTCTACTGAGTTACAAGCTCTTGGTATTTGTGCTTTTGTAATTAAGTCAGTCCATTGTTCTTTATTCTCTATCTAGAAAGGTCACTCTGGTTATATTTTCAGAGAGCTCTCCATTTCCTATGTCTGCATTGCTTTTGATGAGGGTTTAAGTTAAAAATGAACTCGAAGTTACATGAGAAGGCATTTACACAGCTGTTAAATACTGCAGACTTTCATTTTGCAACGTGAATGTCTAAAGCTGAGATGACATTTTCAGATGTATCTTCTTTTCAAAATAGAGGCTTTTGCTACTTGGTTGGGGGGGGGTGCGTGGTAAGGGAGGTGTCTGTATTCCATTTATAAAACAACTAACCCTAACAGGTAAGGTCAAGGGATTTTAATGTTTATTTGTTTTTGAGAGAAAGAGAGAGCGTGAGCAGGGGAGGGTCAGAGAGAGAGGGAGACACAGAATCTGAAGCAGGCTCCAGGCTCTGAGCTGGCTGTCAGCACAGAGCCTGACGCGGGGCTCGAACCCACAAACTGTGAGATCATGACCTGAGCTGAAGTTGGATGCTTAACTGACTAAGCCACCCAGGAGCCCCTGTCCATCTCTTATAATAAAATTCGCTTCAGTCTGTCAAGTCTGCCTGACTAACCCATATTCTTCTTCTAGGCCAGTTGTTCTTGTATGTAAAGATCCTTGTAGAATCCTATGAAGCTAGAGGCTCCCACCCCCCCCCAAAAGATGCAATAATTCACCTAGTAGATTCATCTGAAAAGCTACACTAACTACAGTATCAAAGTTGCTGCTGTATACTCAACACGAATTTCCCAGGAGCCCAGATGCTGGAAGGCTGTGTGACGCATTCTCTCCTGTGTGTTGCCCATGTCAAAGTGAAATGGTCCCCAGACGGTAGGAGAGCCACACAGGCTATAGGCCAATGGTCGGAAGGGTCTGGCCTTAGGCTTGTCAGTTTCAGATGCTGGGACCAGGTCACTTCTCCATGGGGTGGCTTTATGCTGGATGTGACGTGCTTGAATACCCCGGCAGTGATGGCTTCTGGGATGACCTGTCTTTCCATATTGCCGTGTTTCCTGTTCTCACTGCGGGGGGCAGACCTCCTGGATTGGATAAAACAGTTACTGAAGCCACGGCCAAGTGCCAGCCAGCCCAGGAAACCTTGGCCTTCCTCTGCCCTTTGTGTGATGGATTGATTTAAAATTTTTACGCTCAGAGGGCAAACCTCCCTCCTTATTTTCAGATTCTTGGAAACGGCTCTCCAGTATTTCATCATCCCCATTTGAGAAGGAGGAAATTCAGGTCCAGAGAGAAACTAACTGCCCAGGATCACATTGGTAGCCAAGGGCTCAAAAACCTCGGTGCATTTTACTAGACACCTACAGACTGTCTTTGGCCATATGAATCATCCAGCAAAGAAGGTTCTTAGATTTGGGTGGAGGCGCAGTGTCAATTTCAGATGTTACCAACATAGTTCGAAAATGAATGGTGTTCACTCAGAAAGGGTTGTCAACTACAGGGATCTGATGAGGTGCTTACATAGAATTTCCCTGGAGATGCTGATTTAATAATAAATACGTGAGTCATTCCTTGAAAGATAAGATGTCATAAATTTCATGTTCGATAATAGGATTAGTTATCTTTAATAATGGCCATGTCATAAGTTGAGAAAAGCTACATGTCAGCGTTTTTGATCTTCAGATTTTCTTACCATAGGCATCCTTTTGTAATTTCACATGTGCCCTTATCTTAAAAAACAAGAACCAGAATTCCCTCTCTCTCCGTCAGCAGGTACATGGGTACCCTTGGCTTGAGCAGCCTTGTCCTTCCCTCTAGATACATAAAGGATTTTTCACATTAAATTTGTTAGTAGTATGTTCTGAATGGTGATGG
The DNA here is from genome assembly GCF_008692635.1 of Crocuta crocuta. Lineage (NCBI taxonomy): Eukaryota > Metazoa > Chordata > Mammalia > Carnivora > Hyaenidae > Crocuta > Crocuta crocuta. Next base: position 6,231,051 of record NW_027529573.1, on the reverse strand, counting down.
GAAATGAACGAAACAGGGTGCGCATTTAACCTTCACACAGAAAGGTCGTTGGCATCCTTTCGGGATGGAGTTGTGTTTGTCAGGAGCACGTTAGTGAGTGCCTCTACAGCTTGCCCTCTGCACCGACTGACACATGTCGGCCTGTCCTCGTTAGCAGCGAAGAGAGGTGCTCAGTACTGCTGACACATCACACAACCATTGTTTGCCTAACCCTGTGTTGGCAGTCGCGAGTGCCGCGACCGAGCAGGGAGTGTGCTGACCTGAGTGTCTTTGGGGTCGTCGGATAGACCCCCGGAAGTAAGAGTGGGGCGTCTTCAGCTTTGCGAGATGATGCTGGGGTGTCCTGTGTGTTTTAAGGATAAACAGGGACGCATGCAGAAGTGTTAATGTTATTGCTCGTTTAAAATCTCTTCATGTGGACTGTATAAATATAGCTGTGTAATAAGAACGGAGATCTTAAATGTAAATGAAGAGATTCAGGAGTATAAGACAAGAGTCAAGTAAAAACCTTGTAAGGTTAAATTCAAATTGGAAAGTCATTTTACTTTTATTTTTTATTTTTTAAAACAATTTGCTTTAAGTTTGTTTATTCTGAGAGAAAACATGAGCGGGGGAAGAACAGAGAGAGAGCGAGAGAGAGAGAGAGAGAGAGAGAGAGAGAGAGAGAATCCCAAGCAGGCTCCATGCTGTTAGTGTGGAGCCCTACTTAGGGCTCAGTCTCACGAACCACGGGATCCTGACCTGAGCTGAAATGGGGAGTTGGATGCTTAACCCACTGAGCCACCCAGATGCCCCCGAAAGTCATTTTAATCTTATGATTTTTTTCCCCGGTCTTAGCACATATATATATGTCTCAGCCCCAGTCAGGGAAAAGCCCAAGAAACAGCTGCCACCCCATGGTCACAGGTACCCAGCGCAAACACACCGGCCCCGAGGGCTGGGCGGGGCTGGACAAGAAGAGCCCAGAACTTCTGGTATCTGTTTTATCAGACAAAGGAGCCGACTGTGCGACGGGTGGGGTGGGCACCTTATCTAACAAAAGCAAAGGCCGGAAGAAGGGGTTCCCATTGGCCAAAGGCGGGACAGTTTGACTCTCAAAGGAATATAGCTGCGCTTGTTTAAAATATTCTGCCTATATTCAAACCGTTGTGCTGGGCAGAACAGCAGCCCCTCCCCCACCAAACGTCCATGACCTAATTCTCCGAACCTGTGACTATGTGAACCTTCCATGGCAAGACGATTGCAGATGTAATTCAGGCAGCTGATGTTGCAGACTTGAAGATAAAGAGATTATTATCCTGAGTTACTGTGGCTGGGCCCAGAACAATCGAGGGGAAGGGAGGAGGGTTACAGAGTGAGGTAGCTCGAGAAGGAAGATCCCACATTTACCGGCTTGGGTGGTAGAACAGGGTCACGGGCCAAGGAGTGTGGGCGGCTTCTAGAAGCCTGTAAAGATAAGTGCTCCCACAGAGTCTCCACTAGGAACAAAATTCTGCTGGCCTTGATCTTAGCCTCGTGGGACCCCTTCCAGACTTCTGACCTACGGAGCTATAAGATAATACATTTCTGTGGTCTGAAGCTACCTAGTTTGAGCCAATGTTATATTACTGGTAGGAGGCTAATGTACCCGTGATCGCCAAAAGGGAGGTCCCCAAACAAAACAGGTAAAAACAAACACTTTATGGGTCACCACTGACTGTCAAAATACGGTTCCACCTCTGTCCCTGAAAGGAGGCAGCCCAAAAGGGAAAGCGTTTATCACTTTTCTTGCCTTTCTTGTAAGAGCTACGTGGGGTGATCACAATTTTTACTTGACAGGACAGAATTCTTCCTTACAGAAGATTTACAGCAAGTGAGTGTGGCAAGAGTGATGTCATTAGGAGAGTCACCATCTTGCAACTTTTTTTTTTTAATGTTTTATTTATTTCTGAGAGAGAGAGAGACAGCGTGAGCAGGGGAGGGTCAGAGAGAGAGGGAGACACAGAATCTGAAACAGGCTCCAGGCTCCGAGCTGTCAGCGCAGAGCCCGACGCGGGGCTCAAACCCACGAACCGTGAGATCGTGAGCTGAGCCGAAGTCGGACACTTAACCGACTGAGCCACCCAAGCGCCCCACCATCTTGCAACTCTTAACGAAAGTGTTGATGGAGGCGAAGGTCATCAGACCAGGAACCTGCTAAATGCAGTGTCATGGGGAATTTGAAAAGGAGAAATTCCATTATCACCAACTCAGTTTTCTAAGTAATTTTCACATCACTAAGAAGAAATAACCGGACCTCCTGGGGGGGGGGGGATGGGTAATAAGACGTACCAAGGCCATCATCTCATGAGTATACCCGCCCCCAGAGGTGGGACTCGAGTATAACCTGGTCTTCAGAGAGAAACTTTCAGCTTCTAGGAGATACGGAGCTAGAGGAACAGATTGAATGTTCTTGGGAGGAAGCAAACAGATAAATCCAGAATAGGAGTTAGCTTCTAGATGTCTGGCTTGTCTTGGTGTCCTCCATAAGTCACTGGTGCGAAGGTAGAAAGTAGCTGTTGGGGAGAAGGAGGCGCTCTAGGTTAAAACAGACTGGAGGGAAGGAGTGGTCCGTTGAGTGCGCGATCCTGATTACATTCGATCCGGGCTCAAAAGATGCTTCTAAGAGAACCGTGGACATTTACAGGGTAACTGGGTAATAGATCTGCTGGAGTTATGATTGTTTCTGAGGGGGGCCTTAGGAGGTTATTATTATTTCCAGGGAGGGGTTGGGGAGTAATAATAGATTGTGTTTATGCAAAGGAATGTCCCTAGTTTTTAGAAATGCAAACTGAAGTAGTCAGGGTAAAATGACACGCAGTTAGAGATGTCAAGCTTTAAAATACTTTAAACACTGGAGGAGAATTTGGGGTGAGGGTAAAAGTCACAGACGAACAGCTTGGTAACTACTCAGGAGGCGTGGAAGGATGGTTACCAGGGCTCACTCTGCTCTGCTCTTTTGCACGTTTGGACATTTTCATAATAATATTTCATAACAACAGAGTAGAAGGCTTGGCCCGAGGAGGATCACAGTTAGAGGCTTGCAAGGCTGATGGAAACCTCGGGTGGCCCAACGTCACGGGCAGGAGCGTTGGTGTCTTAGGCTATAAACTCTTGTGGCCGCGTGTATGCAGATGCAAGACACGCCGCATCTCCAGGAAGTTAGGCCGCTGGGAGGGTGCCACAGTAGGGCCGCTCATAAAGAAATTCCGTGACACTGATCGCAAAGATGTGGGTAGAGTTTTGGTCAACTCACTCGTAGCCAGAGTCCTGACCAATCCAAGTGGTGTGGACAGATTTACAGCCTGTTGACCTGAAGACTTCTCTGGGAACGATGAAGAGGGAGCAAAAGCCCTAAGAAGGATTTCCAAGAGACAAAACATAGTACGAAATGAAACTTTAGAAAACTATGTCCCTTTACCCCCTGAGTGCAGAAGACTTTCCTGAACTTTGTGAATATCATTCAGATCACAGCTCTGATGTTTAAATTTAGCAGGAAGAAAAAAATAACCCTTGCTATTTAAGATGATCTACCCTGTAAGCATCCTTCCAAAGCCTAATGAAACTCTACGGTGCAAAGTCTCTGTTACTGAAATGACTTGAACAGCTTTCTATTTTTAAGTCATTTGAATATTAATTTGTCAAAACAGTTCAACATAATTACTTTAAAATAAGTGTTTTCTAATGTGTTGCTCAAAACCTGACCTCACTAACTACCGTAATTACCGACAAGACGCATATGGGAGAAAACCAAGAAAGCCCAGATAAATGGAGAGCTATAAGATCTTTCCAGTCAGGAAGCCTCAATTTGGGAAGATGTCAGTCTTCTTCAAAAGAATCTGTGAACCCAAGGCAATCCCAGTCAAAACCCAAATGAGAATTTCAGAAGACTTGAATGTTGATTCCCACTCATCTAGAAGAGAATTAGGGTCAAAAATAACCAATAACATTTTGAACAAATGAAACAATAGGGATCTGCTCTAAGAGAAAACATTGCTCTGGCAGATACAATTGTAGTTTTGGTGCAGACATAGACACATGACCAGGGCCCAGCATGCAAAGCCTTGTGTGTATGTGTATGTGTGTATATACATACGTACACAAGCACACAAATTAAAAAAAAATTTTTTTAAATTCATTTTTGAGAGAGAGAGAGAGACAAAGCATGAGCAGGGGAGGGGCAGAGAGAGGGAGACACAGAATCGGAAGGAGGCTCCAGGCTCTGGGCTGTCTGCACAGAGCCTGACGTGGGGCTCGAACTCAGGAACTGTGAGATCATGAGCTGAGCCGACTGAGCCACCCAGGCGCCCCTGCAAGCACACATATTATATGTGCGTTTGGTTTATGAATAAAGGTGACATTTTGAGTCTGGTGGGGAAAGCCTGGTATGTGATCTGGCAAAGTTAGAATCCCTCCACATTGTATGAAAAAATTCCGGAGTGTTCAATGAGGTCATCATAAAAATATTAAAAACAGAAAAATATGAGCAAATGTGTTTTCATTACTCCGGAGGATAATAAAGTGTTCTCATAAGCACCTCCCACCCCCCAGCCTGTACACTGTAGGAGATCAGTGGCTACAATCATGCGGAGCTCTTATGGGATGGTGGGTATCCTACTATACCAAACTGAGAGTCAAGTCAAAGAAAAATTACCTTGGGTGATCTTCTGTGGAGCATACTTTAGTGTGTGAATCTGTTGGCCCAGACAGTGCTTGTGTACTGATGCTCCAGACTGGTTTATGCTGCCCCAGGGAAGGGTGGGGGACCTTAGGTCTGGGGGGTGTTTGGGGGACAAGGAAGTGCAGTGACTTCTGTGCAATGACTCAGCATTCTCACTGGTGGTAGAAACAAGATGTCATCAGTCAGTCCTTGGAAGGGAAGTGTTTGCTTTAAAAAAAAAAAAAAAAAGCCAATTAAAGGGTGCCCTGGGTCGGGTAAGCTTACGACTTCGGCTCAGGTCATGATTTCCTGGTTTGTGGGTTCGAGCCCCACATCGGGCTCTGTGCTGAGCGCGGAGCCTGTTTGGATTCTCTGTCTCATTCTCTTTGTGCCCGTCCCCTGCGCGCGCACGCTCGCTCTCTCTCTTTCTCTGTCGAAAACAAATAAACATTAAAAAAAAAGCCATGAAAGGCTGACATTAATTTCATGGGTGGTGATTTAGGTTCGCTTTTCCCGTAGTTGGAAAAATAAATGAGTCTAAAAGTGGACGCTGTGTGTGGTCTGGCGTGAGCGCGTGCGGGCGCGCGTGTGCGTGTGTGTGAATTGCTGTTGTCCATTGTCCATTTGGTTCAGTTATGGCTGACATGACCTCTAAGGTCCTTCTAGAGCGAGTGGTCCCCTTGCTTCCTCTCTTGTTTCACTTGTGCTGGTGGCCCCTCAGGTTCTATGGCTTAGTCCTGTTGAGCCGGCCCTGTAGCCCCTGCTGACCGCCACGTTGGGTCGGGGCTTCCTATTTACTCTGTCACTCCTGTGGACAAGGGCTCCCTTGGGGCAGAGCCCGGGTAGGATGCCCTGTGCATCTCGGGGGTCACACGTGGTGGCTGGCCGTCTCCTAGAAAGGATGCAGTAAATATTGAATGAATGAACGATCGCGTGAACAGAGGACCGGGACACATATGTGTTCACAGCACACTGGGGGACTCGGTACGGCAATGCCAGGTGACACGCAGTGGAAACCGAAGTATCTTACCTCCGCAAGACTTGGGGACAGCATCACGGCCTCAGTGATCCTGACCTGAATCCTGGAACATGAGTAGGTTTTCATGGAAAAAGAGGTGGTAGAAGATATGGCATTTGCAGAATCGCGGAGCAGTGAACAAAATCAAGCGTGACTTCAATGTGAGAAAGACGCTGGCAGGATGTGGTCGGTGAGGAGGGTTGGGGCCCCTTTGGAAATGCTCCCTGTAACCTTAGAATCTTGCAGATGAGATAACTGCATGGAAAATTGCTCGCGGAAACAAAGAGGATGCTCCAAGCCCCGCTCTAAACTCTCCTGGCCTGTCTTTCTCTTCCTCCTTGGATGCTTAGCTTGTATATTGTTGCTGATTCAAAAGCATTCAGAAAAATAACGGTGAAGGGTTCGGAAATGATCATGGTAACTAATTTGAAGGGATGGTTTGGATCACGAGATTTTCGTAAGGTCAACTGATGACCCCATGAATTTGTTCAGATTTCCAGTTGTGTCTGTCCAGGGACGACTTGCGTTAAGATGATGGATTTTTACTGACCAGTGAAATTCAAGTTATGTTAGTGTCACTTTAATATCAGGTAACCCATTGCAAAGAAAAAGGTAGGAAACAGAAGATAGGGATTGTCAAAATATTGTAGGAAAAAACCACAAAGGAACTTAAGTTCACATTTAGCGTAATTGGGTTGTGATTGTCTAAATGTAGACTGGCTCCTGCTGAGATGCTTAATGATATGCAAATTATATGCAAGGCTTTCCTGCCAAAGATCTGGTGAACTGAAGAACCTTGACAAGAGTTGACATTAAACCATACCAGATACTTTTACAGCTCTCTTCAGAGTCTATCTGGCAGGATTCAGCGGTTTTAGATCCAGTGGCAGAGTTTTTATTGTAACTTTGGCTAATGTAGCTCTATTTTGGGTGTTTAATGAGCAGTTAGCGGAAAATATTTAGTAACTACATATGAAAGAAAGCAATTTCCTTTTGGGGGAATTGCATCTTTGTAGGACTGCCTAGTCATCTCTTCTTAAAAAAAAGTCTGCCTTCTGGGCTTTTTGGTGGTCAGTGGTGGTAACCACTCATTTGTATGGTGCTCCTAACAAAGCAGTCTCTTACCATAACCTTGCTTTATCTTCACATGGCCTTTTGCATTCTCATTTTTTTCGGGTGAAATGTCACACATTACAGATCCTTGTATAAATATGTTTTGTTCTGGACGTTAGAATAAAACAGAATTAAACCCCACAGGGACTACAGAGGCTTTTTCTAAAGGTCATTTGCTTATTTTGAGAGGGAGAGTGCGCTTGCGAGCGTGCGCGCACACACACACACACACACACACACACACACAGCGGAGGGGCAGAGAGAAGGTGAGACAGAATCCTACGCAGGCTTGGAGACATCAGCACAGAGCCCTATGCGGGACTTTAATTCACGAACTGTGAGACCATGACCTGAGCAGAGGTCAAGAGCTGGACACTTAACCGATGTAGCCACCCAGGCGCCCCTATAGAGGCTTTTAATAATGGGAGTTGGCTGGCTGTGTCATAAATATTGTAGTTTTCTGCTAGTGAGATGTTCAAGTGCAACTTAAGCCTACCTTGGAGCTCCTGGGGGGTTCAGTCGGTTAAGCGTCCGACTTCGGCTCAGGTCAAGATCTTGTGGTTTGTGGGATCGAGTCCCGCGTCGGGTTCCTTGTGGACATTTAGGAGCCTGGAGCCTGCTTCGGATTCTGTGTCTCCCTCACTCTCTGCCTCTCCCCCACTCATGCTCTGTCTCTCTCTGTCTCAAAAATAAACTATAAAAAAAATTAACCAAAAAAAACCCCACCTAGTCCTTGGCCAGTAATGAGCAGATCTTTCAGCCACCTTAGCTGTAGAAGATGTTAGATTACAATACAGTATTTATTATACTTACCTTGTATTTATATGACAGGACTCCGATACGTCATGACAGGTAGGGTTGGTGTATCTGTAACTATTTGGTATTACATTTTTAAAAAATCCATTAGGCCTCCAATCAATATGTTTGGTGTTACATATTTAGTATATTATGCCTTACTTTGATGTGAAGAAATGGTGCAGGAGACTGGAGGCCAGAATTTGATTTTTTAAAAAAATTGCTTTAATGAAAATTTTAACCATGTTCAGAGAGAATAGTATCATGAAATTGATGTAGCCATCACTCAGCTTTATGTGTTACCAACACATAGCCAATCTTGTCTCATCCATACCTAATTCCCTTTAGATTATTTTGAAGCAGAGCTAGACATAATCTCTCATTTCATCTGTAAAATAAAATATCTGCATCAGTCCCTAAAAGATAAGAATGCTTTTAAAATATAAAAGCATAAACATAATGTAATACGCTGCTGCTGCTAAAATTGTAATACTTCACTCACAGCAGATATTTGGCCTGTATTCATTTTTCCAGTTTTTTATTTTTAAATTTTTAAGTGTATTTATTTATTTTTAACATTTATTTTTGAGGGACAGAGACAGAGCGTGAGGGGGGAGGGGCAGAGAGAGAGAGGGAGACACAGAATCTGAAGCAGGCTCCAGGCTCTGAGGGGTCAGCACAGAGCCCGATGTGGGGCTTGAACTCATGGACTGAGCTGAAGTTGGATGCTCAACTGACTGAGCCACCCATGTGCCCCAAGTTTCTTTATTTTGAGAGAGAGAGAGCACACGAGTGCAAGCATGTGCCTGTGAGCAGGGAGGGGGTGCAGAGAGAGGGAGGAGAGAATCCCAAGCAAGTTCAGTGTGGAGCCTGATGCAGGGCCTGATCACTGAACTGTGAGATCATGACCTGAGCTGAAATTAAGAGCTAGATGGATGCTTAACTGATCGAGCCACCCAGGCACCCCTCTTCAATTTTTTATAAGATTTTTTTTTTTTTTACTTGAAATGAGTTTTAAATGATGTCCATCCATAATGCCTATTCTTTACTTCCTTCCTCCCTCCCTTCCTTCCTTCCTTCCTTCCTTCCTTTCTTGGATGAAATGGACAAATTCCTTCAAAGACACAAGTTACCAAAGCTGACACAAGAAGAAACAGAAAATATAAATAGCCCTAGACCTATGAAAGAAATGAAACGTGTAATTTCAAAACCTTCCCACAAAGAAAAGTCTAGGCTCACATGGATTCACTGATGAGTTCTATCAAATGTTTAAGGAGTAACGCACACTGTTGTGCACCAACTCTTCCAGAAAATAAAGGAGAAAAGAATTATTCCCATCTCCTCTTATGAATCATGGTATCCGGATAGCAAAACCAGAAAGAGCTGTTGCAAGAAAAAGACTGAAACTTCTGTAATGAAAGTTACTAGAGAGAAATTAAAGAAGGTCTAGATAAATGGAGAAACATGTCATATTTATGGATTGTGCACTTACTATTACTAAGAGGTTAATGCCCCCAAACTGTCCCCAGTCAAAGCCCCATCAGACTTTTTCTGGGCAGGAATTTCTGGGGAATAACATACGTGGAAATGTTAACGAATCTAGGACATCCAAAAAATGAACAAACAAACAAACCAAATGCTTTGTAAAAGCAATAAAACAAAATTGAGTGACCTGATTTCAAGACATACTCTAGCCCTCTAGAAATCAAGAAAATATACTATTGAAGTAAGGATAGACATACAGAACATTGAGGCAGGGTAGCCCAAAGACAGACCTACCAAAACTTAGTGTTGGTTGAATCAACAAANCTCAACAGCAAATGATATCGGAATAACTAGGTATTATGAGGAAAAAAAGAACCTTGTGTTTTTACTGTGCATAATACATAAAAATTAACCTGAGACAGATCTTAGACCAACACATAAAAGCTAGAACTTTAAAGTTGCTAAAGGGAAATAGGTTAAAAATCCTTGGGATGCAAAAGATTTCTTAGCATGTCCATCAGAGAAATAATAAATTGGAGCTCATCGACTAGACAGCTCCTGGAAGGACTTCACAAAGAAAGTGAAGACGAGGCATGGACTAGGCAGAAATATTATGATCACATAAATCCAACAGTGGACTTGTTTCCAGGACAGAGTCATCTGGAAATTTTACAGTTGAGTCATCAGACAAGCAACTCAGTGAAAAGGTCGGCAAAAGGCCTCACCACACACCTCACAGAAGAAGATAGAAGTACTCCAGTCATCGTGTCCAAACGCATCCACATTCTTATTCATTAGGGAGACACCAGTTAAAAGAAGCTCCCACTACACCACCTAACAGAGTGGCTAAAACCGAAAAGACTGACGATCAAAGTGTTGGCAAGGGATCCCGAGTGACTGGGACTTCATGTGTTGTTGGTGGGAAGGTGACGTCATATAGTCAGCTTGGAATATCATTCAGCAGTTTTTCATACTGTTAAATATCATTAACCATATGACCAACAGTTTCACTCATGGGTATTTACCCACGAGAAATGAAAACACGTGCCCGTAAAAAGACATCCACACAGATATTTAAGGCGGCTTTATTTGTAATAGCCCCAAACGAGACACAACCCAAATGTCTTTCAACAGATGAACGGATAAACACATGGTGAAGTATTCAGACAGTGACACACTCCTTGGCAATGAGAAGGGACTAATTACTTATGTGCACAACAGTATGGGTGAAGCTTGCTTATGTCAAGTAAAGAAGCCAGACACACAAGACAACATGTGTTGTGTGATTTTATTTCTCTAAAGGTCTCGAACTGGAGGCAGTAAACTATGTACGTATATATAAATTTAAAACTTTTTAAAAATATTTTTATTTCTGAGCGAAAGGGAGACAGACAGAGTGCAAGTGGGGAAGGGCAGAGAGCGAGGGAGACACAGAATCCGAAGCAGGCTCCAGGCTCTGAGCTGTCAACATAGAGCCTGATGTGGGGCTTGAACTCAGGAACCGTGAGATCATGACCTGAGCTGAAGTCAGAAGCTTAACAGACCGAGCCACTCAGGTGCCCCTCAATTAGTTTGTCTTCAAAAGGGGTCTGCTAATGCCAAAATTTTTTCCCACCAGTGGATGATAAAGACTCAGTCTCTCCTTTTTCCATTTGGATTCTCACTCTTGGTTCACTTACTGAATAATCCCTAGCTTCTCCATTTTTCTGCCTTGCTGCTTATGTATTAAAGTTCCATATTTATGTGCTCTCTATTCCGTTTCGTTGACCAATTTGTTTATCCTGCCTTAATTATTTTAGTTTCATAATAAGCCCTGTTCTCATTATTCTCCGTAAATGTTTTTGCTGTTCTTGATCCTCTGTTGTTCTGGATACAGTGTATAAGATTAATCGTTTCTATGTTCTATGAAAAACGTATGGGGTTTGAATTGATTTTATAGACAAATTTGGGTAGATGCTGAATTTTTGCAGTACTAAATTTTTCTGTTCATAACTGTGGTGTTCTTTTCCATTTATTAAGATTTTCTGTGATGTCTCTCAGTACATTTTGTAATTTCTTCCATAAAGTCCTTGCACATATTCTGAAGGATTTATTTCAAGGCATTTGGTGTTTCTTATTTTATCGTTAAGTGCAGTCTTCCTTCTCGCTGTTTATTGTCGATGTATAGAAATGTGGTTTTTAAAAATCTCAGTCATGCATCCGGGGAACATTTGCTTTTGTTCTAGAAAGAGCTCATTAATCCATGAGCAGAATGTGTCACGTGTGCTCACACACTCGTGTGTATTTTGAGGATGGTGGTGCTGAGGGTGAGCCTTCCCATGGTCCTGAGGTTAGTTTTGGTCAAGTGTCTACATGCAGGCTGGCCCTGAGTCACAGGAGAGGATACCAGCTGGAGCCACGATGCTCCTGGCTCTACGTATAGTCAGCCAACTGTGCGCTGATGGATGTCAGGAAGAGGGCTCCCTCAAGCCAGCATCCGTGAGTCAGGACATCCATGCATTGTCCACATAGGGATGGTTTGTCATGATGCAGGCTGTCACTGTTAAAAACGTGTGTCCCTCTTCTCTTGTAGTATCCGGAGTGTGATGCAGAAGTATCTTCAGGAGAGAAATGAAATCACCTTTGACAAGATTTTTAATCAGAAAATTGGTAAGTCCCACTTACTCCTGTGGCATAGCGTCCAGTGGTGGTTTCAGGTGGCATTGGCTTCACACTTATGTGTCAGCGCAGCCTTTCCCGTTGTCTGTGTGTTATAGCTCTGGCTGGGAATGAAGCATATTTTCTGTAGGACTAAGATACGTAATGGTTACCTACATCCCTAGTATTAGACCTTGTGAACAAGCTCTTGGGAAGCAGACCAGTGGGAGTGGAGGGTCTGAGGCAGTTTGGGGGTTGCCAGTTCAAAGGATTGGGTAGCTGGTAACCAGAAAGAAGCGCTCTGGGCTTCGGACCCGCTTCCCAGGTCCCCACCTTCCCTCCCTGCAGTTGTATTTCCTGTGATCGCAGGACGTTGGCACGCATCCTCATAAACATCCTGCACGCCTGGGTTTGGCCAGCGCCTGGCAGCGTTTGGGGCGGGCGTCTTTGATCTCCTCAGTTTTCGCCACAGGCCTTACATGCCCCTCCTCATAGTCAGTTCCATGTCAATTACTCTTGTCCCCATTCGCAGCCTTACTTAGCGGGCCACCAGGACTCTCCTGTGGTGTGCCCAGAGGTCAAGGATCCATTTCCTTCCGGCTGGTACCCAGCTCCGTGCAGCGCTGGTCTTGGCCGGAGCACGTGCGTGGATGGATAGGTGTGTTCTCTGCTTAGCAGCAGTTAGGACTGGACAGGGATTGCTTTAGTGTAAGGTTTCAGGGCTCGGAGAACAATGGAATATTACGCTCTCCCCTGCCTTCCGAAGGGCTGGCAGTTTGTTGAGAGGTTAGAGAAGAGCTGGAGTCTCCCTACTTTTCTTTTCTTCATCCCCCGAAATCGGTTGTCCAGAAATGTCCACAACTATATTTTTATTCTCAGCTCAGGTAGGATTCACTGTTTGGCCTGCCAGCTGGGTATTTTGTTAATCTGCCCACAGTAATGTGAAAAACGGAGAATTCCAGGATTTTACATGAAATCACCTTAGCTGCCTTTGAGAACATTGGAAGCTCTTCCCTGCCCTTTGCTCCTTACTTTCCTCCTGCAGTTACTCAGATAAGATTTGCCGAGCAAAGTGTGGCATCGCTTTTAAATTACTTTAATACTCGAGGAAGCGACTTTATTAAAATTTCAGGAAACCGTGGTTGTAAGGAAGTTTCCTGGAACGCAGTTGCTGCCTTTAGTGCCTGTCTCCGTGATTCACAGACCCACAGTGACTGGTGTCCTTGAGACTGAATATCCCTGGAGGTAATTCTGGGCAGCTCTCCTCCCTACAAGTAAGGGGCGTAGACTCAGGCCGGTAAACTGACTTGCTCTGATTTGTAGTTCTTCTTGTCCAGTCATTCTGTAAAGGCTCTTGGAAAGGAAGCAATGAATGTAAAATGAACTGTTGAGGGTCACCTGGTAAGAACTGGCTAGTGGGGGGTTTTTTGTTTTCTAGAAAGAGGTATAATGCTTTCTCATGATCAAGTAAAGTAGAAACTGGTGCAGAAAAACCTTTAGATTTTTGGCAAACGTTTGATCTACTCTCCAAAATGTGGCCATCTATGAAGGTGATAGAGCTTTTGTGATGACCCTGACATTCAGTGGCCCGGAGCTCGATGCTCTTCTCCGGAGAAGCAGGTGGAATGAATGCTGCCCCGTCCGTGCTCGGAACACAATGTGGAAAGCTAACAGCCCATAGCCACCTAGAAATCTTCCATTCTGAGCGTCGGGATTTGGCTAGGGAGCAGAGCAGCTGAAAGAGCTTGACTTTCATCTCCTGCCTCATTGCTGCTTCCCCTTGCATCCATGGTGTTTGGTTAACCGTCATCTATGTAAATAAACGCTCCCTTTCGCTTCTGCTTCTGTACTAAAGAATGGAACATAAAACTCTGATGGCAACGAGAAACAATATCTTTGGGAGGGAAGGGAAAAAAGGAATGCCTGATTTCTTTGTTGAAATTTACAACTAGATCTACAGCTCTGGGGGCGCCTGGGTGGCTCAGCCGGATGAGTGTCTGACACTTCTGCTTAGTTCATGATCTCACGGTTCATGAGCTTGAGCCCTGCGTCGGGCTCTGTGCTGACAGCTCAGAGCCTGGATCCTGCTTTGGATTCTGAGTCTCCCTCAATTTGCCCCTCTCCTGCTCAAGCTCTCCGTCTCTCTCTCGAAAATAAATAAACATTAAAATATATAGATCTATAGCTCTGTTAAGATCTATTTTACGCAGCGTGAAACACTCTAGTTTCATGTGTACGGGTCAGTGGTTTTTAGTGTATTCACAGAGTTGCGTGGCCCTTACCCCAGACTCACCTTAGAACATTTACGGCACCCCCAGAAGAGGCTCTACACCCATTAGCACTCTCCACCCCTCATCCATCCCGAGATGCCACTAATCTAAGTTCTGCCCCTGTGGATTTGCCCTTGGTGGATGTTCCCCCTGGATGGATGCATGCAGCTTCTCTAATATTTTATTTTCTCATTCAAAAAATTTTAATGTTTATTTGTGAGCGAGAGAGAGACAGAGCACGAGCTAGGGAGGGAGGGCAGAGAGAGAGGGACACAGAATCTGAAACAGGCTGTCAGCACAGAGCCGGATCCTGGGCTCGAACTCCCAAACCGCGAGATCATGACCTGAGCCGAAGTCGGAGGCTTAACCGACTGAGCCCCCCAGGCGCCCCTCTCATATTTTAAAGGTTCCTCCATGTGGTCGCATGTGCCAGTACTTGGTTTCTTTTATGCTCGGTGATAATTCCACCATGTGGCTGTGCCGTGTGTTGTGTATCCATTCATCCGTTGGCAGTTGTTTGGGTTATTTCCACTTTTTGGCCCTTATACGTGATGCTGCTACGAGAGGAAGGTGTTTCTCAGCGTGTGGTGTGTGCGGCTGGTTCCCCGTGACTAAGGCGCACCGGCGGGTTGTGACAAGCCCGCTGTCCCCTGCACTCTCAGCCAGTCTGCGGAACGCACTGAGGATCCTTTCTCCTGTTGTGTTTTCTGATCCTCACCCCTCTCCCGTCCCCCCAGCATGCATGCAGGCCCCCAGACCTGTCTTTCCCATTCGATCCACGCCTTACCTGAAACTGACCCCAGGAGCCCTTGATCCGAGGGCCTCACTGACATTAAGGTGGCCTCGCGCCCCGGCCTCGGCCACATAGATTCCACCCTGCCAGCAGCTTCGTTGGGCAGTGATGGCCTGTGAATTCTCTCGATTCAGCTGTTTTAAAGAATTCCTTCCTCTTCCCTTCCTTCCCCTTCGTGAGCCTGGCGCTGGTCAGAGGAAGCTAGGTCTGAACTTGGAAGGTCACAGGAAAGAGCAGCAATCGTGGGAGGGGTGCAGAACGGGGAGACAGGAGAACATGGTAACATCGCCAAACACACCTCTGTAATTTTGTGTGGACGTTGCTGTGTATTCAGTGTCTGTCTGGTCTGTCCTCCTTTTTGGCGGGGGTGAGGGATCGGGCAGAACGGAAGGTGGCCCGGGCTTGGAGTACATCTGTCCTGCTCTCTAGGTCTTCTTCCCATTTCGCTCCCGCTCACCCCCCACCCCCGCCCCACCACTACCTTTTGCCTTTGTCTCTCCCGTCTGTTCCATCTGCCCCTTTCCATGACTGTCCCCATGTGTCACCAACTTGTTGATTTTCTATTCTGTCGTTCTGTTGTTTCCCTTTCACCGTGTATCCCGTGCCTGTCAGCTCCTTTTCTCTCTTCCGGCACCTTCCACGCTCCCCTGGGCCGATGGTTAGCGTGGGGTTCTGGGGAACTGCCTGCCACGTGTGCTGCAGCCCGTGTGCAGAAACGCTCTGTGAAGTGCCAGGGGTAGAACTCCATTTACTCGGCCCCGAAGCCCTGATGAGCTGATGGGTGACTGGCCGACCTGCTGGCTGCACCCCAAACTGGTTGATTTTTTGTTAAGTTTCCTTATCTGTACAGGTGGGGATGACGATGTTATCTGCTGCATAAGGCAGTTGTGGGGTTTCAGCAGGAAGTGTCTGCAAAGCCCTCAGCACAGGGATTGGTTCTCAGCAGCTGCTCTGTGAATGACAGCTCTGCAGTGAAACTGTTTACTGTAAAAATATCGGGGTGGGGCGCCTGGGTGGCTCAGTCAGTTAAGCATCTGACTTTCAGTTTCGGCTCAGGTCATGATCTCACAGTTGGTGAGTTCGAGTCCAGCGTCAGGTTCTGTGCTGACAGCCTGGAGCCTGGAGCTGCTTCGGATTTTGTGTCTCCCTCTCTCCCTGCTCCTCCCTCACTCATGCTCTGTCTCTCTCTCTCTCTGTCAAAAATAAATAAACATTTAAAAAAACACATCGGGGCACCTGGGTGCTCAGTCAGGTAAGCTCTGACTTTCAATTTTGGCTCAGGTCATGATCTCAGGGTCCTGAGATCAAGCCCCGTGTTGGGCTCTGTGCTGGGTGTGGAGCCTGCTTGGGATTCTCTGTCCCTTTCTCTCTGCTCCTCCCCCACATGCATGCATGCATGCTCTCTCTCTTTCTCTCTCTAAATAAATAAATAAACAGTAAAATAAAAATATCTAGTCAGGCACAAAAGTAGATTGATAAACCCCCATATGTATTTGTCAGCCAGATTCCCTATTTTACAACATTTGCCTATACTGGCCTTGTTCATCCTTTCTTTGTGTGGCTCCCAAAATATAATATTCTTTAAGTTTATTTGTGTATTTTGAGAGAGAGAGAGAGAGAGAGAGAGAGAGATTGTGCAAACAGGCAAGGGAGAGAAAGAATCCCAAGCAGGCTCTGCAGTGTCAGCACAGAGCCTGATGTGGCTTGAACCCACGAACCGTGAGATCATGACCTGAGCTGAAATCTGGAGATACTTAACCAGTGGAGCCCCCCAGGCACCCCTGCCAAAATACTTGAAAGCAATTAGCTTTAGTGTTTCAGCCCTATATTCATATGTATAGACTACGAATGTTTTTTATACAACCTTCATCTTTACCCCAACCAATGCAAACAAGGATTCCTGGGGCGCAGATGATCGGGTCGTGATCTCACGGTTCATGAGCTCACGCCCCACACCTGGCCCACTGCTGTTAACCTGTCGGCACAGAGCCCGCTTCAGATTCTCTGCCCCCTTCTCCGTGCCCCTCTCCTGCTTGTGCTCTCCCCCAAATAAATAAATATTAAAAAAAAAGAAAATGATGATTTTTAGTTTAATATCGGATGATGGTTCTTACTGTAATTCCAAGTGTATATTTAGATTTTTTTCTTTAGTTTTTTTCCTTTTAGAGAGAATTTGAGTGGTGGGCGGGGGTGGGGGGGACAGAGAGAAAAAAAAGAGAGAGAGAGAATTCCAAGCAGGCTCCACGCTTAACTCGGAGCCTGATGCAGGGCTCGATCCTGTGATCCTGGGACCATGACCTGACCCAAATTCAAGAGTCAGATGCTCAACCAACTGAGCCACTCAGGTGCTCCCACATATGTTCTCATTAACTTAAAAATGTCCTTTAACTCTTGGTTTGTTTGAATCAGGATCCAAGTAATGTTCTTATGTTGCAGTTGGTAATAATGTCTCTTTAAAAAAAATCCAGAACAGGGGGGCGCCTGGGTGGCTCAGTCGGTTAAGCTTCCGACTTCAGCTCAGGCCATGATCTCACGGTTCGTGGGTTCGAGCCCCGCATCGGGCTCTGTGCTGCTGGCTAGCTCAGAGCCTGGAGCCTGTTTTGGATTCTGTATCTCCCTCTCTCTCTCACCCTCCCCTATTCACGCTGTTCCTCTCTCAGAAATAAACAAAACATTAAAAAAAAAAAAATCCCGAACAGGTGTTCCCCTCCTCCCCTCCCCTTCCCACACACAGGGAATTGACTTCTTGAGGAAACTGGGTCCGTTGTATTGTAGAATGTAAAAAATTGTAGGATTTTTCTCTTTGCTTCTTCATGGGACCCTTGAAATTACACTTCTGTGTTCTGGATTTCCTGTAAATTGAAAGTTATCTCTAACAGCTTATTAGATTGGTTTGACTTTTTTGGCAGGAGCCCGTCACAGGTGGTGCTGTGTGCTTTGTGGCAGGGCGCACGTGACACAGAGGTGCTGCTCTGTAGTTCTGGCTCCAAAGTGAGTTCAGATGTGGTCAGTTTGCAGCTCCTCATGACGCTGTCGTCTGCCGCGCGTTTCATTTTCATTGACGCTTGTTGCCTAAATCAATTATTCTTTTTTAGGAAGTGGCCAAATAGGGGGGTTTCTGATTATGCCATTCTTTCCATATTTATTATTTCTGCTCATCAACGAAGGCCCATTGGGTTGCCTTTAAATCTAGTTAAAGAAAGACAAGAAAAAGCAGGTGCCGTCGGCCGAACTTGAAGGCAACGCCTGTGACTTTGGCCTCCTGACGTCACTCCCACAAGTAACCCAGTGAAAGAGATTTTACAGAGGAAACCGAGACTGTGCTCTGGGTGGGCTTGGTCGACTCACACCAGCCCTTGAAGAAGCAGAGAATTTCCTCCGGCTGGTGGCAGAAGAGGAAGTCAGAGAGACCGAAGCACAAGCGTGATTGGACGTGGCGTCCCTGGCTCTGCAGGTGGAGGGGACCACGTGAGGTGACCGTGGGTGTTCGCCAGGAGCTGAGCAGGGAGGCTGGGACCTCTGTCCTATGACCATAGAAACTGAATTCTGCCACCAACCTGCATGAGGTTGAAAGCACATGACCCCTGAAGCCTCTAGATAAGTCCCTGGCCTGCCAGCATGTTGATTTGGGCCTTGTGAGCCCCTAAATGGAAAACCCAGTGGAGCCCACCAGGACGTGTGTCCTCAGAAACTGTGAGCTCAGGAAGGAGTGGTGCTTTCAAGTCTCCGAGTTTGTGGTGACTGGTTTCACGGCACTAGAAGACTGGTGTAGCAGGATGCTTAAGTCTTTGTTTTTATTTTATTTTATTTTAAGTTTATTTATTTATTTTGAGAGAGAGAGAGAGCATGAGTGGGGAGGGGCAGGGAGAAAGGAAGAGAGAATTCCAAGCAACCTCTGTGTTGTCAGCGCAGAGCCCGATGTGGGGCTCGAACTCACAAACCATGAACTCATGACTAGAGCAGAGATCAAGAGACAGATGCTTAACTGGCTGAGCCACCCAGGTGCCCTGTCTTTGTATTTGTTTTTAATCTTAAAAATTTTTTTTGACAGGGAGAGGGAGAGAGAGAAAACACACAAGTGGGGGAAGGGCAGAGAGAGACACAGAATCCGAAGCAGGCTCCAGGCTCTGAGCTGTCAGCACAGAGCTCGACGCGGGGCTCGACTCAAAAGCCGTGAGATCATGACCTGATCCGAAGTTAGACGTCTAACCAACTGAGCCACCTAGGCGACCCCTCCCCGCAAGTCTTTTTTTTTAATTGACAGTTTTCAGAATAAAAACGATTAAGTGACAGGCTGCTTTATCCTCCTTTTCTCCTTCTTACACAGAAGTTGTATGTCTTAACGGACATCAGTTATGCTGGTTCCTGAACTGCCGTCAGTAGACGCACACGCATTTCAGTACTGACACAGCATTCTTGATTTGGCTTATCTGAAGAATGGCTCTAAAGAGATACTGGTTATTGCAAGACAAATCACTTTACCAATTCGGGTTAAGACTTTGTTACCATTTTCTTCTGTAGGATGTACTGAAATAATCTCATCATATGCAAGCGAGGCGCATGGCATTTGATAATTCCATCTGTCTGTCGACAATCTACTTAGCTCCTGTCTGCCCAGCCAGTCTAATTAGAGGGCAGTGTTTCTGATTATAAGAAGACTCCGAAATAGGCACTTAATTCATGAAGTATGCAAATGGTACCGTCGAGTAGGCAGAACAGCCCGGCTCCTGTCACATGACATCACCTGTTGCCACGGGAACGTCTCCGTCTATCACACTGGCTCCCATATGTGTGAGCGGAAACCTGCCATATGTAGAATGTCGTCTTTCGGTTCTGGCTTCTTTCATTTAGCATAAGATTTTGGAGGCTCAGCCACACCGTGCGTACCCATCCTTCACCAGCCTTGTTGTGGCTGAATGAATATTCCATCCTACGCGTAGACCACAGACTTTGTTATCCATCCACCAGTTCGTTGGTGGACACTTTGATCATCCCTCTGTTGGTCACAAACAATCCTGCTTTGCACGGTCGCGTGCCAGTGTGGACATCAGTTCCCAGCTCTCTCAGGTATATAACTAGGAGCTTTGGGATTGCTGGGATACCTGGTCAGTTTGTGGTTAACCTTTTAAGAAATCGCTGTTGCTTTCCAAAGAGGCTGTACTGCCTGACATTCTCACGGTCAATTTAAGGGAGGAGCAGGCTTGTCATAACCTCACCCAGGCCTGCTGTTGTCTTTCTGGTCAGAGCCATTCTTGTGGGTGTGACGTGGGGTTTCACCGTGGTCTCTGTTTGTATTCCCCTACCCACTAGTGACACCTGTTTGTGCTAATGCGCCTTCTTGTACCTTCTTTGGTGAAGACCCCATTGAAATCATTCTGTCCATTTAAGAAATTGATTGTCTTTCTTTACATTGTCATGTATGTGATTTACAAGTATTGTCTCCCAGTTACCAGCTTCCCCTTTTCATTTCTTCATGGTGACTTCTGATACCTGGAGGTTTTAATTCTGATGAACCCCAATTCATACACTTTTAAAAACTGTATTTTTGTGTCATACCTAGGAACTTTCTGCCTACCTGAACGCCCTGAAGATTTTCTTCTGTTTTTCTTCCAGATGTTTTATCATTTTAGCTCTCACATTTAGGTTTCTGGTTGATTTGTGAGTTAGTTTTTGTGTCTGATGTGAGGTAGGAGCTTAAATTCATCATCTTCTTTTTCTTTCTTTTTTTTTTTTTTGTATATGTGGCTATCCAACGGTCTGAATACATTTTTTTTTCATCTGAGACAGAGAGAGAGAGAGAGAGACGGCGTGAGCAGGGGAGGGTCACAGAGAGAGGGAGACACAGAATCTGAAACAGGCTCCAGGCTCTGAGCTGGCTGTCAGCACAGAGCCCGACGCAGGGCTCAAACCCACAAACCGTGAGATCATGACCTGAGCCGAAGTCGGATGTTTAACCAACTGAGCCACCCAGGCGCCCTTGAATACGTTTGTTGAAAAAACATTTCTTTTCCACATTGAACTATCCTGGCACCTTTGTCAAAAATGAATTGACCATAAACTGAAGGATTTCTTTCTGGACTCTCAATTTTGTTCCATTGATCTCTGCCTTAGGCTACACTGTCTTCATTACTGTAGCTTTGAGGTAAGTTTTGAAATCAGGAAATAAAAATCCTCCCACTCCATTCTTTCTTATTTCTTTCTTTTCAAAATTGTTTTTGGCTATTCTGAATCCTTTGCATTTCGATGTGAGTTTTAGCATCAGATTTTCAGTTTCTGCAAAAAAAAAATCCTTCTGGGATTTTGATAGGGATTATGTTGTATTCCCAGATCAACGTGGAGAGAATTGCCATTTTAACAACACGAAGTCTGCGATGCATGAAAATGAAGTGTCTCTACATTTATTTAGGTCATCTCTAATTTCCCTCAGCGGTGCTTTGTGGCTTTCAGTCTCCTGCATCACATTACATTTATTCCCAAGTATTTTCATGTATTTTGATGCTATTTTGAACGGACTTGTTTCCTTAATTTCGTTTTTGACTGTTCACTGTGAGCACGTGGAGACAGAATGGGTTTTTGTATGGTGAGCTTGGATCCTGCCATCTTGATGAACTCGTTTATTAATTCTAGAGATTTGTGCGTGTGTGTGCGTGAGCGTGTGCACATGTGTGCATGTGAATTCCTTAGGATTTTTGCCATAGAGAATCTTGTCTCTGCATAAAAACAATTTAGCCTCTTTCTTTCCATTCTGGTGCCTTTCCTTTTCAATTTTTACTTCTCACTTTGAGTCCATAAATGTTTCTTATGTTGGTCTCAGATACATTTAGCATGATTTCAAAGAACGTTTATGTAGCAAGAATGCATATATTGTATTTGGCATCTGGGGTTAAGGCATAAGAAATGTACTTGACACGGGCTTTGGAAACAAAAGTATATGTTTCATTATAGAAAGAGTACATTAGAAAAACAGAAAATACTACTTTGCAAATAGACTTTTGAGCAGTTTCTAAAAGAACAAAGACGGACACAGATATGCATGGGTACCTATTAAAAAATTGATGTTAGATAAGACCACAGAAATAGTTTTAAAAAACCCACAGGCAACACAGAATAAAACATTTTGGCATTATTCTAAATTGTTAATTTCAAAGAACAGGGTTTCCAATCATTTTTTTAAATTTATAAAAGTATTGCTTGAGGTGTTCTGTGCTTCAAAACATAATAGATGGTTAAAATCTGCCAAAAAATTTGTAGCTGTGCAACTCCTTAGTCAGAGTTTGGGGTTAAATTATAGCAAATTGAGTATTTTCATATTTGGTTATAATGAGGGGAATCTGAACCTGGGAGCTGGCTTCCATCTTTGTTTTCCCTCTTTGTTCCCAGCCTTGTTTGGAAGTGTGTGTTTCGGCCCCTGTGAAGGGCCTTTCCCCCTACCAGCCCCCGACTGAGGGTCGCAGAGTCAGCCCCCCCCCCATATCTTTCTCTAGAGGGGAGTCACCAACCACCATGCAGAAGAAAAACCTAGGGCCCCATGCAGTCCTGCATCAATTATCCACCCCATTCAGCCCTGCATCAATTATCCATGCCTTTGTGGAGACTTTGAGCGAGGCGAAGAGTTAAAGATCCATTTAAACTTTCAAAAAGCAGAGATAAACACTTGACTAAGCACCGCTAATTGGGTTTTCAATCAAAAAGGTCCTGGCAGCAACAGGCAACTCCGAAAGTTAGGGGCACCAATTATGCACATTTTCATCTTGGCTGTTGCCTTAAAAACCTACCAGCAGGCAGTCTTTCCAGCCACTTCTTACCTGTGCTGGCCTTACCTGTCTAGCTGGCTCCTCCCATAGGGACCCTGCCGGAGCTGGGGGCCACCGCCTGCCGTGCAGGCAGCCTCTGCCCCTCTAAGTATTTGGGACATCCGAGGTACTTGAGGCAGCTTTCAAAGAGCATGAAATACTTTTTTTTTTTTAAACCAGTTTATTAAGGCTGGTTTTCCTTTTTTTCTTCCAGTATTTTTTTATTTTTGAGAGAGACAGACAAGGGGCAGAGAGAGGGAGACACAGAATCTGAAGCAGGCTCCAGGCTCCGAGCTGTCAGCACAGAGCCCATCGTGGGGCTTGAACTCAAGAACTGGGTGATCGTGACTTGAGCCCAAGTCAGTCACTTAATGGACCGAGCCCCCGAGGTGACCCAATCTGTGATCTCTTAAATTGCTGCTATTTAATGCTTCCTGATTTCTTCTGAGCCTGCTTTGTAGGAATTCCTTTTAGTTTGAGACGGCGATGGCTCCCTGTATACCAGTCAGTGCACAGAGCATTTTGTCTGCCGGGTAAAGTAATGCGACCCAGTTCGCACAGTCCCAGGAGTCAAAGCCTGGACTGGAAGCTCTGCTTGCCTGTCCCCAGGAACTGTGGAAGTTCGCACACGGATGGAGTTCTGTTTTTTTTGTTTGTTTGTTTGTTTGTTTGTTTTTAATAACATATGAACTCTACAGTTCCTATTTAATATATACTGAAACTAAAATCCAGAATTTGGGGGCAGTGCACAAAGACGTTTCTGTAGCAGATGTACATACATGCTCTGCTAAATGAGACATTCCCAGTTGACTGTGTTTTGATCCGGTGCTGTACTAGAAAGATCTCTTGAAACAAAAAGGCACACGGGGAAGGTGAAGACCACGTTAGGCTTCCCACCTCCGGCCAGCTTGCCCTTTGAAGGAGCACGTAGGACATGCACAGTCACTGTTGAAAGTGCCAGTGAAGTGTGTTCACTACCACCGGGGAGTCCCATCGATTCATGTTTGGTGGGGGGGGAGCGTCCTGCTGATGTCTCTGAGACCCGAGTTTGAATCCCAAGGTGAGTGTGGGCAGGCCTCTCTCTTAGCCAGGAGGGGAGCCTAGGTGCTGGCAGGCCTCTGGAGCTTTCTCCCTGGCAGGGCCCACATATTTTAGGGGAGACGTACGTGTGCTCTGGCTATATGAGCAAATGTGGGGCCTTATTGCGTACCGCCAGAGAGCGCCAAGGGCCCTGGAAGTGTCGCCTCCACTGGAAAAGTCCATCAGCTTTCTGAACCGGCAGGTACAGGGGTGACGGGATCCTTTTAGGATTTTCAAAGTCCTGAACGCATTACGAAATGTCAGGCTGTAGCGCGCTGTCCGGGTAGCCCCTGGTTTTAGCTGTTTTGGAAATCCTTTTCTTCCAGAGGGTTTTATACCTCATCCTTGAACTCTGTCGGTCTTTCTACCTCTAGGCAAAGTCAAAACCAGGAGATGCAGAGATGTACTATGAGGTGGTTATTAGCGTTTAATCTGTTGCTAAAATCTCAGCCATTCACTCGGTAGATGTCACCTTGTGCTACACACTCTTGTGAGCTCCGGGGAGCACATCTGTGAGCAGTTCTGAAGTCTGTGTCTTCATGGGGTTACCATGCTGCCTGGGGAGACAGACTGACAGATACACACTGTCCCCGTGCTGTCCCCGTGCTGTCCCCATGCTGTCTCCGTACTGTCCCCGTGCTGTCCCCGTGCTGTCCCCATGCTGTCTCCATACTATCCCCGTGCTGTCCCTGTGCTGTCTCCATACTGTCCCCGTGCTGTCCCCGTGCTGTCCCCATGCTGTCTCCATACTATCCCCGTGCTGTCCCTGTGCTGTTTCCATACTCTCGCTGTGCTGTCCCCGTGCTGATACATGTCATGGGATTAGTGTGCTGGTGGGCGTGTCTAACAGTGTTTTGAGAAGGCACTGCTTATAAAGGGTCAGATGGACAAACCCCTTGGGGGAGATGAGGGAGCCGAGCCCATGTGCATTTATCTGGGGAGAACAGGTCTGGCTGGGGGTTCAGCAGATGCCCTCACTCAGGAGCCACGCTCCAGAGGCCCAGGGGCTGCGGCCAAGGTGGGGA
>NW_027529573.1:6148107-6206354 GCF_008692635.1 Crocuta crocuta | reverse complement strand
GCATTGGAGGCCGGGAGGGAAGTCCCTCCTAGACGGTTGAGGCTGAATTTGTAAGGAGTCCTGGTGCAGAAGCGGGTGGGAGAGAGGGAGAGGGGCTTGCCGGGGACTCAGTGTCCGGGGCTTCGGGTAGGGCCAGGAGGTGAAGAAAGGGGCTCGGCTAGGAGGCCGGGGTCAGAGGGCTCCTGCCCCTTAGGAATTACAGGAACTTGATCAGCACAGTCACTTGCCGAAGGCTGTTGTCACACGTCCCCTGCATTCTTCCCGATGCTTCGAGGTCATCCTTGTAAGGCTGTGGCTCTGTTCCAACTCAGATCACTTTCTGCTCTGCTGAGGAGCAGAGAACATTCTTCAGGCCTGCCTCAGAAGAGACATAAATCCCAGCCAAGGTGGGGCAGGCCGACTTGTGCTGGTCTCTCAAAGAGACGGTTTATAACAGTGGAGCACAAAGAAAATAGGGCTCCTTTCTCAAGAAGCAAACATTCTTACCTTGGACGATACCCTGATTCGCCACAGAGATTGTTTTTTCTCCCCCAGTGGAGATTTTCATTGCTCCGAGTGTGGATGACAGTGTAACTTACAACCATCATTATGGGCCTTCAGGGTTTGCTCTCTGGAACCCATTTGCCTGCCATACAGTTTGTGACTATTTAAGACAATTGGAATCCGTTTTGTTTCATGGCTGCTAATCTCACAGCGGCAGGTGGGCTCTGAAAGGGTGGTCGAAAAGAACCTGAAACAGAACAGCTCTCCTCGGGACATTGATGGGGGCCCTTCTTTTCCCCTTATTTTGTATTCTCATTTATGATTTTCAAAATATACCTGACTTCCTCCTCACGAGATACGACATCTATAAGGGTCTAGTTGTCACTGAGTTTTTTTCTTGGTTTAGTGCTAACTGTGCTGTATGCCTGTGTTCTTTTTTTAAAAAACAATTTTATAGAAGGCTATGCATACAGTAAAATGCATCCATTTTAAGTATCGAGTTTTGACTTTTTTTAAATGTTTATTTATTTTTTGAGAGAGGAGAGAGACAGAGCATGAGCAGGGGAGGGGCAGAGAGAGAGGGAGACACAGAATCCAAAGCAGGCTCCAGGCTCTGAGCTGTCAGCACAGAGCCCGACACGGGGCTTGAACCCACGAACGTGAGATCATGACCTGAGCTGAAGTCAGAGGCTTAACCGACTGAGCCACCCAGGCGCCCCTTGTTTTTTTTGAGTTTGACTTTTGAAAAAAGTGTACACCCAAGTAACTACTACCACAGTCCATATGTATAGATCAATTCCATCTCTTTATTTTTTTATTTTTAATTTTTCTAACGTTTATTTATTTTTGAGAGACAGAGAAAGCGTGAGTGTGGGAGGAGCAGAAAGAGGGAGACAGAGGATCTGAAGCAGAGCGCAGAGCCCAGTGTGGGGCTCAAACTCACGAACCATGCGATCATGACCTGAGCAAGATCAAGAGTCAGCTGCTTAAGGGACTGAGCCACCCAGCCCTCTATCACTTTAAGGAGAGCATTCTTGCCCCTTTGTATCAGGCAACCACTGATCTGCTCTCAATCACAATGGATTACATCTGTCTTTTCTGGAAGTACATTTAAACAGTCCAACAACATGCATCTTTGGTGTCTGGCTTCTTGGCCCTAGCACAGCATCCTTCCTTGAGAGCCATCCGTATCATGGCTTGTCTTGGGCTTGGTTTCTTTTCTTGCTGAATAGTATTCCATCGTGTGGACTGAACACAATTCAGTGTTCACGGACATTGGGGATGGGTTTGGGCCAATTATGAGTGAAACTGCTATCGACATTTTTACCCATTTTGTCTTTGCTGTGAACACATCTTTTTAAAACATTTTTTAAAGTTTGTTTATTTATTTTGAGAGAGAGAGTGCATGCACAAATAGGGAAGGGGCAGAGAGAAGGAGAGACAGAATCCCAAGCAGGTTCCGTGCTGTCAGCACATAGCCCAGCACAGGGCTTGAACTCTCGAACTGTGAGATCATGAGCTGAGCCAAGATCAAGAGTCGGGCACTTAACCGACTGCACCACCCGGGCGCCCCTTGTCGTGAACACATCTTGCTGCACAGATAGGGTCCTTCCTTTCTGGTAAGTGGCTGGAGGGGAATTGCTGGACCCGCTCCCCCTTGGGAGGCGCATGCGCATTGCGATTGTTAATGTCAGTTCATGAATGTTCTCTCCTTTGTCAGATGTCCTCCTTTGTCCCGCTGGTAGATGGTTCTGATGTCTGCATTCTCTGCTGTGATATAACCATGACTCCTTTAGTCCTGTGTGCCTGGTATAGCTGGTCTCTGATCTCTGCCTTTTAATCAGAATATTGAGAGCATTTACAGGAAAATAATCACCGATATAGTTGGGTTTAAGTCTCACATCTTCCTGTTTGTTCTGCTTTTTTCTTCTTTCGGATTGAGTACATTCTAGTATGTTATGTTGCCATTCCTGGTCTATTAGCTATTCTTCCTTTTTTTAAACGTGTTTGCTGTTTCCAGACCTTGGACTCCCTGAACTTCTGACGCCCTCACCTCAGGAGGACCACCCTGGTCCGCTTGGCTCGTACCCCCTCGTCACGGTTCAGAAAGTGCCTCCAGGCTGAGAGCTGGCCCTTCCTGGGGAGCTCCTGTTTATTCCCCTTCCCCCGCAGACCGTGGCCCCTTTTAGGCCTGAAAACAGTGGCTGCATACATTTTGTCCCGTTTTCTGGTTGTTATGGTGAGAGGTTAAGTCCACCCCTTGTTACTGCATTATGCCCTGCAGGGTGATTTTATTTTTGAACTAAAATATTTGGCTCTTGGTGGGAAAATGGCTCAATATATGAAACCAGAGCAACTGCAAGCCCCCGGGCATGTAATAGCATTGCTGTAATTGCACAGAGCGATACAAAGGTGGGGATCGGTTTCCAGCACACGCAGGAGAAGCAGAAGCACTGAGAAAGTCTTTATCCGGACTTCTGGGTGGCGATGACCGCCGTTATCCAGCCCTTGGGTGCTCAGTGCTCTGCATATAGATCTCAGTCTTCAAAATAACTTCCCTTGGAGGTCGGCATTGGCCTCACTGTACAGGTGAGAAGACTCTCAGAGGTGAAGTGACTTTTTTTTTTTTTTAAATATTTTTATTTCTTTCTAGGAGAGAGAGAGAGACAGCGTGAGCAGGGGAGGGTCAGAGAGAGAGGGAGTCACAGACTGAAAGAGGCTCCAGGCTCTGAGCTGGCAGTCAGCACAGAGCCCAACGCGGGGCTCGATCCCACGAACCGCGAGATCATGACCTAAGCGAAAGTCGGACGCTCAACCGACTAAGCTACCCAGGCGCCCCTTGCCACGCATCTTGCAAAGACGGACGGAGCTGGACTTGACCTCTCAGGGTTGGCGTCTGCCCAACCTGGGCAGCCCACCGCTGGGCTAGGCGGTCTCATTAAGAGGTCTTTCCTGATGACGTAGGTGCCACATCTCATGGGGCAGCAGCAGAATTCAGGGGAGACGCAACCAGCGCGGCCGTGCATGCAGTGGCTGGTTTCTACGCGGAGCGGCTCCCTGGTGCCAGGACGAGGCAGCGTGATTAAGTTCCCACAGGAACACTGGGCCACGAGCACCCTCCCCGTGTCCTGCGCGCACACCAGACTGACCCTGCTCTCCCTTCGTATTGGTGGTAACAGCTCCACCAATGCTCTCCAGCCACCCAGGGTCCCCAGTTGCGATGCCAGCTCGGCGCCTCTCTGCCCTTGTCACACGTGCCCCTTTCCTTTCCCATCTCTACCGCCACCTGAGCGTATAGCTAAGGTTATGCCCTGACCCACGTTTTTCAGGACTGTCTATTCTAGTTTTTTTTTTTTTAAGTTTACTTATTTATTTTTGAAAGGGGGGCCGATCTCTCTTTGGGTAGAGAGAGAGTCCCAAGCAGGCTCCATGCTGTCAGCGCAGCGCCGGATGCGGGCTCGATCCCTCAAACCGTGAGTTCAAGATCTGAGCCGAAATCGGGTCAGATGCTTAATGGACTGAGCCCCCCAGGCGCCCCTGGCTATCCTATCCTTGTGTTCATTCTGCAGTCCCTTTACTAACTGTTTGGAGGCATTCTGGAACACCGTTTCTCCCTGTCCTGTGTCGGGACCCGCCCTCGTCCCCCACGACGGACGAAGTTCTGCGGCTGTTTTCCACGCCCTGTGAACCCGCCTCCGTCTTCTCCCTACATCGTTTTCCTCTGGAGCCGCCTTCAGTGACCGGTGTCACGCGCCGTCCCTGTGCACCTTCCGTCGCATTGTGTCCCTCGCCGTGGAGCGCCTCCGTCTGGTCTGTGCTTCTGTCCTGTTGGCCCAGGTCCAGCCATGGGAGGATGAGCATAACCCCCCACCAGATTGCTGACTACAGACAGTCCGTTTGCTGATGTTCTTGCTGCACTTGTGTGTGGCACGTTTTTGGCACTAACTGTGGAAAATGTAGTCATACCAGGTTCCTCTTTCCTGCTGGTTCCCTAACGAGTGTAAATTCCTCGGGACCAAAGATAATCTCTGACACTCTTCCTTCTTTGTGACTCTCTGGCATCTAGTTCAGTATTTTACACAGCTGGGGCCCTGGCTTCCCCTCCGCCTTCCCCTTGGTTGACTCTGTTTCGGCACAAACTCCTCTCAAC
Organism: Crocuta crocuta; assembly: GCF_008692635.1. Lineage (NCBI taxonomy): Eukaryota > Metazoa > Chordata > Mammalia > Carnivora > Hyaenidae > Crocuta > Crocuta crocuta. Next base: position 6,201,721 of record NW_027529573.1, on the reverse strand, counting down.
TGCCATTTCTAGAAAGCTCTCCCTCGCAGCGTTTTGTGTAGACAACGTTTGTATCTTACGGGGTTGCTTCTCGGTGTGGTGACGGTGTTCTGGGGGGAAGTAACGGCCCGCCGATCATGCACCCCGTGTCCCCTCTGGCCCCCGCACCATGGCCTCCATGGGCGTCTTGCACCGTTGGGCTGGGTGTGTGCATGCCGCCCCCCCCCGGAAGTGGAGGGCTGAGGCGGGCAGCTGTTGGGAGCAGACAGGTCCCAGAGCAGCAGCTGTGTGGCCGCCCCCTCCGTCTCCTCCTTGCACGGAGGGCGGGGGGACCGCATCCCTGCTTGCGGGAGATGGCGTAGGGCCTGCACGTAACTGCCTTCAAAACTTAAACTTGGTCACTAGCTTTATAAAACACCTGTGCCATTTAGTGGTCAGCCGGCAGTCAGCGGGCTGTAAGTTAAAAGGAATTTGGGCAAAGTAATCACAGATACCGTCTCCTCGCTGTACTGAGTAGTCATTTCATGGTTACTAAATTGCACATCAAACATGAACAACAGCTCCAGCCGCCTCTGCTTGGGGTCCCGCCCCAGGGGGCCGTAGGGGGTTCTCGCCCCCGCGCGGCGGCAGCGCCAGCCCAGCCACCTGGTGTGCAGGGTCACGCTTCTGTTCTTTGGAGTCTTGAAGCCTCTTGAGAACATGTGCACGCCCTCACACGTACCTGGGGGGCCGCTGTCGGGACACAGGGCCACCAACAGGCGCCTATTCGAGGTCGGCTTAGGGCGTGGGACTAGGGCAGACAGTCCATCCGGACAGGGTGGTGGCAGGTGAGTGCCATACCGCGGAGGGCCATGGGAAAGGGCAGGGTAAGAAGCGACATTGCCCAGGGCCTGCTGTGTTGAGGACAAAGAGCCCTGGGTCTAAAATCCTCAGGCCTGGGTTTGAGAGCTGAGTTGTAGTTTTGCATAAAGCAGTTGCCCACTTCTAGGAGAAACCAGCCCCCAGCAGGCATGTGGGCGCCTCGGAGCTTCCAGCAGACCCCGGCCACTGGGCCAGTGACCGTGACCTGGTGCCAGTATTCTTATCAGCGGGCCCTGGGCCTGCTGGCTGAAGTGCCCCCGCCCCGCACACTAGCCTCCCCGGTGGCGTCGCGCGTCCCTTCCACTGCCCTGCCCAGATTGGACGCCTCCCTCTTTCCTTCCGGCCACTGAAACGCCCGCCTGCGAGCCCCTGGCCGCCCTTCCCGCCGCCTCTCTCTGGCCTGCTCAGCTCTCCACCCTGGAGAGCTTCACCTCCTCCTGAAAGCAGGTGCGGCTGTGCCCCAGTCACACTCACCTTTCCCGGTCGGCGGTTTATAAAAGGTTTATTGAGCTGGGATTAGAGAGACGATCCAGAAGGCAGGCCGATTGCCTCGGGGGGCCCTCGGGGGGACGGCCGCCACATGCTGACACTGGAAGGGGCACATCCTTCCCCGACATGGTGCCAGCCGCCCGTCCAGAGGCCAGAGGCCCGGTTCACGGGGAGATGCTAGAGGTATGTCCAGTAGCTCCAGGGCTGTGACGACGTGGGCGCGCGGATCACCCAGACGGGGCCAGGGGCCTCAGGAGGAGGAGAGCCAGGGGATCCCTGCACAGCGGCCCTGACTAGCGAACCCCGATCGGAAAGGCCCTACATGCTGTGAGCACAGACCGGTGGCCCAGGGTGAGAGCGGGCGAAGGTTGCAGAAAGACAGGTTGTTACAAAAGAGAAATAAAGGGAACTTGACCGTACGAAAAGATTTTCAACTTCATGAAAAAAATAAGAGAAATGCAAAGTACGGCGACTTGGCAATCTTACTGTTTCATCTTTCAGACTGGATCAAGAGCCGCGGGTTAGCGACTCTGCTCTGGTGTGGCCGCAGGTTTTGGGGGACGCTGGGGCCCGCTGCTGTGGGGAGGACAGGCAGGTGCTGCTCCCACGGGACCCATTCACCGGGTCTGAGAAACTGACGGAGCATTGATAAGCCCTTTGACTCAGAAGCCTCACGCTAAGGATGGGTCCCGCAAATGCGCTTGAATACACGAGAAACGATGTATGGAGGGTTATTTAGTGCAGCGGTTTCCCAAGAGCCACGAATTTGCCACAACCCAGACGTTCATCGTTAGGGAGCACGTGATATGGATTGTGGCACTCCGGGGGGTGGAGGACCGCGCAGCCGTGAGGAGGGACCAAGGGGCTCTTCAGGACCAGGATAGCAAGATGTCCAGGGTGGAGTGTTGTGGAGAGATGGCTGACATGCGCCGTGCGTAGAGTATGGTGGAAAATAAGAGTTCATTTTGTGCCTGCCTTTGTGTTGTGTTAGAAGGTAACGAATGGGGCAACTGGGTGGCTCAGTTGGTTGAGCATTTGACTTTGGCTCAGGTCATGATCTTGCTGTTTGTGAGTTCGAGCCCTGTGTCAAGCTCTGTGCTGACAGCTCAGGGCCTGGAGCTGCTTCGGATTCTGTGTCTCCCCCTCTCTCTGCCCCTCCCCTGCTCATGCTCTGTCTCTTTGTGTCTCTCAATAAATAAAAGGTTAAAAAAAAAAAAAAAGAAGGTAACAAGTGCCTGTAAGGGACTCAAAGTGTCATGGGCTGTACATATAGATGCCTCTTTCCTGGAACGCTTGGGTCGCTCAGTTGGTTAAGCATCCAACTCCTGGTTTCGGCTCAGGTCATGATCTCATAGTCCGTGAGTTCAAACCCCGCATTGGGCTTTGCACTGACAGCGCTGAGCCTGCTTGGGATTCTCTCTCTCCCTCTTTCTCTGCTCCTCCCTCACTCTCTCTCTCTCTCAAAATAAATAAACATTTTAAAAAATAAGAAGTTTGGGGCAACTGCATGGCTTAGTCAGATAAGCCTGATTCTCGGCTTCAGCTCAGTTCATGATCTCATGGTTTCGTGAGTTCGAGTCCCGCGTCGGGCTCTGCGCTGACAGTGTGGAGCCTGCTCAGGATTCTCTCTTTCTCTCCACTCCCCCCCACCCCTCCCTTGCTCGCGCTGTCTCTATCTCTCTCAAAATAAATAAATAAATAACTTTTAAAAAATAATAAAAAGTTTCTTTCTGGTAACAGTGCAGGGCAGGTGTTTGAGGTAGCGGGAGGCTTCCTTCCACGCGCGAGGTTTGTCCTGTGTTGTGGCACTGGTTTCCCTCGGCACGGAGCTGGGTGAAAGAGGGTCAGGAAATCACAGCAATTTCTTAGTCCTGGCCCAGAGGTGACGCACGCCACCTTCCAGAAGAGACGCCAGGACACCAATAGCAGTGACTCCTTGCGGGTGATGGGGAAGGCTCACAGCTAGGACGATGAGGCACAGGGCAGGGAGGAAACTTGCCACTTCATGCCTCTCAGTGTATTTCTGACACTTTGAACTGTTTTATCTATTCATACAATAAGAATGGTTAGTTGTGCATAGCGAGATCGTGCCTTGTAAGTGCTAAGAACCCAGGGCCGTGGGAGCGGAGAAGAGGGACAGCTCCCCCTAGTCTGGGGTGGCCAGTAGCCTGGGGCGGGCGCTGGGAGAAGAGGATCCGGGCTCAGTTGCGGAGTGAGTGCATCTGAGAGCATACTGAGCCCGCAGGGCTTACCTCAGTGTGGCCAGCTGGGCGGGTGGGGTGCACACTGCGCTCTGGCTGGGCCGGCGGTGAGGCGGCCTGTGCCCTGGAAGCTGGCCGAGCGTTCTGGGCAGCTCCGACGGGAAGTTCAACAGCAGGAGCTTCGGGATCAGGTCCAGGACAGCAGCGTAGAGGGGACTGGAAGGGGGCCTGGAGACTGGGCAGCGAGCCAGGCCAGGTTGCACTGGGCGTCTGAGGAAGGGGTGCCTGTCTCCCCTACAAAGCTGACTGCACATCAGGTAGTGTAGAGCAGTGAGTCTGTCTGTCCATACCTCCAGTGAGATTGCAGCTGCGTTGAGGAGCCCTTCGTTTCACACTTTAGAGTGTCGTGCCGTGAATATTTCGCGCTTGATTCTCTTTTATTTTAAATGAGATGTTAATATTTCCGTCCGCTAGAAAAGTGCTCAGATCCTAGGCGCGTAGCCTCAGGAGTGATGACAGAGTAAACACACATGTATCGATTGGTTGACTCTTGCTTGTTTCTTCCCTGTTAAAGTCATGGTTAGACCATCAGGTGCATGGCCACACATGCCCACACACGCCCACCCATCGTGCCCTGGCCATGGCTTCCTCTGTGGTGTGCTCCAGTTTGCATAATACCAGTTTTAGCAGGCGCTCCCTGCAGAAGTCTGTGGGAAACACGTATCGGGTGGCTTACTAGAATAATCTTTCCATTTCATTTTAAGTTATTTTGAATCTCACTTTTAATTGTCAGTTTGTTTACTGTTGGATGTGCACAGAACTGTGACGAATGAAAACATTGACTACAGTCTAGAAATTCTAAAGTATTAGTGTGGTGACCTTTCTTTTCTATTGTTTTATAATAAAATGTTTTCAAAAGGCTGCAAGTAAGGCAGCTGTTAGAAGATTCCAGATAGAGTTTTTGTGCCACTGAATTTTCCACATTTTCTTCTCTATCCTGACTTCCTTTGTTCCCTTTTGACTCACCTTGGAGAGTTTTTTCACTATCTGTATACTATTTTTTTCTTATGTGTTTGCTGATCTGTTTATCATTTACAATTTCATTTTTACAAGAATATCGTGTACCCTGGATGTTTGAGAATAGTTGTTGCCGACCTCTGTGTTATCAAAAACCTTTATAATTTCTTTCTTTGCTCCTATGCCTCCGGGTGTGAGTGATTTTATCTGTCGTACAAACATGTGCTTTATGAAAAACATCCTGTAGACATTGATGACCATATAAGTGACCAGGCATCGGCTTCTAGAAATTTTAGATCCCACTTTGTGGCCCACTCATAGCCACTGTTCAGGAACATCTTTTGAGCCTTGTTCCTGGTCTGTTGTAGCTACTGAGTCTTACATATTGTTCTTCTTTCACATTACTTTTTTCAGTGGGGGAGAGGGTCAGGTTTATTGAGGGAAAGCAAAAACCACCATTGAGAGTATACAGTTCTCTGAGTTTTGACAAATGCATAAAGTTGTGTAACTACTACCAAAATCGAGACATAGAGCAGTTCATCACCTCCCCAGATTTTCCAGTGTCCCTCCTGGTCAGCCCGCATCCCACTCCCCACCCCCTGCTGATCTGTTTGCTGTTCCTGTGCGTACTCCTTTTCCAGGATGACGTAAGTGCTGTCACTGACTGTGCAGCTGTTTGAGTCTGATTCTTGCACGTTGAGTAATGCGTCTGAGCTTCACTCGTGGTGCAGTATCGGTAGCTGATTCTTTTGTATCGTTGGGCAGGGCCCCATCTTATGGACACGTTACAGGCCATTTGCCAGTTGAAGAACCTGGGGTTATCTCAGGTTTGGGGGTGTTAGTATATAAGGCTACCATAAATACCTGTGGTAGGTTTTTTTGTGAGTGTAAGAACATTCATCTTTCATTCCTCTTGGGTAAACACCTTGGAGGGGATCTTTGGATTGAATGGCAAGAATCTGTTTGCTTGTTTGTTTATTTAGAGTGTGAGCACATATGAGCAGGGGACGGGGCAGACGGGGAGAGATGGGGGAGAGGGAGAGGGAGAGAGAGAATCTTAAGCATTTTCCATGCTCAGTGCAGAGCCTGACGTGGGGTTCAATTCCACGACCCTGGGATCATGACATGAGCTGAAATCAAGAGTTGGACGCTCAACCGTCTGAGCCACCCAGGCGCCCCAAAACCTGAAACCAGCTTATTGATTTCTTCAAAAATTCCGACTGGGTTTTTGACTGGGACTGTGTTAAATCTATAGATCGATCTGGGGAAAATTGACATTTCAACAATATTGAGTCCTCTGATCGATGAACATGGTATCTCTTCTCCTGTATTTGGATCCTCTTTGGTTTTGTTCATTAGTATTTTGTAATGCTCAGCATACAGATCATGTACATATTTGCTTAGATTTATTCTCAGGCATTCTATATTTTAGTGTTACTGCCAATGATACTGTAAATTTCCCATTATTTATTGCTAGTATATAGAAGTATTCTACCAATAGTGGGTGTGCAGCAAATTTATGAATAAATCTAATTAGTTGAATTCTCATAGGGAATATTTTAAATAATTTATTTTTTATGTTCTATTTGAATGCCTCTTCGCTAACTTATGAAACTTCACACTTTATTCATTAAAAACTAATTTGATTGGTAAGGGCTTTTTGTTATTTTGCACAGCAAAGCTCTGGGAAGTGTTCACTGTCTTTGGCTGATTTTACTCTGATTCTGGACCATCATGGTACTGACTTCTCTTTCTGTCTGGGTGCCTTTGTGGGCTTCTCCAAGTAGCCAGCTTACTCTGTCTGATTTTCTTCTCTTTGACCTCATGACCATTAGTTATGTTTATGTGTCCTTCACCATTCATTCCATGCCTTTATAATTTGATCCGTTTTATTTCATTTAGGGTAATCAAATCTTAGAATTGAAGAAATATGGAGATTAGATAATCCAAAGCCTTTTCCATTTATTTATTTGTTTGTTTGTTTATTTGTTTATTTATTTAATGTTTGTTTCTTTTTGAGAGAGAGAAGGGCAGAGAGGGGGAAGGGCAGAGAGAGAGGGAGACAGAATCCGAACTTGGGGCTCAAACCCACAAACTGTGAGATCATGACCTGAGCTGAAGTTAGATGCTTAACCAACTGAGTCACCTAGATGCCCGCCCCCCCTTTTATTACTTTTTTTTAAGTTTATTTATTTATTTTGAGGGAGAGAGGAGAGAGAGAGAGAACAAGAGGGGAAGGGGCAGAGAGAGGGAGAGAGAGGATCCCAAGTGGGCTCCACTCTGTCAGCACAGAGCCCGATATAAGGCTTGATCTCACGAATTGCAAGATCATGACCGGAGCCAAAATCAAGAGTCAGATGCTTAACTGACTGAGTCCTCCAGGCGCCCCCAAGGCCTTTCCTTTTAAACTTGAAAAAAGAAAAGTGCTAATATTAGAGACCCAACACCTGTTTCATTAATTTGTTTACTGACGTGTAGCACTTCTCATCCTGGTTTATAGACAGTCTAGTGTGGTTGATGGAACTGCCTCTTGGTGTGTGTTGTGATAGTGGATGACAAGTTATACACAATTATTTTGAGGCGCTTGAACGAGTTGAAGAACATTTCTAGAAACACAGGAATTGTAATGGCTGCACAGTGCGGTTTATTCTAAAGGTCATATAGACATGCAGTGCACAAAACGATAATCTTCACATTGTTAGAAACAATATTTTAGAGAGCTCTTGGAACATGTAGCTCTAATTTTCTACAATAGATCACTTTCTCCCTTCTCTCTCAGAATTAAGTTTAATTATAGTGGAGCTTACAAGCATGGCTCTATTTAAATTATATTAGCTTTCCTATTATATTGTGTTTATTCAAGGAACTCTAGCTTTTAGGTGGACAGGAAATTACTAATTGTCAAGGTAATAAATATTTGAAAAGCGAGGTTTATAGCAATAATTTCTATTCTAAACACTCACATAAAAATTTTAATTGTTAAAAGCCAAGTTTCAGTTCTTTTTCTTTAACACAACTTCCTTTCCTTTTCCAATAAATGTATACAATTTCAGTCATGTTCTTTTTTTTTTTTTTTGAGAGAGAGGAGAGGGTGCACGCATGCATGCACACAAGTGGGGGAGGTGCAGAGGCAGAGAGAGAGGGAGAGAGAATCTCAAGCGGGCTCTGCCCTGTCAGCACAGAGCCTGATGTGGAGCTTGATTCCATCTTAGAATCTTGAGATGATGACCTGAGCCAAGATCAAGAGTCAGAGGCTTTACCGACTGAGCCCCCCAGGCGCCCCTCAGTCCTGTTCTGTTTTATGACTTTGCCCTTTCTTTTGTAATTTTAAGCATTATATTTTGCTCTGATTTTGAACTTAAAGAAAAGTCCTAAGAATAGTTCAGGGAGCTCTCATGTTCCCTTCAGATAGCTGCACCGCTGCCCATACCTGCTGCCTTTGCTTTGTCATTCTGTCTTTCACTGTGATCTGTTTCTGAACCACGTGGGAACACTTTGGAGACCCCACACCTCTTGACCATTATCTGTTTTAGTTCGCGTGTGTCAAGGACAAGGTCATTCCCTTAGATAACAACACTACAACGTTCAAAATCAGGAAATGTGACCCCAACGCAGTACTGTCGTCTAATCCACAGACTATGTCCAGATTCTAACAGTTGTCCCCAAAATGCCCATCTTGGCTGTAATCTTCCCAGCCTGGGATCCAGTCATGGATCAGGCTTGCTTTTATTTGTCACCATGTCTTCATTCTCCTTGAGTCTGGCCAAGTTGCTTAGCCTTCTTTCTGGGTTTCTGGACTCAAACACGTTTGAGGGGCACAGGCCAATTTTGTGAAATGTGCCTTTCTTTTGGGTTGTCTACTCTTCCAGAACAGTTAGGTTCGGAGTATGCATTTTGTCAAGAAGACCGCAGACGAGATGGGCTGTTCCCATCGTGATGCTACTTGGTCCCAGTGCTGGCGATGCTAATTTTGATCCCTGGCTCAAAGCGGGTGTGTTTTCCTTTGTCAGTAATAAGCAATTTACAGGAAATTGCTTTTGAGACTATGTAAATACCCTCTGTTTTCGTGCCCATTGACTTGTATACTCCATCATTCCTTCAATGAGTTGGCGTTTGTCTCTAAGGAAGAGATTTCCTTCTCTCCTTCCCTCCTTCTTCCTTTGCTCTCTTTCTTCTTTCCTGCCTTTTCTCTCCCTTTCTCCCCTCATTACCTCCCTCCCACTTTCTTCCCTTTTTCCTTTCTTTCCTTTCCTTTCCTTTCCTTCCCTTCCCTTTTCTTTTCTTTTTCCTTCCTTCCTTCCTTCCTTCCTTCCTTCCTTCCTTCCTTCCTTCCTCTCCTACCTCCCCCACCCCCCATCCATCTATCAGTGTGGACTCTTGGATCCTTAGTTTATCCAGCGGTTATAATCCATTACAGGATTATTTAGTTTGATGTCCTCGTTGCCCTAGGCTTGGCTAATGGGAGCCTCTTCAAGCCGGTTCCTGTATCCTGTTGGTATGTGTTCATCATCCTTTGAGCACCGCCTTACTGTCTGGGAGAGTATGATGTCTAGAGCTCAACTTAATACTCACTGTCCCTGCCCTAGAGCCAACTCCTCGTTCCTTCAAGGGATTGCAGAGCCTGGTGTTCAGAGCCCCCAAACTTGTATGCTAGAGCTGTTCTTTGCTTCTAAGTCTTCTTAGCAAAAGAGCAAGGAGTATGTGTGTCTGTTTGTGTCTAGCTGGCTAAAAAAGTGAGCTCAAGGGGCGCTTGGGTGGCTCAGTTGGTTAAGCGTCTGACTTCAGCCTAGGTCATGATCTCACGGTTCAGGAGCTTGAGCCCCGTGTCGGGCTCTGTGCTGACAGCCCAGAGGCTGGAGCCTGCTTCAGATTCTTGTCTCTCTCGCTCTCTGTCCCTCCCCTGCTTCCTGTCTGTCTCCCCCGCTTCCAAAATGAATAAACATTAAAAAAAATTTTTTTTTTAATGAATCCCAAATGGATACCCAGTTATAGTCCATTAGTACAGTATACATTCTGTTCTCTTTGCCTGTTTTACCTCTTTTCCAAGAAGGCTCCTGTTATCCTCAGTATATTCACTCATTTGTATAAGCCTAGAACCACCATGAGTAGTTTTAGAACTGCCACCTCATGCTACTGTGGAAAGCAAATCAGCTAGCTAGAGTTAATATTTGTTTAAAGTAAATTTACTTGCAGTACTGTACAGTTTCGTTCTGATAAATGCATAAGCCTGCATAACCCACACCTCTATCAAACCACAGGACATTTCCGTCCCCAGAAAGTTCCCTCATGCCCTTCTCGGTCAATTTCATGTTCCCGTTTCTTATTTTATTTAACCTACAAATTAGTTTTGCCTGTTCCAGAACTTAATATATAGAGAATTCTATAGTATATACTCCTTTATGTCTGCATCTTTGGACAAGCAAAATGACATTTACTTATGTTGCTGTGTCAGTGTTTTGTTCTGTTGCTGACTAACATTCCATTTATCCCTCAGTTGATGGACTTTGGATTATTTCAAATAAATCATGAACACACCCGCTATGAAGATCCATGTATGTCTTTTTGGAGCCATATGTTGTCACTGGGTAGATACCTAATAGTGGAGTTGCTGAGTTGTGTGTTAAGTGTGTGTTTGAATTTGTGAGAGGCTTTCAGACTGTTTTCCTAAGTGAATATGCATTCTGCTCAAAATCTGTATTAGCCAGGCGTTCTCCAGGGAAAGAGAACCAGTAGGGTGTGTGTGTGTGTGTGTGTGTGTGTGTGTGTGTGTGTGTGTGTGTGTATTGAGAGAGAGAGAGACAGACAGACAGACAGACACAGAGAGGGAAATTAATCATAAGGAATTGGTTCTTGTGTTTTGGAGACTGGCAATTCCAAATCTGCAGAGAGGGCTGATAGGTTCAAGAGCCCAAGAGTTGATGTGCAGGTGAAGCCCGAAGGCTGTGTGCTGGCAGAGTGTGTTCTTGCTCACGGGAGACTGGGCTTCCTTTTCTTCTAGTCAGGCCTTCCGCTCACTGAAGGGTGTGCACCCACATTATGGAGAGCAGTCTGCTTACTCACAGTCACCAATTTGAATATTATTCTTAGCCCCAAATATCCTCTTCAGTGGGCATGAAAGTTGCCATTGTGAGTCCATCCCTCATCGTCTTGGCACCATATGCATCTCCGTGGACTGTATTTAGTTCCTAAATAGAGTACAGTACTGAGGTCATACTCCCACCCGCCGTGATATGACTGTCCTGCGTGTAACCAAAATGTCCTAACCCTTTCCCCAGCAGAGGGTGCAGAATGATGAGCGATGTTCTCTCTGATACCCTGTATCTTAAATACCACGATGTAAAGTTAACAACACCTAAGTGCTACGATATAAAGTCTGTACATCTTACATTACTGAATAAGAGAATAATGGGAAGAAAACAAAGATGCTTGTTTAATACACACACACACACACACACACACACACACAGTAAAGAGGACATACTCATGAAAATTATAATCTTTGTTTCTGTAACTGGTGCCATGTTGTAGGTGGTGTTCGTAACTACCTCCTCCCACTGCCCTTTCTGTGTTCCCTTTACCTTCTGTAGGCTCCTCAGCCGGTCATTGTTGTTTACCTGGGAAAGTGACCCAAACCTTCATTCCCGAAGGGTCTGGGCCACCGGCACTCCTGCCTGCATTGGGTTCTAGTGGTTTTCCATTGACGTTCCCAACAGGGCAGGGCCATACTAAGAGGGGATCTCCTGTTTCCCAGACATGCTCTTCCTTCCCTCCTCTGTGGAGGAGCAGTCCAACGTCCCCGGGCTAGTCAGGGTCAGTCACCCCAGCCAACACAGTGACTCCCTCCTTGGCCTGTGGAGTCAGAGGCACGAGGGGTCCAAAGCACCGTATATGTTCCTCAGCAAATGCGAGTCCTGGTTACCAGCAAACAACATTGTCTGTTTTTTCAGCTCTGCCATTCAAGTAGTCGTGTGTGGTTTCTCAAAGTGACCGACTTTCCATTGGCACGAAGATCAAAGACGCGGAGCCCATTTCACGTGCTTATCGGTCATTTGTATCTCTTCCGTTGTGAAGTGTTCAGCTTTACGTCCACTCTTTTATGGTGATTTTCTTTTAAAAATTGATGTGTAAGAGTCTTTTTAAAAACGTACATATAGGGGTGCCTGGGCAGCTCAGTTGGTTGGGCGTTCACCTCCGGCTCAGGTCATGATCGCACAGTTCGTGAGTTTGAGCCCCGCATCCGGCTCTGTGCTGACAGCTCAGAGCCTGGAGCCTGCTTCAGATTCTGTGTCTCCCTCTCTCTCTACTCCTCCCTGGCTTGTGCTCTGTGTGTATCTCTCTCTCACACACAAAAATAAACGTTTTATAAAAAAAAAGTACATATAAATTGGATACAAGGCTATTATCAGATTTAAGTTTTTGTAATATTTTATCCCCAGTCTCTGGCTGGTCTTTTCTTAATTTTCTTTTGATGAACATAGGGCGAAACTTTGATAAAGTCTAATTTATTATTTTTTTCTGTGTTCTGCCTAGGAAATCTTCTGCATAAGTATTTTCTGTGAAGGTATTCTATCCATTTTTAGAAGTTTTATAATTTTACCTTTAACATTTAATTTTATGATCAANACCCAAGAACCGCGAGATCATGGCCTAAGCGAAAGTCAGACGCTTAACCGACTAAGCCACCCAGGCGCCCCCCAGCACCACTTGTTGAAAAGACCTTCTTTTCCCAATAATTGCTTTAGTGCCTTTGTTGAAAATTGGTTGACCATCTAAGTGAGGGAGCATTTCTGGATCTTCTGTTCTGCTCCACTGATTTGGTCTTACTGTATAATGAGTGTGAAGTCCTTGGACTTTTTCTTCTTTTTCAACCTATTTTGGGTATTCTAGGTTTCTTGCATTTCCATAGGCATTCTAAAATGAAAGCTTGTCAGTTTCTTTAAAAAGCCTCCAGGGGTTGTGATTGGTAGTGTATTGAATCTAAAGATCAATGCTGAGCCGTACTTAGTCTTCCAGTCAATAAACTGAGTATATCTTTCTATTTATTCAGGTCTTCTTTAATTTCTATTAAGTAATATTCTGTTCCAGCATTGTAGTCATGTATATCTCTTCTTTATCTGTTCCTAAGTACTGATTGTTCTTTGATGTTATTGCAGATGGACTTGTTTTAAAATTCTGTTTTAATGGTGTGATGTGAGCATATCAGAATGTCACTAATGCTTATGTAATGGCCTTGTACCTTCTGGCCTTTCTAAATTCACTTTTATATCCTGGTAGTTACATTGTAGATAGGATTTGCTATATAGATAACCAGCTTGTCTATGAATCAGTTTTAATTCTTCCTTTCTTTCCCTTTTGAAGGACTTATTTCCTTTTCTTGCCTTATTGCACTGGCTAAGACCTCTAATACATTAGTGAATAGGAATGAGATTAAACACTTTCGCCTTTTCTAATCTGACGTGCTTTGTGCATCTCACAGCCCAGAGGGGTCTTGTTGGCCTTCTGTATGAAATTCATCTCCTTTTTATCATCTGTCTCAGCGCTTTTTAAAATTCCTTTATCTCATTTACCATAAATTACACTTATCTTATTTGTGCACTTCTTTGTTGTCCGTCCCTTACGCCAACCCTTATGCCCCTTATGGGAAAAGTTCTGTCTTCACCATTGCACCCCCGGTGTATAGCACAGTGGCTCTTAGTAGATACTCGGAAATGCTTTGTCAACTCAGCCAATATTGGCAAAACTTTTACAATCACACAGTTTATCCTTCCCAGTGTTAGAATCTCTGTGGCAAAACCTAGGACAATTATTATTTCTTGGAAGACATTTTTCATATTTTCCTTTACCCTTGGAAAAATTTTTAGGAGGTAACATCTCATAATTTCTAATAGAAGTTTATATTTGATGGTTTAACAAGTTCTTAACTGATATTTTATAAAGAAGCAAGATAAAAGTTATCTTTGTATATTGTAAACAGTTCTCATTGGTAGTTTATAAAAAGCAATACAATTCTTTCTCCTCTTTTTCGCAAAATACTGTGACAAATTGGGATGGTTTACTTTTTCTGGATGTTATATATACCCCAAAGTTAACCAGCATTCAGGCAGTTTGCAGTGGTCCAAATATAAAAATAGGTGCAAACACATTCCACAGTTGTCTAGTAAAAGCAGGCATCAAGTCACTATTTTTTATTCTTTAAAATCTGGAGAAATCACACCGATGAAGTGAACCTGTTGGGCAAATTATTTCCTTGTTTTCACCCTTTAGCTTTTGTCTCATCTGCAAAATGCTTCGTGTGTGTGTGTGTGTGTGTGTGTGTGTGTGTGTGTAAGTTAAGCCCAGTGAAGGGAAATTACTTTTGGCCTATACAACACAGTGATCTAGAGTTTATCCAAAAGGCAAAATGCCTTTCTTCTTGCTGTTCCATTTTAACAGCTGCTGTGACAGAAAGTAGGGCTTGAGTTTGTGTGCAGACATGAGGAAGATAATGGGGCTTTTCCCTGTGGTGTGTTACAGCCAGTCTTTGGCTCATCCCACACCCTGACAACGGAAATTGCATCACAGAAGCAGGTAGACGCGTTTGCAGTTGGGTGTGCATTCATTCATCTCCCTCCCTCCTCCTCTTCCCTCCTCCCTTTTCCTTGCCTCCCCCTCCTCTCTCATCCCCTCCCCAGTCCTCCCTCCGCCCTTGGTTCTTCCTCCGTCACTCCCTCTGTGTCACGGCGGTCTTATTCCTGCGTAGGTACTACAGAACGGGACCTATGTGGCTTCTCCATAAGCAGCGTCCATTGTTGGTGGGGGAGGTAGATAATAAAGAAGATACAAACATGTGCATGTGATCATTTGTGCTAGTCACAAGTGCCATAACCAGTGTGCGGTACACGTTTGTGCGTATGCGCGTGTGTGTCCGCACATACACGAGAGAGAAAATGAATAAGAACCCTCCAAGGCCTAAGGAGGGGTGCTTGAACTGAGCTCTGCAGATCCCCAGGGTCAAGGGGGATAGCAGGCTGGTAACCCTGAGAGCACGCCAAATTTAACGTTAGAGAGGAAATGGAATGCAGGCCTATGGCCTCAGTGCAGCGAGCTTGGGCGGGAACAGTCGAAGAAGAGGCTGGAGGAGAAAGGAGAGCTTCGATTCCAGAGGGCGTAATGGGCCATGATGCAGTTTCCCCTTGATTCCCGGTTCAGCCCAAAGCCAGTGGTTGGTGTATGGCATGTCCGTTCATTCTGTTGTCTAGACGCCGCAAAAACATCTCTCGTATGATCAAAATAGCCTCCATTCACATTCTCATTTGAGTTTTTTCTCCCCAAAATAGAAAAAGAAATACAAGAACCAAAACCTGACACAGCTGAAAAGAGATGAGCACATCCACAGTTATAAATGGGGCCATCAACGGCCCTCTGTTGAGAATGGATAGAATAAGGAGATGTTCAGTAAGGAATTGGAGGAGGGACTTCAGCCATTGTCCACCAACTTGGCTTCCTTGCCTTTTTATTTTGCGTAATGAAACACTCTACCCTATACACTTCCCCCCTCCCCCGAGTGCCCATGAATCATTCACCTACAGGGACCAAATTTGGGGCCAAAGCCAAGTTTCAATTAATTTGAAAGCATTGAAATCCTCCTGAACACGTTCTCTGGCCACAGCAGAATTAAACAGAAATCAGTATCAGAAAATACCTGAAACCCCCAAAATACCTGGAACTCACACCACACATTTCTGAAGGACTCATGAGTCAAAGAAGAGATGCCAAGGGGAATTTGAAATTAACGGACTTTGAAACACACGAGCATGAAAAGGTAACCATTGCTCATATTTAAAATATAAATATTAACGTGCAGGGAGGTAGAGATTTGCCTCGTCAACTCTTCCTGTTTGTCCGCGTCCTGAGTTTCCTCCTTGCCTCATGTGTCCCTGTGTCCTCAGTGCCTGGAAACGAGGTGGGCGTCCCCAAGTGCCTGCTGCCAGTCTTCCTCCGACCCTTGCTGGCCTCACCTACTTAACCAAGTGGTCCTGATACTTTCTTCTAGTTCTAGTCACCGAGCGTCTACCATTTTCAGAGGTCATCTTCCTGGAACCGTGGAGGGGAATTCTTGGAGCAGTGACACACAGGGTCAAGTACCTGATTCCTTTAGCTAACCTCAGATGAGACCTGTCAAATCTGCTTCTTCGGCGTCTCCCTGTCCTATCTGGGGAATTCTGGTCTACCTTCTCCCTATGTCTTAGACTTTTTGTGAAGTCTTTCCTTCCGTTCCCTTCCGTGACTTCCGTTTCCTCCGGCTATCCTTTCTTTCGTCTGACTTCTTCTGACTTTTTAGTTGTGTTTGGCTTTCTGCCATCTCCACCCTCCGTCTCGTGTCACATTGTCCTAATCAACTTCATTCATTCCTTTAGGCTTGACTGTGTGCCAGGCATTAACCTCGGCAGTGGGTTTGCAAATGCCGGGGCCGGGGCAGGTATGGCTCATAACTTAGATAATCGATTGGAGTCTACTCAGTACTTTGACAGAGTCGTGTTGGAAGGGTTATGTAAATAGGCATTTGTTCAGCAAACCCCTATCGGCCTCTTCCCGTGTACCAGGCACTGTGTAGTAGAGGCGGCATTCCAGGCTCAAAGTGCTGATTGCTTAAAGGTGAGGTGTGGAGCTGTGAAGGAGCAGAGCATGATTTGGGAGTGGGTAGTCTGCTTTGGCACAAGGTATTTGGGGATTTTGAAGTACTTTGAGGTAGTAAGTGGTAAGAGGAAAGGTTGAGAAGGTCTTTAAAGCCCTTTAGGATAGGAGTTTAGTCCTGTTTCTGTGGGTGTAGAATTTACCATCTTTATGATGACTCTTCCCAACACTTACACCATACCCATGTCTCTTACTGCTTGGGTTATTCTTCTGTTTGCTGTAGAGCCCAGTAGCTCTAAGGACCGGTGACCACTGGCTCTGTTTATCAGGCAGTTTTTAAAAGTGGGAGGGGGTTGCCAATAGAGAATGAACCCCAAATCAAGGAGCCAGGCCTGTGGTGCTCTTACCTTAGCCCTTACCCGGAGTATTTCCTTCTAGGGGATAAGTAGCCCTTTGAAGTCTTTATTATTATTTTTTCAAGTTAGGGGAGAAAGAGGTTGAGGTATAAACATATTACTTTGAAAATACCCTATGGGGTAAAAAATTCAACTTATTGTCCACCCTGAAATTTTTTATTCTTTTCCTTTAGGTTTCTTGCTATTTAAAGATTTTTGTTTGAATGAAATTAATGAAGCTGTACCTCAGGTGAAGTTTTATGAAGAGGTAAGAAGTCACTGTTTTACTGGTGCTTTTATTTTAAAAGCATATTTAGACTGTACTTTGGAGAATATTGAGACTACTAAGTATCTTACAAATATGTGGAAGCTCATTGACCATAATTAGTAGTACAAGGTGTAATATGCATTTGATTATAGATACTGACCCCATCTATGAGCATCCTATTTTTAAGAGGGCCAGAGTGCTCTGGAAGCATGAGGAACAGTTGAACGAAAATTCTAGAGGAGGGATTATCATCGAGAGGGGCACTGAGGATCAGCAGCTATTTGATTTTCTGCAGAAATGTACTGATTCTGGAGACCTAAGCTGAGGCAGAGGGCCGCTATGGAGTGAAAGAGAAAGTAGCAACGTTTTCCAGTCACATGTGGCTGGAGTGACAAATTGGAGACATGGTGGGAAAGGGCAGCCTTGGACACACAGCTGCCTTTCCCAATAAGACATTGGGAAGGGAGCTGAAGAGATAGGCCAGGAGCTTCTGGAAGCCTTGCTGAAATCTCCCACAGCCTTACAG
Organism: Crocuta crocuta; assembly: GCF_008692635.1. NCBI lineage: Eukaryota > Metazoa > Chordata > Mammalia > Carnivora > Hyaenidae > Crocuta > Crocuta crocuta. Next base: position 6,184,372 of record NW_027529573.1, on the reverse strand, counting down.
CGCTGTGTTGAAATATAGACCTGCGGTAGCAGGAATTTGAAAACAGAACAGGCAAGAGACAAAGGCCCTGGGCAGCGGTCGACTGACACTGAAGATCTGTAGCTACTTATCACCTGGGGCAGCTGCTCATTTCCAGACTCCTGTCTGACAACCCAGGTTTGGCCCTAGGCAGACGGCTGCTTCTGGGAGACAGAAAAGCCAGAAGAGGTTTCTGGGCTAGAATAACAAACAAATGAGATTGGAGGAGTCCCAGACATGTGATTAGTCTCCCTCTCAAGATTTATGTCAAGGTTTGAGGCTGAATAGGACAGGAGGCCAAAGATCTATCAGAAAACGTCTTATGGGCAGGACTGAATCTAGTGGTGACAGACTTCTCACTGAATTCCATGGAGAGCCATGCCTTAGGAATGGGGGCAAATCAGAGGTGACTGATTCCTACCAAAATGGAGACCCAGCCCAGTCTCATTCCACGTTGGGTGATGAGACCTCTCCCCACCTGTGTAGCAGAGCACAAGGGGAGCCCTCTCTGTCCTGTGTTTGCAGGTGGAAGATAACATAGAGAGACCCTACAGTGTTCAGCATACAATAAAAAATTATGGAACATCTAAGATACAAGATCATATGACTCATAAAGTAATAGAAGCCAACTGACAGAAGACTCAGATATTGAAGTTAGCTGACAAGTACTTAAAAGTAACTGTAAATAATATGTTTAAGACAATAGAGGAAAAGAAGAGAAAACAGATGGAGGAATAGTGAATATCAGCCCAATTTATTATGAAGAACCAAATGGATATTCTAGAACACCTAATTTCTAATATTCTAGAATATTCTGTTCTATTATTCTATTATATATAATATAATATAATATTATATATAATAGAATATATAATATATTCTATGTATAATAGAATAATAGAATAGAATATTCTAGAATATTAGAAATTAGAACCTAACGACTAGAATCAATATCAGGTTGGTTACAATAAAGGCAGGATTAATACATAGGGAAGCAGATCTGTAGATAATCTCACACTAAAACACAGAGAAGAAAGAATATAGAAAAGAAAAATATAAGGACATTGAAGACATGTGGGATATGGTTAAAAGGTCTAACATATGTAGAATTGGAATCCCATAAGAAGAAGAGCGAGAGAATGGGGCAGAAACAATATTTGAAGAAATAATACTAAGACATTTACAAAATGATGAAAGACAGCTGTTTACAGATTCAAAGAATTTAAAACTCTGAGCAGAAGGGCTACAGAGGAAACCTATCTTTGCATATCAATGTAACACCATGGAAACCTGTGACAAAGAGAAACTCTTAGAAGCAACCAGAGGGTGGAAAAGGACACATTATTTTTAAAAGAGCAATAAATAATATGACTGACTATGACATCTTAAAACAATGATTAAAACAAATAACACAACAAAAAAACAGGCAGTGGCGTGGCCATCTAAGCAATGAAAGGAAAAAAAAAAAAAAAAGAAAACCTAGAATTCTATTCCCAGCAAAAATTTCCTTCAAAATGAGGGTGAAATAAAGATATTTTCGGAGACAAACTAAGGGAATTTTGTCAGTTGTGGACGTGCATTACAACAAATACTAAAAAGAGATACTTCGGGCAGAAGGAAAATAATCCCAGATGAAAATGCAGGAAGGAAAGAGGTCATCATGAATATGTATGCAAAATATAAATGGATGTTGACCATGCAAAATAATAATACTTTTACATTTTAAAATATATAAAACTAAAATAGATGATAGCACAAAAAGCAAGAGAGGGGTTAAAGAAGTTAAGGTGTTTTAAGATCTTAGGATTATTGGGAGGTCGGGTGGATAGTAAAAGTAATAATTTGCATTGACTTGTAATGAGTTAAGAATGCATATTGTAATCTCTAAGGCAGCTCTTACAAGAATAAAAAGTGTATATCTAACAAGTTAAAAGAGAGAAAATGGAATAAGACAATAGTGGATTAATAAAAAAGGGAAACAAGGAATGAAAGAAGGACATAAAATAGACGGGTAAAATTGAAAACAGAGAATAAGATGGTACGGGCACCTGGGTGGCTCAGTCGGTTAGGTGTCCGACTTCGGGTCGAGTCATGATCTCACATTTGGTGGGTTTGAGCCCCATGTCAGGCTCTGTGCTGACAGCTCAGAGCCTGGAGCCTGCTTCAGATTCTGTGTGTCCCTCTCTCTCTCTGCCCCTCTCCTGCTCGTGCTCTGTCTCTACCTTTAAAAAAAAAAAAAGAATAAGATGGTAGCCATAAATCCATCTATGGAAGTAATTATATTTAATGTAAATGGACTAAATACTCCCAAGTAAAAGTCTAAGTTTCTCCCTGAATAAATAACCAGAGCTTTATTATACACTGCTTACAAGTGACATGCTAGGAACAGATGCATGGAAGAGGATGCACAGATACAAATACCAACCAAAGCAGAGCTGGTACAGCAGCACTAATATCAGACCAGGTCTATGGTAAATGCTACTTAGAGGCAGAGATTATTTCATAATGGTAAAGGGTTCAGGATCACGATCTTCAACTTCTTAGTTACAAATAATGTAACTTCAAAATATATAGAGTCAAAATTCACAGATCTAAAAGAAGACAAGTCTATATTCTTAGCGGGAGACATTAGCGTGCACTCTTCAAGAGTTCATAGAACAGACAGACAAAAAATTAGTAAGGATACAGAAGATCTTAATAAAGTGATGAATAAGCTTGACCTAAGTGACACATATAGAATGCTGCACCCAGCAAAAATAGAATTTGCCTTCTTTAAAGTACACATGGAATATTTATCAAAAGAAATTATCTGCTGGGGCCTAAAGAAAACTCTTGCAGATTTCCAGATCAAAATTGTTCTGAGTTTTCTGACCGCAATGGAATTAAACTCAAATTGAATAACAGAGTTTACTAAGAAATCCTTGACTTCTTGGAAATGAATACATTTGTAAGTAATTTATGAGCCAAAGAAGAAATTAGAACAGTAATTAGGAAATATTTTAAATTAAAATATATTTTAAATAGGACATATGTTTCCTATCCTAAAGCATTTCAAATGTTCCAAAGAAGGCAGAGCATAATTAGGACTCATATTTGTAATCTTTGTCCAAGTTTGAAAATTGGAGAGATATTCTTTTCTTCCTGGATTATATATAAAACTTGAAATTTTTAAATATGTATACTGGATAGCTTGATGTTTTTCTATACTTTTAAAATTATATTAATGTATTTCCAGGGAGAATGGTCAAATTACGATGTACATTTAGTATCATATAAAAAAATAAACCAAATCAAAAGGATTTTACTCACTGTGCAGTAACTTTCATTCTTTCAATCTGAATTGTAATCTGGATGAGTATCAGTCACCTTTTGATCTGTTGAAAGAAATATCTTTCTCTATTCTTAAAAGCGTTACCTCTCTAGTTTCAGCAAGTACTAAATCATCTTGGCAAATACAGAGACATCTTTAACAGATAACTTTGGCAAGGTGGAAACGTGGGTGGTCTACTTGGGTTACTTCTTAAGCACATCTTGCCAATATGGCGGTGAGCACTGCTGATGTGTCCATTTGAACTTTTAAACATTGGAATGCCTCTTGGTTGGCGTGCTCCCAGCTCTTCACTCCTGTCGTCTGGTTTGGTGCATAATGGATCTGACTTATCCGACTATCCCTTCGGAGGATTACACCCCAAAGCTCCTCAGCAGCTCGCTCTATATCTTTTTTTTGAAGATACCATCCAGTCTTGGGGCTTCAAACACAGGTTTCTAAATTAGTACAGCCTTTAAGCATTAAGGTTATCAATAATTCTTCTCCGTGCTCTTGGTTTTAGCAGTCTGATTATTTCTGGTGGCTGTTGCATGACCTCAATCCCTAGAAAACTTTATTGTCAGATATCTTGCAGTGGATATTTTGTATGTTGTATTTCCATTTTCCTGGGTCCCCAGACTTTAGTGGTTACCCATTTCCAGCATGTTTACGGCTTAATTGCTTATCCTGACGTCCACGTATCTCTGTGTTAGTTATTACCTACCTTCCTCTCTGTCTTTATCTTTCACTACCTTCTTACATAGAACTTCTGCTAACCACTAACCACTGAGCCCATTTTTTGGGAAGATTTTATTTTTTGAGTAATCTCTACACCCAATATGGGGCTCACATCCACAACCCCAAGATCAAGAGTTGCACACTTAAATAACTTAGCAAGCCAGGTGCCCCTAAGCCTGTTCTTTTTTTTTTTTTTTTTTCCTTATGTCCTTCCTCCAGCCTAGACTGCTACTTTGCCTTCCTGGCCTGTGGAGAGGCTAGCTTCTTTTAAGATCTAGCTCACTTTATACATTCACAAACAAGTCTCTCTGGACAGCTAGCCCAGTCTTCCATGATTGTTTACACCTTCGATTCCCATAACATTTGTTGCCTGTAATGCTCTGTAGTACCGAACCTTTGCTGCTTTTTCTCTGTGTTATTAGTATTGATCTTCATCTGTAGAAGACAGATGTCTACATCTTTGTAGACAGAAGGCCTAGCTAGTCTCTAGGAATAGCTGTGCCTCTCACTTCCTGCAGGATGTGGGACCAGTCACTGAGCAGTCTCTGAAGCATCTGCATTTCAGACCTGGGGCTTACAAGTGTGAACAGTACACTGTCCCTGTACTTGAGGAGCACACAGTATGGGAACTTCACACTTGAGCTTCAGTTACCTCATCAGTGAAATTAGGTTACTCATCATCCCCTGCTGCTTCACAGGCTGATTGTGAGGCTCAGACACGTTGCTGGATGGATAGTTGCTTTCTCAACCGTACCTGTAATATGCTATTGGGGTATACGGGAGGCTGGAACTTAGTGGGTAAGAGGGCCAGCTCTAAATTCAGCCCACCTAAGTTTGGCTCTAGACTCCACTAGTTTTCTGACTATGAAAACTTGGGCCATCAATTGCTAGCTTATCTCCTTGGGTGTCCTGAGCTAAGATTTAGAGGGGTAGCACTGCCCGTCTTTTAAGTCTGTATGTGTGAATGCAGGGCCCAGGACATTGCCTGACACATAGTCATGGCTCAGTGTGTTGGCTCTGCTTCCTTGCTAGTTAGATTTGGAGGCAGCTTATTAAAATATGTAAATATACCTAGATTCAGAAATAAATTATGGAGAACAGAGAATAAATATAAGATCAGAGGCAGAATTACTCCATAGACTTTTGTTCATTCGAGCAATATTTGTCAGCCACCACTGTCAGACATTGCTTGGATGAGCAAGAGAAAGCGCTTGCTCCCCTTGAGCTTCTATTCCGGTCGAAAGGAACAGATAATAAACAAGCAATAAATAACAGGAAATGTACCAGGAAGTAATAACTGCTATGCAGTGACTCAGAACAGACTCAGAGCTGAATGTGACGTACTGTGACTTGGGGACCACTTTACATCGATGGGTGAAAGACTGAGGCTCTGAAGAGTGGGCATGTCAACCGAGATTTAATTGACAAGGAGGCTAGTCTTTTGGGGGTAGGAGCAGGGTGAGGAGAGAGAGCATTTTAGGCTGATCGTGGCTAAGACAGAACCCTCTAATGTGGTGGGACAGAACTTGGTATGTTTGAGGAACTGAAATTAGACCAACATGGTATGTGTTCATAGTGGGTTAGAGGAGTGGGGTAGTGTGAGATAAGATCAGTTGAGGAGAAAGACAGGGTTGGGGGCCTGAGTAACAAATTCAGATTTTATTCTAAAGCCCATGGAACATTTAAGATGGGAGTGTTAAGTGAATATTCTCTAAATATCAATTACATGAAGGGGGTTGATGTGATAGAACTTCTACATCTTTACTGATTTTTAAATTACTTTTTAAAGTTTATTTATTTATTTTGAGAGAGAGAGAGCATGAGCAGGGGAGAGGCAGAGAGAGAGTAAATCCCAAGCAGGCTCTGTGCTGCTGGCACAGAGATAGACTCAGGGTTTGAACTCATGAACCCATGAGATCATGACCTGAGCTGAAATTGTCAGACACTTAACTGACTGAGCCACCCAGGTGCCCCTCTTTACTGATTTTAGATCTATCAATTGCTGAGAGAAGGGTGATAAAATCCCCAACTCTGTAGAATTGTCTGTTCTTTTTCTTGTCATTTTTAAATGTATTTTGAAGCTCTGTTATTAGGTGCATATGTGTTTACTATGTTATGTGTTTTCATACGAAATGTCCCTCTTCATTGTGGGTCATAGTCTTGGTCTTAAAAATGACTTCCCTGGATATTAATATAGCCATTCAGTCTCTTTATGCTTACTATTTTCATGATACATCTTTTCTACTTTCAACCAATGTTTTTATATATTAAGTGTGTTTCTTTGAGATAAATATAAAAATACCTTGCTCAGCACCCCCATTTCTGACAATCTGTATTTTAATGGAGTAATTTTAGATGTTGTGTTTATCCTTTGTAGAGTTTGCTGACTTTCTTGAAATCTGTAAATTTATTACCTTTCATGAAATCTGGTAAAATTTGGACCATTACTCTTAAAGCATTTTTTAAGTAGTCTCCATGCCCAGTGCAGAGCCCAGCAGGGGCCTTGAACTTACAACCCTAAGATCAAGACCTGAGCTGAGATCAAGAGTCAGATGCTTGGAGTGCTTGGGTGGCCCAAGTGGTTAAGCATCCGACTTTGGCTTAGGTCATGATCTTGCAGTCTGTGAGTTTGAGCCCCGCATCGGGCTCTGTGCTGACGGCTCAGAGCCTGGAGCCTGTTTCAGATTCTGTGTCTCCCTCTCTCTCTGCCCCTCACCTGTTTGCACTCTGCCTCTCTCTCTCTCTCTCTTTCTCTCTCTCAAAAATAAATAAATGTTAAAAAAAAAAAGTAGGATGTTTTATCAACTGCCACCCTGGCATCCCTTAAAGCATTTTTTTCTACCTCAGTCTCTCCTTCCCCTCTTTCTCGGTCTCCAAATATATATGTGTTTGATTTCTGGATATTGTACTGATTATTGCTGCCCTATTCAATTTTTTCCCCAAATGTTTTTTCTTTCTGTGGGGTAATTTCTATGGATCTGTCTTCAAATTCATTCACTCTTTTGGCATCTCTATTATGTCCATCCATTGAGTTTTTTATTTCAGGTGTGTTTTTAGCTCTAAAATTTCCATTTGTTTCTTCTCATAGTTAATATGTTTCTTCTGCTATTTCCTATCTTTTTATTCATTATATGCATATTTTCTGTTATGTCTTTAAGTATTGTTATAAAGCTGCATTAAATCCTTGTATAATAATTCCAACATGAGAGTCATTTCTGAATAGTCTTCATTTATGGTCTGTTCTCTTAGAGCGTGTGAGCCACATTTCCCTGTTTCTTGATATATAGAATAATTTGTTTTCTTATTTTTATTTTACACTATTTTTGAGAGAGAGAGAGAGAGAGAGCATGAGTGGGGGAGAGGGACAGAGGGAGAGAGAGAGAATTGTAAGCAGGCTCCACACCCAGCGTGGAACCCACTGTGAGGCTCAATCCCACAACCCTGGGATCATGACCTGAGCCAAAATCAGCAGTCACTCAACCGAATGAGCCACCCAAGTGCCCCTATATGTAAAATAACTTTAGATTGTGTTTTGTACATTGGGGTTGATATATTACAGATATGTATTCTAAATTCTGTATGCTTCTTCAAAGGGTAGTGCTTTTTTGTTTAGCAGTTAATGTACTCAAATTTCAAAAGCTCTGTTTTAGACAGTGAGTAATGGCCAAGTCTTGTTCAGTTCTTTTAGCCTTAGCTGGACTGCTTCAGGTTTGCCATGCTCACAGGTCATTAAAGGGTCCAGAAGAGATCTTGGCAGAGTTTACACACAGAATTTTGCAGCTCCCCCTCTCTGGCTTTTTATTTTCAGGAATACCCTTTCTTACTTGCTCTCTCCTGTTTGATGCCCCTTCCCTGTTATGTATGTACTTTTGATCCCTTGCTAATGTGAGCATATAGTGTAGAAGGTATCATTGTGTTCTCAGGAGGACTGCTCCCTTAGTAGTGATTTGGCTATTACCTGAAGCAGAGCCAGGGTTTGCTGTATTTTGAGTACAAAGCCAATATGATTGGCTGATGAATTGGAAGCCGGGGGGGGGGGTGGTGGAAGGAGCAGGGGTGTGAGCAAAAGAGCAGGGATCCATGATGTTTATTCCTTTTTTAGCTTAAGCAGTTGGGAGGAAGCTTTACTCATTTTCATGCTAAACAAGAGTAGGCGAAGAGCATGTTTGGCTGGGGTAGAGAGGCTATGGCGGGGTCAAATAGGTGGATAGATATTTAGCATCTGGAGCCCAGGGGAGGAAGTGAGTACCAGAGATCCAGAGTTAGACCTCAGAATAGAATTGGTGTTTGAAACGGTGGGACCGAATAGTTTTGCCTCAGGGGAATAGAATGGGTGCGAAAAGGGTTCCCTGGCGCCATGTTGTGCGGCCCTTCCGTATTCCTCCAGCGGAGGAGGAAGAACTGCCGAGGGAGGCTAGGGAAGAGGGGCCGGTGTGGCAAACCCCCGGAGAGTGTAGATCACAGAAGTCAGAGAAGAAAGCTGCAAAGAAGGTCGGAGTGGGCAGCTGGTTGAAGGCTGCTGAAGAGTCAGTGAACCCACAGACAAGAGAGAAACCCTTGGTTGGGCAAGCGGAGGCCATTAGTGGCTTTGCAAGGCCGTCTCAACGGAATGGTAGTGAGAGAGCGGAGCTGTGGACCAACAAGGTCCCGGTTATTGAGGCCGCACGTTCGGCTGTGAGCTTTGTAAGCACCCAGGCAGAATGGGACCGCACGATCGGTGAATGTTCGTCGTCGATGACCACCACGCTTCTAGTCTGCTCAAGGGATCACTTTTCACCTTGAACTCAGGCCTCTGCCTGCTCAGGTTACCTGGCCAACCTAACTGCCTGAGTTAGAGGTGTGGCATTTTCCATGCCTCTCCTGCAATAAGATCGTCCTGCCTGGAGCTGATTGATGGTCAACTGCATGCTCTTCCTTTCGTGGCCTTCCTGATAATAGAAAGTGAATTTTGAATGACAACCACAGACACTTGAGGCTCTCACTCTGTCTACTAAGAGTTACCGTTTCTGTTGTTCAGGTCGGGAGCTCATGAGGCACAAGTCTCTTAATAAGAGCTAGTATTGTGGTTCGGAATCTCGTTTGCCCGAGAAACAAGAATGTTCCAAGTGGTCGGATTGTTACAGTTCATGGAAAACTTCCCATAGAATCAGCATTTGTTTAAACAGGTGTCAGCTTGCTTTTGAGGGCCCCGGGAACAGAAACTTCTATTTCATTACATTTGTTATCTAGGATAATAATTCCCTGAAGGGTTATTATTTCTTGAGTTCCTTTACTTGTTTAGGCAGAAGAAACGGTTCCCTTGGCTCACTGGCAGTCTACCTATTCTGTCCCTGAATTCTGCACTGACCTTTGGACCCACCTAATATTAAACCAACAAAAGAAATTGGCCAAGCCAGGTCCTCTGTTTATTTTCTGACTCTGCTTCGGATTTAGGTGTCTGGTTTCTGTTGCCTCACAGCTACCATATTTGCATCCGGCATGGTATCTGAACTCCTTCGACTTGTTTTCCTGAATTGACTCAGGGTGGTTAATCCCGGATTCTTTGGCTGTGCCAACATTGCTGGGTTGCTGCTTCATTAGAATGGTCCTTTCTGGTTGGGTGGGCTATAACTTACCCCAGTCCACCTGCCTTCAAGGGAGACTTTATTGTCTGGTTCAGCAAGACTCCATTCTAAGCCCTGGCGGTCCCAGACTTGTGAATCTCAGCCACCTCGTTGTAACACTGGCGGCATTTCAGGACCACAGGATGACCCCAGTAATTTCTCTGTGTGTGAACCAGCTGGCCCTCATCTGGGACCTCGGTCTCTCTCACACACGCCCCCACTCCCAGCCGGCTGTGCCCGTCTTTATCGGAAATTCTCCGAGGATGTACTGGTTTTGATTTCAGAATTATCAAACCCGGCTGATACGGTAAAAAGGTACCTTTCGTTTCTGTTCTGCCATCCCAGAATAAAGAACACTCAGATATTATGAGAAGTCCACGTAAACAACTGTCTATCTGTTGAAAATGCTTTGTTCCTCAAAGTAAGTCACACACAGGAATTAGTCCTCACCATGAACGTCTTTGCCGCTGTCTGCCTGCTAACTCCGTATCTCATTTGTGCTCTTGTTCTCCTGTCTCTTGGATTAAAAATACTTCTGTAAATAAATAAAAGCAACTCCTCTGATCCAGGAGCTCCTGTTATGAGATTAGAGCGATTGGGGCCATTTCTCCATAAGGCAAGTGTTTCTAAAGCATATTTTTATTATTTGGCCTACTGTAGCACCATTCCAGTTAGCTTCCCTGCATTAGCAAAGTAGCCTGTCTGTCAACACTTCACTGTGCAGCTGAGGCTCAAACCTGAAAAACCAATGCTGGCATCTGTGGGTTAATGCCTTTCTAAAACACTCAATTGGATTTTTAAAAAATCTCTTTGCCGGAATCGTGACATTACATATATTTTTTTTTCTTCTGTTTTGTCATGCTGTAGCTGAGGGAGAATGACCTTTGTCCTAAGTCTTAGAACTGAATTAGCCAGGGACGCCTGGGTGGCTCAATCGGTTGAGCGTCCGACTTCGGCTCAGGTCATGATCTCCCAGTTCGTGGGTTCAAGCCCCATGTCGGGCTCTGTGCTGACAGCCAGCTCAGAGCCTGGAGCCTGTTTCAGATTCTGTATCTCCCTCTCTCTGTGACCCTCCCTTGCTCACACACACTCTCTCTTTCTCTCTCTCTCTCTCTCTCAGAAATAAATAAAACATTTAAAAATAAAAGAACTGATTTAGCCAGATTTAAATGGCTTTCGCTCTGAATGGTCCCGGCCAGTAGATTGTAAGATCATTGTAACCATGGCAGTATTTGTTTCCTAATATTGTGCTTCTAAATTTAAGTGACGGGGTTCATCAGAGGAAAAAACTCATGTGTCTGTTTCAAGTTGCATTTAAACGATCCCCACTTCATTCTTCTAACATCCGAAGTGGTTGTTTCCTGTGGAGTAGCCGGCGCAGCAATTTGCTTAGTCTCTGGTGGAAGTGGTTTTTTTGCCCCAGCAAGCAATCTCTTTTCATAAAGCGGGTTTTCTGGGAAGACATACCTAACCATTGCTAACTTTGAAAAATCTAGATAAAAGAATACGAGAAGCTCGAGAGTGAAGAAGACCGCCTTTGCAGAAGCCGACAAATTTATGACACGTACATCATGAAGGAGCTGCTGTCATGTTCGCATGTGAGTCCTTCTTCGTGTTCCGTTCCTTCAGGATGGGCAGGAGGCTGCTCGCTGAGTTTCCAGAACGAAACTAAAATAGGAGGAGGGAGTTTAAAAATCGAACAGTAGGCCCCTAGGATGGGACCTATTTCTTCTCCTCTGTCATTTGTCTCCTGGTAATGCTGATATCAGAGCTGTTGCTTCATCCACTCTGAGCGAATTTCCAAAAGCAGAGCTTTCAGGGCGAAGAAAAATGAGGCAAATAACATTGATGGCTCATTCCGATCAGTGGAAGAAAGGGCTGGTCTCAGGTCTAGACTTTCCAAAGGAAATTAGGCTCTATTGTTGTTAGTTTGGCCGTTCTTTAAATAATTCGGCTAATCAAATATTGGTCAACATAAATTTTAAATGGTTTCTGTGGGTTCATGAGGAAGATCATAATTATTACATTAATTTTATTAATAGTTAAATGATAGTGGAAATATTCCCTCCCCCTCGCCCCTCCTGTAAATCAGATAAATAATCCATTCAGTCATTGGGATAAACTAGGTTCCTAGGAAATTATTCCCCCAGAAGTGAGTCGAATAATTAGCAATAAAAATATACCACATGGGTGCCTGCGTGGCTCAGTCGGTTAAGCGTCTGACATTGGCTCAGGTCATGATCTCAGGGTTCATGAGTTCGAGCCCTGCATTGGGCTCTGTGCTGACAGCTCAGAGGCTCAGAGGCTGGAGCCTGCTTCGGATTCTGTGTCTTCCTCTTTCTCTGTCCGTCCCCCGCTCATGCTCTGTCTCTTTCTGTCTCTCAAAAAATGAATAAATGTTTAAAAAAAAATTACCACATAATGTCTCTGAGAGAGTTTTCTAAGGGAGTGGCCTCATGGTCCTGGCCTGCTGTGTCCAATGTAGGAGTCACTCACCACCTGTGGCTCTTAAGCATAGGTTTAAACTCAATAAAATCCAATGGAATGAAAAATTTAACTCCTAAGTTCCTCACGAGCCATATTTCAAGTGCTCGATAGCCGCACGTGGCTGGTGGCTCCGGTATCGGACAGCGCAGGTACACACCATTGCTGTCATTGCAGAATGACATTGGAGCAGACGGCACTGGCCAGGATCATGATTTATTTCGGTGCTCCTGTATTTATTGTGTCATGCACAGTCGTAACGGACATCTGTGGCTAACGGGGGTACTCCTTGTGGCATGCATTTCTTTTTTCTTTTTTCTTTTTTTTTGATGTTTATTTATTTTGAGACAGAACGAGCATGCGCTAGCAGGGGTGGGGCAGACAGCAGGAGAGAGAAACCCCAGCAGCCCCCAGGCTGTCAGCGCAGAGCCCGCTGTGGGGCTCAAACTCACAAACAAACCACGACATCGCGACCCGAGCCGAAATCAAGACTGAGCAACTCAAGGGCCCCGCAGTAGACAGAAATTCTGAGTGGAGCTAATGGCTGATGCTCTGTACTTTGCTACCTTGCCAGAAAATGGCTGAACCTTGGAAAACGCTGGAAGTTCCGTGGGGATGCCTCTGAAACTGGTTTTCATGTAGCTCAGCAATTCAGAGGGTTTTTTGGCAGTGTATGTGCGTTCTAAGCGTTCCTTCTCAGGGTGCCTTATTAAAGAAGGTGTAATTTGAAGTTTGGGGGGAGAACAGAATGTGTAGTTCATGTTGGTGCAGGCTCCGTTCTTTACAGAGCCATTTCCCCTCTGCTGTGGTCACGGCAAGCCTTCCCTTAACCTCCAGCCTTCTACCACATGAATTCGCTTTGTAGACCCGACATTTAACTCCTACGTGTGTTTCCATGCATTTGTTTGGTCTTACCTAGTGGGATGTTTACATTGCCAGGACCTCCGTTGTTAGCCAATTAAGGAACATATGCATTTAATAAAGTGATAGTAAGGTTCTTTCCCCTTTTTTTAAAATCACGGTTAATCCTAAATCCTTGTGGGACTAGATATGTTGGTCAGGTGCCCTTGTGCTCATCATCCTTCTCAACATGGCATCTAAGAACTCCAGAAACTCAGAGGGACAAGCCTCTGTGCAGATTGCCCATAAATATCCCAACCGATGTCCAAAGAATGCACGTCAACATAATTACCATAGGCTCCTGCCTAGTAACTGTGCTCAATTATATATTGTGGTATCGTGTAACATAGTCTTACGTTTGATCTTTGTGAAAAAAATACTGTTTTCTGATTTTTTTTTAAATAAAAAAGCCATTCTCGAAGCAAGCTGTAGAACATGTACAAAGTCACCTCTCCAAGAAACAAGTGACATCCACTCTTTTCCAGGTAAGGCAAAATTATTTCAAAATAAATACAGCTGGCCCTTGAACTACATAGGGATGAGGGGCACAGACCCCTCCCCTGCAGTCGAAAGTCCACATATAACCTTTGATTCCCACCCGCAAACTTTACTAATGGCCTTTGTTGACCGGGAGCCTTATCAATAACATAATCAGTTGATTAACACTTATTTTGTATGTTTTAGGAATTGTATTCTGTATTTTTATACTAAACCGGAGAAAAGAAAATATTAAGAAAATTATAAGGAAAATGCGTTTGCAATATGGTACTGTAAAAAATCAACGTATAAGTGGACCTGTGTGGTTCAAATTCCTATTATACAAGACTCACTGCAGGTTGTTCTCTGTAAAGGGATGCACACTGCACAAATGAGCCAGGTCTAGCCCTGAATTTGCTCAGAGACCCTGGGCTGGCACTTGTCCGCAGTGCCCCAGCCTCCTGATGTGCAAAGTGAGGAGAGGGATTAATTCTTTCCCTGTGGTTACCTTTAGCTCTGATTCCGTGAGATAGAAAGTCAATAAGTAAAATAGCTAATTAAAAAAAAATTTACTCCATGGACCCATTAGCTTTTAGTCTTTAAAACTCAGTATCGATGCCGATTATCGAGACTTGTATGAATACAAGTGCTACATAACTTCCGGAAGCCAGTGCAGCACGCAAGACATGGGACCCCTCGGTCAGAATTTAAGAATTTCAAGATGGCGACAGCAGGGCACCAGATCAAACACCAGGCTCTTGAGTGCCAGCCCTGTGGGACTGCACCAGTGACACCCGGAAAACCAACTCTGGTCACTTGGGAAGCGTCTGTGGCTTAGGGATGTGACCTGTCCTTCCCTCCCCGGAACGTGCAGTTGAACAGTGCGCGTAACTGTTAAGTAACTGATCACAGTGATGAATCTGTTACTGAAAACCGGGCAAGCGCCGCGAAGGGCAGGTGCAAGAGTGGGAACCTTCACTGGTCCGAGTCTCATCAGTTTCTGTTGTAGATTCCTATTTACACAGTTTGGAATTTCTTTTCCCTCTTTTCCAGCCCTACATAGAAGAAATCTGTGAAAGTCTTCGAGGCAACATTTTCCAAAAATTTATGGAAAGGTATGAAACTTTGTATATATTAGCATACATATGAAATCTTGCATAGGGGTATCTCCTTTTACCCAGTGAGCACTGTCCTTAAAATGTGTGTTGATTTATTCATTCGACAAGCACTGAGCACGTACTGTGCACTGAGCTGTGCGTTAGACTGTTACCTCAGTACTTTAACGTATTATTTAGGATTTGCATATCTTAATGTCTCTTCCTCTTGAGTCACTTTAGCTTCAAAATGGCCTAAGGTTTAAATAGACTATGGAACAGCAACATTAGAAGTAGCTTATTGGTACACGTTTGCTCATGCAAGCCTGTTCTATAACCTTATTCATTGGTTTGCACTTTGAGATCCTGTCCCCCAAAGTGGGTCCAGCTTGCACTTGATTCTTTTTTCTTATATATATATTTTTAACATTTATTCGTTTCTGAGAGACAGAGAGAGAGCACGAGTGGGGGTGGAGCAGCGAGAGAGAAAAAGAGAGAGACAGAATCTGAAGCAGGCTCCAGGCTCTGAGCTGTCAGCACAGAGCCCGATGTGGGGCTTGAACTCATGAACCGCGAGATTGTGCCCTGAGCCAAAGTCGGATGCTTAACCACTGTGCCACCCAGGCACCCCTGCACTTGACTCTTTATGTAATAGAACTGAAGGGTCTAGGCAGACGTCTGCGCTCATATATATTATTATGATTCCGGATAAATATGTTCCCTTTGAGTGACTCAGACTAAATGTGCGTGTTTGTCATACAAAACCCAGAAAGTATGCAGTGATGCCTATAAAAGTGCCCAGCTCCTATGCCTTTCAGGCACCCAGAAGTCAGGCGGTCCACCAGGATTTTGAGTATTTCTCTCNATGAATCTGTTACTGAAAACCGGGCAAGCGCCGCGAAGGGCAGGTGCAAGAGTGGGAACCTTCACTGGTCCGAGTCTCATCAGTTTCTGTTGTAGATTCCTATTTACACAGTTTGGAATTTCTTTTCCCTCTTTTCCAGCCCTACATAGAAGAAATCTGTGAAAGTCTTCGAGGCAACATTTTCCAAAAATTTATGGAAAGGTATGAAACTTTGTATATATTAGCATACATATGAAATCTTGCATAGGGGTATCTCCTTTTACCCAGTGAGCACTGTCCTTAAAATGTGTGTTGATTTATTCATTCGACAAGCACTGAGCACGTACTGTGCACTGAGCTGTGCGTTAGACTGTTACCTCAGTACTTTAACGTATTATTTAGGATTTGCATATCTTAATGTCTCTTCCTCTTGAGTCACTTTAGCTTCAAAATGGCCTAAGGTTTAAATAGACTATGGAACAGCAACATTAGAAGTAGCTTATTGGTACACGTTTGCTCATGCAAGCCTGTTCTATAACCTTATTCATTGGTTTGCACTTTGAGATCCTGTCCCCCAAAGTGGGTCCAGCTTGCACTTGATTCTTTTTTCTTATATATATATTTTTAACATTTATTCGTTTCTGAGAGACAGAGAGAGAGCACGAGTGGGGGTGGAGCAGCGAGAGAGAAAAAGAGAGAGACAGAATCTGAAGCAGGCTCCAGGCTCTGAGCTGTCAGCACAGAGCCCGATGTGGGGCTTGAACTCATGAACCGCGAGATCGTGCCCTGAGCCGAAGTCGGATGCTTAACCACTGTGCCACCCAGGCACTCCTGCACTTGACTCTTTATGTAATAGAACTGAAGGGTCTAGGCAGACGTCTGCGCTCATATATATTATTATGATTCCGGATAAATATGTTCCCTTTGAGTGACTCAGACTAAATGTGCGTGTTTGTCATACAAAACCCAGAAAGTATGCAGTGATGCCTATAAAAGTGCCCAGCTCCTATGCCTTTCAGGCACCCAGCAGTCAGGCGGTCCACCAGGATTTTGAGTATTTCTCTCTGATCAAGCACCAAGGGAATCGGGCCTTTTCTTAAACCGGATCTGCATTCGCACTGACTGTGCGCTTCTCCACAAACTCGGCTAATTTCTAGACAATCGACATGATGATTGTGTCTGGGCGCTGGAGCAGCCCCGCAGCTGCTCAGTAATTGCCCTTTAAAAACAAATGCTTCTTCGCTGTGGGTCGCCCCCCCCCATAGTCTCAGAACTAAAGTAATTTAAAAAATACCCAAAAGCATGGGGTTGTGATTCCACTAGAGTTCAAGAGACAATTTTACCCTGGAGCAGAGTCAGTACTTGGGGAAACTAATATGCATCCAAATGATTATTACACTTTCCTGCTTAGGAGCAGAGGCTTTGCCAAAAAGCAGTGGCTCTCATGCCGAGGGGCGAGGCCGGCTGGGTTTCAGCAGGAGTCCTTCCTGCCCGCACTGTCTCCATCTCTGTTGGCTCAAAAACCTGACCTTTCCCAACTCTTGGCTCAGCCGAGAGCTTTTACGTGATCATTGGGGCAGAGGGAAAAGGCAGGGATGGTAATGAAAATCGGGGAGGGGGTCCTGTAGCTCTTTGCTGTTAGATTCTTTCACGAGCCACCAGGCCAGCCTTCCTTTCATTTTTAACCCCCTGGACGAGCCTTTGGGGTTTAGTGCCACCAAAAAAAAAAAAAGAAAAAAAAATCCCAGCTGTTTGTGTGTTAGGCCAGCACATGTACTGGATTTTCTGAAACCGTTCACCTTAAAAAGTGAATTTCTTCATTTTTACACTGCCCTGGGTTCTTTTTATGCTGCCACAGCTCACATGAGAATTTAAAAACTCCACCGTCAGACCTAGAGTTTTGCACTTGGGTTTTACAAAGCGTGGCCCCTCCATAAATAGAATCTTGTAGCCTTTGGCCTCAGCGGCACTGGCCACACCCCACAAGGGCCTCTCGGTGAAGGCAGTTTCCCCGGGGGCCTGCACCGCGGCCTGGTAACAACGGGAAAATCTTCAGCAGGGCCTCAGCTCGTCTCTTGCCTTCAGTCGAGGCAGCCGGGGACTCAGGGCGGAGTTCAGGCAGGGCTGAATCTGGGCTGAGGTTTGTGAGCCTCAGTGAACTTGAATTGCCCAGCAGTCGTAAGCCCGAGCGAGTCACAGATCGGGGTCAAAACTGCTTACCCTACCCCCCTCACTGCACCCTGGTTGTTTTTGGGTCTTTAACCTCTGCTCCTCCCTCTGGGGTGGCCATGTGTCATCTGCAAGGACGCTGGCTCTCAGGAGCCCTCTGTTGCCTGGGTTCTGCTCTGTCCTCAGGCTCAGCCTCTTCTGTCAGGAAGAAGTGCCCATTCTGGTCCGAGGCATTGACTAGAAATAGTGCTCAGGGAACCTCCACGGACACGTAACTGACCCTGGATGCCCTGGGGGCTGTCTGTACTGCCTAAAGAAGAACTTGTTACAGCAGACCCACTCCTCATGGGCAAAATGTGTGTTTGAGAGTGTTCCTTTTTTGGGGGTGGGGTGTTCTTTTGGGGCATGGTATGTGTTGGGATTTGGTTCCCTTGACTCTTCTCTTGGTCAGCAGGACGGTTTGTTAATCCTCCCCAGATCGTTCACAAGTTCGTGGAATGTGCCAGGTCACCGGCCCCTGTTGCCAGCTCCGAGCTCTAGAATCCACGAGAAAAGGCAGTAGGAGCTATAACCCAGCACGCCAAGTTGATTTCAGGGGGGCAGCCCTGGGTTTGTAAGCGCAGAGAACACCCCAGTGTGGGTTTGCCTCTTGCATTCATCATACTTAAAACAAACAAACAAAAAACCCAAAAAAACAAAACGTTTGAAATAATTCTCGGAAACTCTCCGAATGTAATTTTGCTAACCTCACAGAGATGATAAGGGAGATCAGTGAAGCACTCTGTAGGTGTCATTTCAGATTCACTGACAAAAGATGCCCCAGAATTACAAGGAGTTCTTCTGCTTTTGATTTCAACTTGATTATATTAGTCAGAAATATTTTTAAAAGATCCTTAGAAGGCATATTAAATGAAACCCCCAGGAAACTGGGATATTTAGATGCCTTAAGGCATTCTGTTACAGTGCTGATAATTCCCGTCCCCTGCACTTTCTGAGTACTCTCTCTCCCTCCCCTTCTCCCTTTCCCTTTCATTCATTCATTCATTCATTCATTCATTCACACAAAGAACCCTGGATACTGTGCCTGTGTCGGGAATTGTGACGGGGGCCAGGTGAGACCCAGCAATCGCCAAGAATATTCCTTGCCTTTGAGGAGCATTCAATCTAGAATGCACTTCTTTTGAAAAACTGTTTTGAAGCAAACACTGTAGACAGCGCTGCTCATGAATTAATGACAATCATGTCTGTATTAGAATAGATGTGGGATAGGTATTTTTCTTGCTTCCTAGAAGAAAAGTCTATTCATCAAGCAGTTGAATAAATTGTGGGAGCACCTCAGCTCAGTAGGATTTAGCGCCTCTTGTGGTTGTAGCCTGAGGGGCGTTTCCTCCGGCAGCATTTGTGTGTGGGAGTGGCGATACCTGGTCTGGGCTCAGGTCCAGCCCCACCGCTTCTCTCACCGTGTGACCTTGGCCGCGCCTTGGTCTCCTCAGCTGTAGAATGGGTGGCGGCGTTCCTGGTCATTGGAGTTACTACTCTTACCGCCGGAGGCTGTAGGCGACCAGGGCCTGGCCCATCCGGGTGTTTGCTGTTCTTAGAATTCTTTACCAGCATTAGTTTTCTTGTCACTTAGAGCCGTATGGCCCAGTGTGGAAGCCGCTAGCCACGTGTGACTCCTGAGCCTTTGAAACGGCCGATGTGACAAGTGTGAATGCACATGGGCTCTAAGTGCAAGGCACACTCGCTTAAGTTTCAAAACCAAATGTAGAAACAAGATTCTACAATACCTCGTTAACTAATTTTATACGAATTACGTGCTGAAGTTACAATGTTTTTGCCCTATTGGGGTTAAAGAAAGTGACATTACTCAGTTTAAACCAGCAACGTGGCTCACGTTAGGGCTTCTCTTGTCGGTGGTGATTCAGATAAAGACGCAGTAATCCCAGTTTAAGGGAAACGCGCCATCTTCCCCTGAATCCTAAAACAAGGCCATGCATCTGGGGGCCGCTTTGTGAAAAGGTGTTGCAGAAAACGTGCTCCCGGTAGAGAAGCCCCACGGGTGTCCCCGTCCTGGCGGGTCTATTATCACTGCCCTATGCGCCCGACTCTGGCGACTTGTGACTCTGCACTAACCAAGACCATATTCTTTCTCAGCGACAAGTTCACCCGATTTTGCCAGTGGAAAAACGTAGAGTTAAACATCCATGTGAGTATCCTCTTAATTCTTTCCCTTTTTTTTTTCTTTTTTTTTTTAAATAAAAACTTCCTCTGGCTTCACTTCGTGAGAAAATACTTTATCCCGGAGCACACTCCCACGGGTAAAGCGCCGCTAAACAGATGTCGCCCTTACAGCTCTAACGTATGAAGAACTCATCCCCCCCATACCCGGTTTTGTAAACAGCTCGAGGTTTCATTCTCTTTTTTCTGATTCATATAAGAATGTGTTTATTTACTTAATAAAGGGTATTTTAAGCTGTGATTGACCCACAGAAATTGTAGTAAAAAAATACAAGTCCCCTACATAACGGACTTCCCATATGCCCTTGTCTTTCACCACCCTGGTTAAGGACTCTTTTCTCTTTCTTATTATTAGGTCTCATCTNTTTTTTTTTTTTTTTAATTATATTTGAGAGTGAGAAAAGCAGCCGTCACTTCTAACACACATTTCCTGCAAGGCTCTTCTGCTTCCAGTGTTCAACCTCGGGTTCTGAGGGGTGTCCCTTGCTTCACTTTTAGAACCCATGTTTCTTTCTTTCTTTTTTTTTCTTTTAAATTTTTTAATGTTTATTTTATTATTTTTGAGAAAGAGACAGAGCATGAACAGGGGAGGGGCAGAGAGAGAGGGAGACACAGACTCCGAAGCAGGCTCCAGGCTCTGAGCTGTCAGCACAGAGCCCGACGTGGGGCTCGAACTCACAAACCGCAGGATCATGACCTGAGCCGAAGTCGGCCGCTTGACCAGCCGAGCCACCCAGGTGCCCCGTGCCCTTGTTTCTTGATACAGCTTCTTTTACCTTCCCCTTCGTGTCAGTTTGTGAGTAAGAAAAAGAAATAATCAACTGGATTGTATTTTTTTTTGAAACTTGAGGGTATCATTGGGAGGAGCAGGGTTTTTTTTTTTTATTCTTTTTTTTTTTTTTTTAACTTCCCCTTTCTTTCACGTTTCCTGGCAGGGTTGTAGAAACAAGAGGGAAATAACACATTTTTCAAAATATCCTCTATATTTGCCATAGATCTTTCTCACGCTTCTTCGGCAGACCCCATGTGCTCACGTCCTGCTGTCCCCGAGCATCAGATGTGAAGCCTGTGGGCCCAGTTAGCTGCGGCTGCAAACACGGTGTTTCCAGGGCTGTCTGGGGGAACCTTCAGACCTGGCCCTTAACTTGCCAGGATGCATAAGCTAGTAGGCCATTTGCTCTTATCCGACTGCCCCTTCAGAACGTCTGGTTCACTATCTGCCTTTGTACCATCTAAGAGCATTTTTTTAAAAAATTTTTAATGTTTATTTTTGAGAGAGAGAGACAGACCACGAGTGTTGGAGGGGGCAGAGAGGGAGGGAGACACAGGATCCGAACCAGCCTCCAGGCTCCGAACTGTCAGCACAGAGCCCGACGCGGGGCTCGAACCCACGATCCATGAGATCAGGACCTGAGCCGAAGTTGGACGCTTACCTGACAGAGCCACCCAGCCTCCCCAGTACCATCTAAGAGTATTAAAGCTACTTAGGAAGGGGGGCATTGCTGAGATACTGACACGAGGAAAGGGCTTATGAATGAAGCCTCTTTATACACTTTCCTCCTACGTCGGGTCTTGTTTCATGCTCACATGCCCAGCGCGAGTCCTAGCGATTCCCTGATGTTATCGATAAAAAATTCACATGGCCAGGCATCCGCCGAGGTTTCTCATCATATGGCCCGTGGATGCCCTCGATGTAGACTTGTTTTTTTTTTGCCATGACAGTTCCTGGAATTGCTGAGCTGTTCCCACACTTCCGGCTTCAGAGTAGCTGAGATTGCTTTTCATTGGGACTAGAAATTTCACGCTCCCTGGTCCTCAGGGCATACATCTTATGACCTAAAAGGCAGGAGATCGGAAAAACAGTCTGACTGGGCTCCCACTCTCTCCTCTTCCCGTTTGCCTCCCTTTTGTGCATTTTGGGGCTGGAGCAGATGGCGGGTCTAGAAAGTCTTGCAACCTTGCACATCTGGTCTTACAGTCCGAGGAATCAGTCACAGAAAGGGCAGGTCCCTCTATCAGAATTACTGTTTTAGTGACTGACCGTGGTTTGCGTGAAAACAACAGCATAATTTCAGTGCAGTTCTCTGTTTTCATACCGTGTTTTGAATTCACAGTTGACCATGAATGATTTCAGCGTGCATAGGATCATCGGACGAGGGGGATTCGGCGAAGTGTACGGTTGCAGGAAAGCAGACACTGGGAAAATGTAAGCTCTCTGTGGGCTTTATGCTTTGCATCAGAAGAAAACACCTACCTCGATTTGTGAAAGCCCCTGACCTCACTCCTGAAGTGACTTAACCTCCGAAAGAAATGGGCTGTTTGTTGTGTAACATCGTAAATGAGAATAGTTGGCTGGAACTTCCATCTCTTAGGGCTAAATGGAAAGTTAACAGGTAGCTATGTGTCATGAGCCCCCATGGCTCGGGCCATGCGTGAAGGAGTCTGGGATCTAGAAGTGACCAAGAAGGGCCATTCCATACAGCCTGCCGGGCCAGTCCTGTTGCAAAGAATGCTCTGCTTTGCAGGGGAGAGACCTTCTCTTCTAGACGGTGACCCACCCATGATTTAGCATAGGCACTTTTTGGTGGCCTTACATTCCGGGAGATGTCAGTTCCCCAGATGGGTAGCTCAAGCACTGGTGAGGAGGGTGCCCTGCCTAGGTCACAATCGTGGGGCTCCGTCACTGTCTCTGTCACTGAGCTTACAGGTGCTTGATGTGAGGCCACTTACATGCATGTGAGCCAGGTGTGAAGCTTTTCCAGAAAGTGAATGGTAGAGTCCTTAAGTGGTGCGGGTGTGGGGCGGGGTTTTTAGAAGCAGTTTGCTTATGTGAGCGTATATATCTAAAAGCAAAAGAGAACGGGAAATACGGTTTGATAGACCCAGAGCTACACGTTGGATCAAGTGACAGGCCTTTTTAGAATAGCAGCAAAGTGGAATAGTGTGTGTGGCTTGGTTTGTCACCTTACTGAGTCGGTGTAAGAGGAGCGAGTGGGGTGCGAGAATTCAGGGTCCACCTCCCCCACCACCGGGTCATCACTCAGCCTCTGCTCGGGTCCTCCCCGTGACTGGGCTCGGACAGCTTTGCCAGGCTGCCCTCGTAGGTTTTAGACATGTCCAGTGATGGCCATGATCTTCATCATTTGGGGGCTGAAGTTTACCTTCAGTAACTATGCCCACTGATCTTCCTGTTTTGGGGCCCATGTGGGGTGGACCCAGTGGCTGGAGTGAGACAGCGGCGGGTCCTGCTGAGACAGGATACCTGGTGACCCAAGGTGCGGGTCCTGGTGTCCCACGACCGGGTCAGACCCGGCTCCTGTTCCCAGGCTGGCACAAAGGAGGTCTGTGCCTTCTCTCAGCCTCTGCAGCTGAGTCTGTAGGGGAGGGAGGCTCCTTCCCAGTTGTGAGAATTGAACAGAGAAATACATTGCAAAGCATGCAGATCGCTGCCTATCCCATAGTCCAGGTTAGCGAGCGGTCCTCGGCAGCCCTGTCTTCCGTCCCCACCCTGTACCCCCGCGGTGGACTTTGCTGCTAAATGACGCTCTTGCTTTGGCGCTCAGTCCATTTTGCCAAATGTGTTCCCTGGCCTCCCTCACTGCTGCGCACCCAGGAAGTCAGGAGGTCATCTGCCGCATGATGTGCAAGTCAGTAATATCAGCATGGGTCTCTGTGTTATGTTGGTTGTTTTATGTGAGTCTCTGTGTGTGGAAAAGTGCCTTCCGCTTTCTAGAGCAGGGTTACACACTTACCGGGAGTCCCACAGCTAGGAAGTGGCCGGGCTCAGTCCCTGTGGATCCTAGCCCACCCGGGGACTGCCTCCTCCCGCACTGAGAAGCCAGTGGCAGCCCACTTGCTCAATCCAGGGGTTCAGGGCTTCTTGGGTCTGCAATTTAAACATTCTACCAAATGGCAGCCTGGTAGGGGCTGGTGATAGAAGTGGTATGACACCGTCTGAAAATTCATCATAGGACTTAAAGAACACGACACTTCCTGCATTCTCCTGTTCGATCCCTTAGTTAAGCAGATTCACGTCCGTCAGTGGATTTGTTATGAAGAACCCCTGGGAGAGTGGATAAAAGGACCAAATTTGGGGGCGGCTGGGGAGCTCCGCCGGTGGAGCACTGTCTATTGATTGCAGCTCAGGTCATGATCCCAGAGTTGTGGGATCGAGCTCCGCGTTGGGCTCCATGCTGGGCGTGGAGGCTTTTTGAGATTTTCTCCGCCTCTCTCTCCCTACCACCTGCTCTACGCTGCTCCTGCGCACGCTCTTGCTCCCTCTAAAAAGAAAAAAAATAGCAAAGTTGAACATCTCTCTCTTTTGCTGAGTCATAATGCTGTAAGTTATGATTGGTTAGAAACCAGTGGATTTTCTGTGTCCTGTCACAGCCAGACAAACGTCCGTATTATGTGCGGGGACCTCCTAAAGTGGTCCCTCAGTGGGGACTCACAGTCCCACACAGAGTTCTGAAGCCCCTGTACAAATGTCCTTTCAGCTTTCTGCCACGCTGCTGACAAATTGTCCTTCCTTCTTTAACCTGTGATTAGAGAGAATGCCAAATAACATGTCTGCGGTACCTTCAAAAACCTTGTCAGCTGTTTCTTCTCCACTAACTTTACTATGGACATCTGCGGATGCTTTTTATTATTTGGAAGATGATAAATATCAAGATTAAAAACAAATCAGGGGCGCCCGGCTGGCTGAGTCATTGGGACATGTGACTCTTGATCTCAGGGTGGTGAGTTTGAGCCCCACGCTGGGTGCAAAGATTACTTTAAACGAACAAAAAACAACCAATCAAATAACATTTTAGAATGTGCCTTTTTGAGTATGTGCCTGCCTTTTTCATTTTGCTGGTTGCCAGTGTTTGAGCCTTTCACTCTGCCCTCTTGCAAAATCTTAACCACTGCTGAAATCACAGTTCCTAAAATTACACACACCACCGCAAGACATACATAGTAGTAACTAAACAGCAACAAAATGTACAACATTTTATTTTCACCCAATTTATTAATATCCCTCTACTTTATGTTCTCATTTAACTGGAACTTCTATTCATGTAATGGCTGAAATATCTTAATTATTGCTTGATTTAAAAAAAAATATTATTTTGATTAAAGAAATTTTTTTAAAGAAACAGTATTTTATTTTATTTGTTTTTGAGAGAGAGCGAGAGCGAGCATGAGGGAGAAGCAGAGAGAGAGGGAGACTGAGAATCCCAAGCATGGAGCCCAGTGTGGGGCTCGATCTCGCAGACCATATGATCCATGACCTGAGCCGAAACCAAGAGGCCTATGGATGCTCAGCCGACTGAGCCACCCGGGTGCCCCTGAAACCTTTTCATTTTCGAATAGTTTTAGGTTTACAGAAAAGGTTCAAAAACATCACAGGGAGTTCCCGTGATCCCCACCCAGTAGCTCTGTCTTACGTTACTGCGAACATTTGTCACAACAAATGAACTAATATCGATACATTATTATTAACTTGAGTCTCCTTTTTTTTTTTTTAATTTTTTTTACTTTTTACCCAATGGCTTTTTCTGTTAGCCAGATCCCGTGTTATGTTCAAGTCATCCTGTCCCCTTAGGCTCTTTAGACTATGTAGTTTCTCAGACCTTCCCTGTTTTGAGTGGTGGGCCGCCTTGCGGAGGGCTGGCCCCGTGTACTGTAGAATGTCTTCCAGTTGGGGCCTGCTCTGCTCGTGGTTATCTGGGGCTGTGGGCTTTTGGAAACAAGACGCCAGTGGCAGCACGCCATTCACATTGAGTCGTATCACGGGTGCCCGTCATTAACATGACTCCTCACGGTCGATGCCGACCTTGACTGCCTGCTTGAGGTCGCATTTGTCAGGCTTCTCCACCCATAACAGCCCTGTCCTCTCTCCTTCACACTGTTCTCTTGGAAAGGAGCTCACCGCGTGCAGCCCCCACCCAAGGAGTGAGGAGTGGTGCTCTGCGTTGAAATTTTCTCTTAATACGTGCAGAATTTAAAAATATACATATACATATATATTTTGTGTGATACTCGGCACGTGCCATTTTGCCTCTTTAAAGCACTTCCCAAATCTTTAGAATCTTTCTCAAGTACGACATGGATCGTTTAAAGCAGCCTGGATTATTTCCAGTGTAGCTTTTTTAACAATATTTCTGTTTCCAGGTATGCAATGAAATGCCTGGATAAGAAGAGAATCAAGATGAAGCAAGGAGAAACGTTAGCCTTAAATGAGAGGATTATGTTGTCTCTTGTGAGTACAGGGGTGAGTATTCTGTTTGGAGCGCTGCTTGCTCTCCAGTGTTCGCTGGTTGGTCGGTTTTCTGGATTGAGCCAATTTATTTAAAATACAGGCATTCTTTTCCAGCAAATGATGCAGCCAGCCAGTTCTCGGGTGGGTGAGCGTTTATAGCAGGGAAGAGCGGCACTAAGTTAATATAAATAGTGTAGAATCCGCATATTATCTCTGTTTAACTTGGGAGTTAGGGAAGTGCTAGTGGCCATCATTACGCACACCCACCACTTCTCCCTTCAGTGGCTGTTTATGACTTTCTTCTCTGTGGCATGTGGTTGCTGAGATGGCAGGAATAAGCGTGGCAACGACAGCTAAGTCACTGGCGTCGAGTTAAGCACTGACTGCATGGCATAGGACTGACCCAGAGGAGAAGTGCAGAGAATGTAGCTCTGGGCCTTTGTGAACAAACAGAGAGAAGGCACCTAGGGTTAGGGTCTGAATTGCACTTGGGGCCTCACGCTGTCACGAGAAGGTGACTTTGCCTTCGCGATGCTCGCTGCTTTTCCCCTGCCATCGTGAACTTCGGTCATTTCCTTTTCCAAGACGATGTTTCCGCCTTTTGGACATTTCATTTGTCTGTTAGCCTAGCATTTTTAGCTCAGCCTTGTGTCAGAACCTTCTACCCCGTGTCTTCTTGCAAAACAGCACCGCATTCTGGCTGCTTTGCAGTGCATGGTCTGACCCTCGAGCAAAACCTTAGCTTTTATGTATTTGAAACAGATCTATGTAAAGATATCCAGAAAAACTCTGTGTCCCAGAACCCGGGGCAGGTCTGCGTGCACCAGCGGGCCTGCCACTCAACGTGCAGAGGAGGTCAGGGGCGCAGGGTCTCCAGGGGAAAGCAGGAGATGAGAGTGGAGTGGCCAGACCCATGCCGAGTACCTCCCTCATGAATTTGAGGCTGAACGCCAAGCCAAGATGGTTTATATGCAATGAGATATATTGGGGATGGTGTCGCCTCCAGATATCCTGAGCTGGTTTCTAAACGGGGTCATTCTCTCCCACACGGCGAAGGAATCAGACTTTGGTGGTGAGTCAAAGAATCCTTTCCAACCAGTAAGCAAGGAACCGGAGGCCCAGAGAATAAATATCCAAGGTGTGGAGACAGCTCATTAAAAATTAATATTTTAATTACCACTTAAAATCTGCAGTAACTCATGTTTGCAATTTAAGGAAATGACATTTCCAATAGAAACTAGAAATGAATGCCACTCATACTGATTCCAACAGCGTGCGAGCTGCTCAGCTTCCATTCCAACTAGTTGCGACCGCAGTCACGCACCCAGGGAAACTCTTACTTGAGATGCCCCATGTCCAGATATTTGGAGGTAGAGGCATATAGAAATTATTTATAGCTACAGTGCTCTTATTTATTATAGTTGAGCTCAATTACGATAACCTTTTACTTCAGTAAAATAATAAATAAAACAAGCTGGACCAGGTGATTTTTTTTTTTTTAAGAGTCTTGCCTATCCAGAAAGCCTGTGATTCTAAATCCACAGTTCACGTCCCATCTTAATAACATATGCTCTTAAGTGAACCTTTTTTTGCCTTGTGCCATTTCCTTGGAGCTACCATTAGAAGGCTCATAATCCCATTGTGTTCAGAAATACCCCTTTGGCAGGGTCCGCTGTCTCCTTGGTGGAGGGAGTGCAGATGCCCTCTGTAGCTGGGCAGGACTCTGGCCTCACTGAGTTCTGGCTCCACCTGCCTCTCTGCTCTGCAGATCAGTGGCCCATCAGATCAGGAATCAGAGTGTGTGGGGACCCCATTCAGGAAGGGGCAGAATGAACCATTTTCAGCAGGCTATTAGAAAGGTACTTCCCTAAGTGCAAGGGGGACAGTGCTTCCACCTCCAGGAAGGCCATGTGGCTTTTAACGGAAAAAGGAAAGCACTTTTATTTTGCAAAATCAGCTGTGAAATCAGTAATCACTAAAACCATCTCAACAGTATTTTAAGGCAAACTAGGTAATCACAGAATGAAATTTGTAATCCATTCTGGAAGATACGTGGAAATTATATTCAAGTTCACAAATCTCTGGTATAGAAAGGAGTCAGATTTATTAGTACGCCCTTAATACAAAGGTTTGGACAGGGGCACCTGGGTGGCTTAGTCGGTTGAGCGTCCGACTTTCGCTTAGGTCATGATCTCGCGGTTCGTGGGTTCGAGCCCCGCGTCGGGCTCTGTGCTGACTGCCAGCTCAGAGCCTGGAGCCTGCTTCGGAGTCTGTGACTCCCTCTCTCTCTGACCCTCCCCTGCTCACGCTGTCTCTCTCTCTCTCTCTCCTAGAAATAAATAAAAATTTTAAAAAAATATACAAAGGTTTGGACAATGCAGATTCAGTGTAGCAATTATTCTGTTGAAACCTGGCTATTTTCTGTGGAATTTAATAATTTTTTTGTTTCTGTTAAGAAAGTAGATATAGATGTGTGGTGTTTTTTTTTGGTGCTTTGCCCGTGTTTGGACTTGGCATTTTAAGTGTACTGTCTTGGATCTGTACTTCTCTCGCTCAGCACTGCTTGTGAGATTTACCGGTGTCATGGCACGTGGCCGCAGTGCGTTCTGCAGTTAAACGGCAGAGGTCTGCGTGCTGCGCATGGCCCGTGGACCAGACGTGGCTTGTGGCCTTTGTTCCATATAGCCCTGAACTAGCCATGGGTTTACACTCCTAAGGGATCGTATAGAAATTAAACAAAGATGTGACAGAGATCGCATGTATAGAAATTAAACAAAGATGTGACAGAGATCGCATGGAGCCCGCAAAGCCGAAAATAATTCGTGTCTAGCCCCTTGTAGAAGAAACTTGCTGACCCTAGCCGTATAGCGTCCCCTGCATGAACGTGCCACAGTTCATGTATCCGTTCTAACATGGATAGACATTCGGGTCATTTTCTGGCTTTTTTGAACAGTGCTGTGAGGAATGTTCTCTTGCAGTTCTCTTGGCTCACATAGTTGCGGGGTGCTGTGAGGGGCTTGCCCTGCGGTGGAAATGCTGGGTCATGGGGCGTGCAGATGGCGCCCAGCTTCGGCAGACAGCACCAGCCAGTTTGCGAAAGCGGTTGTTAGCGCCGTGAGCTCCTAGAAGCCGTAGCTGGGGTCCCATGTACACCATATCTTTCCAGCCACTTGGTATTGTCAGTCTTTTTAACTTTACCCATTCTTGTGGGTTTCAGCGATGACACATGGCAATGACTCGTTTCCTTGGTGACCATTGATGTCCAGCATCTGTTCATAGGCTTCTGAGCCATTGGATACCCTCTTATGTGAAGTGCCTGCCTTCTTTGTTTGCTTGCTTGTTTGTCTTTTCTTTCTTTCTTTCTTTCTTTCTTTCTTTCTTTCTTTCTTTCTTTCTTTCTTTCTTTCTTTCTATTGTTACTATTACTACTACTACTGTTTTTTTGCCATTGTTCTGTTGGGTCGTTTGCCTTTTTCTTTATTGATTTCTGAGAGTTCTTTATATATTCTAAATGTGAGTCCTGTATGCGTTTATGGATCGCAGATACCTTCTCCTATTTTGTGACTTGCCTTTTTAGTCTCTTACCAGTGTCTTCTGAAGGACAGAAGTTCGTAATTTTGTTTTTGTCCAGTTTTGCAGTATTTTCACTGGTAGTGCTTTTTGGTGGCCTAAGAAACCTTTACTTACCCTAGGGTCACAAAGATAGTCTCTTCCGTGTTCCTCTAGAAGCTTTATTGTTTCCCTAAAGATCTCTGTCTTCCTGGAGTTGACTTTAGTGTGTGGTGTGAGGTAGGGGTGGGCGTCCACATTCCTTTGTACAGAAACCTGTTTGCTCCAGCATCAGTGATCAGAAAGGCCATCCTTTCCCCTACCCTGTTGTGTCACTTCATCACAGAGCAGTTGACCATGTATGTGTGAGTCTGTTTCAGGATCCTCAGTTCTGTTCTCTGGGTCTGTTTGTCTCTCCTTGGGCTACTACCACACCGTCTGATTTATTGCTGCTCGGTGACAAGTTTTGGGGCGCCTGGGAGGCTCAGTCAGTTAAGTGTCAGACTTTGGCTCAGGTCACAATCTCATAGTTCGTGGGTTTGAGCTCCATGTCGGGCTCGGTGCTTACAGCTCAGAGCCTGGAGCCTGCTCCAGATTCTGTGTCTCCCCCCCACCCCTTGCTCATGCTCTGTCTCTCTTTCTCTCAAAAAAAAAAACCCCACAAATATTTAAAAACATATATATTTTTTAATATGTATATAACATAAAAATAGTACTATATATGTGTGTATGTATTTGGCATATATATTTCTGTATATTATATATATTTATATATGTAATACATATATTTATATATATAACATATATGCTTATATATATATAATATATATAGTAAGTCTTAATATCTGGTACTGTGACTTTTCTGGCTTTTTCTTCTAGAGTAGATTTTTCTCAGCTGTGTACATCTCCATATAAATTTTGGAAACAGCTCATTGATTTTCACTTTAATTAANAGGAGGACACTTGTGGGGATGAGCACTGAGTGTTATGTGGAAACTAATTTGACAATAAACTATTTAAAAAAAAAAAAAATAAAAAAAATAAAAAAACAAAACAAAACAAAACAAAACAAAAAAAAATTGTATTGGGGTGACCAGGTGGCTCAATTGGTTGAGCGTATGACCATGTCATGATGTCACACTTTGTGAGTTTGAGCCCTGCATCGGGCTTGCTGCTGTGCCCACTTCAGGTCTCCTGTTCCCCGCCCCCCGCTCTCTGTCTCTCCCCGACTCCCTCTTGCCCTTTCTCTCTCAAAAATAAATAAGACATTAAAATAATTTTTTAAAAATTGCATGGAATCTCTCAATCACTTTGGGGGAAAACTGACATCTTTACAACTGAATTATTCAGTCCCTGACTCTGGGATATTTTTCTGCTTTGCAAGCTAGTCGCATTCCCTTTTTATGCTCAGTGTTTCAAGACCGTAGTATATAGATACTTCCTCCCACTGTGTATGGTTCTTCCAACTTCAGAATCAGTTTGAAGTGGGTATTTGACTAGCCAGAGCCAAAGTGTAGACCAACATCTAGTTGGTCTGGTAGAACTGCAATCTCTTTCTGTAGAGCCTGGGTCCTTTGAAGAAACTGCAGATAAAAGGGTCACGATTGAATCTGGGAGAGACGAGACCTTTGAATCCATCTGCTCCACTCTGTGTGCGTTTTGTCACGTAACCAGATCCGCTTCGCTGGGATGGTCAAGGTTACCATGGAGGGATCTGCTTAACGCACAGGGTAGTGGCGTGGATGAGAAAATCTGCAGACGCTGTTTGGCAGCAGATGTGCTTCCGGGGACAGCTTTTGTTTTTCTGATCAACTTTGGCTTTTTTTTTTCTCCCTAGGACTGTCCTTTCATTGTCTGTATGACCTATGCCTTCCATACTCCAGATAAACTGTGCTTCATCTTGGATCTGATGAACGGTGAGCGCCACGCAGGAAGTCTGAACGCAGGGAGAGCGTTGGCCGTGACGTGAGGCCTCAGCACGCGCTGATCTGTGCCCGCCGGCAGTTTGGGTCTTTGGGATAATTGGGTTTTCCCTCTGAAGTTTGAGGAAGCCTTCTGCTCTTCAAGTGTCCATTAAAATTCACTTTAAATTCCCCTCTGTGCCCTCCTAGTTTCTCACCAGGAAGTTTGCGTTTTCCGGAAGAGATTTTCATAAAATACGTAAACTTCATTTTCTGGAACGCAGCTGGCCTAGATCTTTAATTAGCTTGTTTCCTAACCCTCAACTTTTAGGAATGAAATGCCTCACAAGAACGTAGGCCAAAGATAGAAGTATATTCAGAAGCCGACTTTGAAGCTGGGCTCCTGGCCCAGTATACTTAGCCCAGACCAGCCATCCATTGATCTTGTAAGCCATGAATGCCAACAAAGTTCTAGCTAAAAAAGTAGCTTTCTAATGCTAGAGAGTGACACAGGACGTACTCAAAGTGTTTTCAGTCACAAGAGCTGATGTAGAAGGCCTATAGGACAACCAATGGAATGCCCTGTTTTGGAAGTTCATTTGAAGTTGTTACATTTTGAGGGTTTAACTTAAAGCTAGACCTCTTCGACAGCTTGGAGGAGTCAGACATAATAGTGGGCAAAGAAACCAGACACTGTAATGTGTCTCCTATGCGATTCCATGTTTATGACTCTCAGAACAGTTAAAATGAATGGACGGTGAGAGGTCAGGTTGGAGCCTCCTTGGGCCTAACCACGGGCCGGGGGCTGAGGCATGGACAGGTGAGGGCACTGGGCCCCTGGGATCATGTAAATCTTACATTTCGATCCACCAGCGGGTCTGCAGGGAAGAGAAGGTACTTACGAAAGCGGACACACGTTAACTTCTATGGATCAGTGGAAGCTATTCCTTTACAGCTCCTAAAGACGTCCCTTACCCTGTTGGTGGCATCCTCTGTCTCTGTAACTTGAGCCCATATGATGATGGATTTTTTCCAAATGTTTTATTATGAAAACTTGCAAACACAGGGCAAAACTGAAAAACACTGTACCGTGGACACCTAAATGCCCGCCTAGCTGGATTACAGCAGTTACAGTTTTGCTCTTGCATCCACTCTCATATCTCTCAGTATGATCATTTTGTTTGTTTGCTTGTTCTTTTATCGTCCACGGAGCCAGTTGCCAAGCCAGCTACTGGGTCAACTGTGTCACAACCCAGTCACTAGACAGGAAGTGAGTGATCCAGGCAGATTAGCGCGTCCCAGACTGCGAAGGTACGTGTGGGTGCTAGATTCCCCGTCTGCGAATGATGCCTTCGTTGTCTGCTGCCCCAGCCACCCACCCACATTTAGGCATTAGCAATGTGTCAGCTTCCTCTGTACCCTTTAGAGTGTTTTCTCAGACTACACAAGTCAAAGATAGATATAGACAAAGCAGCAGCCTTTTTGTGCCGTGTCCTAAGTATTTAGGACAGCAACAGGTTTTGCTTCTTGCAGATGAACACGCTTTGCCTTGACCTCCGCATCTGTCTGTGATTTCAGGGGGCGATTTGCACTACCACCTTTCCCAACACGGGGTGTTTTCTGAGAAGGAGATGCGGTTTTATGCCACTGAAATCATCCTAGGGCTGGAGCACATGCACAATCGGTTTGTTGTGTACAGAGACTTGAAGGTAAGGCAGTCTGGTTCCGGCACCTGCGCGGTAGGTCATTGCGGTCGTGGGTGCCCAGACTGTCCCTTCTCTTTCGTAGGACCTGCCGTGTCCCTCATCTCAGCCCCCGGGGAAGTCACATCTGTGTGGTGTCGCCTGTCCAGACCCTAAACCCTGTTCCAGGAGCTCCTTCCCTTCCCGGTTGTCACTGTCCGCCCTGTGCGCCCTGCCCTGCCCAGTGCAGCACACATACTAAAAAGTTTTCATTGGTGACTGGATGAAAAGCAAGGCAGGAGTTACTTGGTGTTGCTGATTAATTACAATTACAATTATAATTCATTGTAATGCACATAATGTTCACTAAGCAACTGATTTGGCCACGGCTCTGGGTTAGAACTGGTGCTGTACAAAACTNTTGGCCCAAGGGGGGGCCGGGCCGAGGCCAGGCCCATCAGTCTGCAGCTTACCCCCATGGGCGACTCTGAGAGTTCACGTTGTCTTAAGACTGTCTTCAGAATCACCAACAGATTTGTAGAGGAGGTACTTGGTGCATTACAGTGGCGCCTCGTGGACCTCTCTGGCCTTGACAAACTGGACTGAGTCTCTTTGGAGTCTCCCGTTTCCGCACCATCTGTGATGCTCCGTCCTGGGTTCTGCATTTCTGAGGGAGCTGAGGTTTTGCTCAGTACGTCCATGGGGACACTTGTGGTGAGAAGCCCAGGTAGAGACAAAAGAGACCCTGACGAAGATAGGAATGATCACGCAGATACGTAATGGTGCACATCATGATGGGAAGGAAAATGGTAGGAGAGACAGTTTCCCCACAGGGCGAAAGCAGCCCGCGAAGACGTGTTTGTCTCCTCTTTCGGATTCCTTCTTGAACGGACCCAGGTCACCGACTGGAGTGTACAGCTTACACTCCTTTCCTCCAAGGAGCTGTGTTTTGATCAGCCGCCTTAATTTTTTAAGGTTGCCTTGCAAGAATCTAAAAGATTTTATCTTATTTTCAAGCCTCTTGGTGTTTTTCACAAAACACTTTGTAAAAGTTAAGGCTTTCTGCAAGGTTACAGAATTAGTCCCTTCGTTTTCATCTGAGCATGAAGGAGAAAAAAATATGTTTTCATTGCATTAGAAATAATTAGACACTGGTCGGCACATGACATTTTGTTTCCCCCTGTGAGTTTTGCAGGAGGATAAAATACATGCTGAAGGCCCACGAAGCACCATTGTAATGCATTTTAATTTAAATCTATAACCGGTCTCTAATCTTCTTTATGCTGTATCTTGTTTTTGTTTTCGAAGCTATTTAGTAGGCAGTGGTATTATTTAATTTCTATTCAAACTGAATTCTAGTCACTCATGATTATTCATGCTTTAGTTTTATAATAGCATGCCATTATTTTTATTTCAGGCAAAACAATAGTTGATCTCCAGCAGGAAAATATTAAGATGACTGTAATTCAGTGCATGTTAGGGAGAGGAGCTTTGTTTTCCGTGATCATGCCAACTAAATCTAATCTCAGCAGATACATGTCATCCGGGTTGTGGTCAGAGTCACACAGGGTCATTCAGTAGGGTCCTGTGTACCGATTATGGGCTCACAAGCATACCGCTCTTCGAGACTGACGTGGCACTGTGGAGTGCTTTGGTTTCTTTGTATATTCTCATGAGATTCCTTTCTGTTCTGCGCCTCATGGCCTCATGAAGCCGTTGGGCTCCCTCCTTTTGCGGAGAGGTGTGCTGCTCTGGCGGGGCCACAGTCCCCATGCGGGAAAGGAACTACTTTCCAACCCTCATGAACTATGGTGAGGAGACCCGTCCTCCAAGTTCCCTGCCAGGTGTCTCCTTATCTCATGAGTAGGCCCCTTTGTGTCTGTCATTGCCACTTTCGTGCTGGATTTAAATGTGAAAAGGGGTGCCTGGGTGGCTCAGTCAGTTAAATGTCCGACTTATGTTGAGGTCAGGATCACACAGCTCGTGGGTTCGAGCCCTGCGTCGGGCTCTGTGCTGACAGCCAGCTCAGAGCCTGGAGCCTGTTTCAGATTCTGTATCTCCCTCTCTCTCTGACCCTCCCCTGCTCATGCCATCTCTATCTCAGAAATAAATAAAACATTTTAAAAAATAAATAAATAAGCATGAAAAGTGTTATCTTCCATATCTTACTCAACTCGGATGTGGTAGTACAGAATTTGTGTTTGGTGAAACCTAAAGTTATCAAGTGCGTATAGTTGTAGAAATTCTCAAAGCTCTGTGACAACCTGGGGACTCATGAAGATCATCTTGTCTTTCTCTTTAGCCTGCAAATATCCTCTTGGATGAACACGGACACGTCAGGATATCCGATCTTGGTCTTGCCTGTGACTTTTCGAAAAAGAAGCCACACGCGAGTGTGTGAGTAGCGCATCAACTCTGTTCACTGCTGTTTCTCTTCATTGACACGTTGATTCACTCAGACCCCTATCTGGTTACTTGTTTCCCCTGCTTTTCTTGCCAGAGGTGATTGTGAATATGTGATAACACTGGGCCTAGGTTGGCGGCAGGTGCCAAATTCCTGACTATGGGAGAGGAGATTAGTGAGGAGCGTGGATGGACCCACAGCATGATGGCAGGGGCCGGGGTGTCTCCGCAGCACACCTGAGCCCATGATGGCCGGGTGACCCTCATCAGTCAGTTTACCTGCTTGACCCTCTGTGGTCTTCTCTGTAAAGTACAGGCGGTAGTAAATTCCTGCAGGTTCTCTGTCCTATGGATAAAGGGAAGTCTGTGTGCCCGGGTGGGTGCAGAGGCATCTGTGTGGAACTCTCCAAGGGACGCCCAGAGGTCAAGTGTCTCTCTCCATCTACTTTTCTCCTTCATTTTCAAAGTGGCTTTTTTCTTTTTGAAGGGAAATTAGGAACCTTTTTTTTTTGTTTTGTTAAATGAAAAACACAAATCATCTGCTTGCAGGTCATGTTAGACCTGAGCGCTAATTATATCAGTCCTCCAGCAGACCAGGCAGGGGGAACCCGGTG